>NC_065589.1:3033903-3359736 GCF_024542745.1 Macaca thibetana thibetana
AAACCTCTCCGGGCTCTGATGGCTCCCATGGGTCCCAGCCATCCTTCCTCAACCGGACCTTCAACCCCCTACACCCCCTACTTGCTCTTCCTCCTATGCCTGCAACTCCTCCCCATCAGCCAGAGTGACCCTTTTCCAAACATCAGACAGATCACGGAAGCTCCCCTACCTCTCTGCTCCACTCAGGAAAAGCCAAAACCCTCACTGCAGCCCATGTGTCCCTGTGTGACCTATGGCCCTGGGGCCTCCCGACCTCCTGGGCAGCCACCTGGCCTGCTTACTGCTTCAGGTCTCCTGCCTGGGGCCTTTGCCCTCTCTGTTCTCTGCATGGAGCACTCTACACCCAGCTGGACCCCGGCCTCCCTCCCCTAGATCTCAAGGAGGTACCTCAGCCCTACAGGCTTTCTGCTGCCATCTGCACCTCCTGGCCTCTTGGCCCTGCAGAGTTCTCCTCATGACGGAGGGAGCCACCTTCAGCTTCTCCCCGGTGCCCCTTAACACCAGGTTCCACAGGGTTCCGTGTTGTACTCAGCACTGCAGCTCAGCTCGCAGGGGCCATGTCACAGATGTTTGTTGAATGAAAGAATGAATGAATTCCCATTTATCGGATGAAGAAAGAGCCGCGGTTGTCTGAGGTCACAGAGAGAAAGTGGTGGAGTGCAGACCACAAAAGAAAGCCTGACTGCAGGCCCAGGGCCCTCCTGGAGCCCACAGTCTTGACCGTTGACATTTAGCACCCCATCTCCACCTCCCAGGTCCTTGACCCCAGGTAGCCTGAGGCAGGAATAAAGGAATGAATCTATCAGCAATGAGGCCATGACCGCAGTAAGTGCTGTGAAGGAAACGTGGAAGCCGCCAGAACGGGAGACCTACCCGATGGTCACGGTGTGCTGGGGAGGAGAGGGCAGGGATCAGTCTGGGCTTGGGGAGCAGCCCCTGCAGAGGCACGGGGCTGGGAGGAGCCTGGCCCACGGGAGGGTGGTGTGTGTGTCTGTATGCATGCCTGAGTGCATGTATGTTTGCCTGTGTCTATGCATGTATGTCATATGTATCTGTGTGTATTAGTACTATGTATGTGTTATATGTATATGAATATGTCTGTGTGTATGTGTGTATGTGAAGATGTATATGTGTGCATATTTGTATGTGCATATGTGTATGCACTATATATGTCTATATGTGTATATGTATACATGTGTCTGTATGTGTCTATGTATGTGTGTACATTACTATGTGTGTAGACTGCTTGTGTGTGCATGTGTGTCCCTGTGTCTGTGTGTATATGTATATGATGTGCGCATGTGTGTCTGTATATGTGTGTATATGTGTGTGTGCTTAGTTGCACATGCATATATGTATGTGTGTGTGACTATGTGTGCCTGTGTGTGCATATATATGTTTGTGGGGGGTTGTCTGTAGGTGTGTGTATATGTGTATGTGGGTGTGTGTATGCATATGTGTAAGCATGTGTGTATGCATGTGTGCATATGTTTGTGTGTGTGTGCATGTGGCTACAGCAAGCCTGTGAAGCCCCTCGAAGGTCAGGTGTGCAGATCCACCTGACGAGGTGCCTTCACCTTTCTGATAGCCCAGGTGGTCTGCAAGGAGCCCAGACCTGCCCACTGCAGGCAGCGCTGGCGCCTTCAAGACACTGGAGAGCAAACGACTTCTCACTCATCACAATGGCAGTTCCCCCAGCCGCTGCTATAGATCCCTGTGGAAAGTTCCACAGCGTCTCTGCAAGCAGACATGTTTTCAGATGCAACAGGGTCTCTGTAGGCAGACATGTTTTCAGATGCCACAGGCAGGCCAGGTAGATGCTCTGCTCTCTGAAGCTAAAGGTGGACTTTTTGGAACAGGGCTGGAGGCCCTGGCCTTGTTCTCCAGCCCCTCCAGCTTCTCCCCAGTGCAGTGAAGTGTGGCAGAGCACCGAGCACAGAGTCAGAGCAGCTGGATCTGAGTGCCTGCCCATCCTGGGTGGCCTCAGGCAGGAGCTTAGGCTCCCTGAGTCCAGCCTCCTCGTCTTCCAAACACGCTGTGATCCCCATGCACCACTGCATGGGGCCTCTGTGGGGACCTTGTGGGACAATGCACATGTGAGCGTTTTAAGTGACATCAAGATGCAGGGGATGCAGCCAACTGCCCGGCCTGCACCCCGCCTCCATCCCTCCGATAGAGCCTGACTGTCCTTCAGCCAGCTGCCCGGCCTGCACCCCGCCTCCGTCCCTCCGATAGAGCCTGACCATTCTTCAGCCAGCTGCCCGGCCTGCACCCCACCTCTGTCCCTCCGATAGAGCCTGACCATTCTTCAGCCAGCTGCCCGGCCTGCACCTCACCTCCGTCCCTCCGATAGAGCCTGACTGTCCTTCAGCCAGTTGCCCGGCCTGCACCCCACCCCCTGTCCTTGCTGACAGAACCTAACCATCTTTCAGGCAGCCAAGCACCCAGCTAAATAGTCATCTCCAGGCCCCATGCTGCAGCCAGGCTGGCATTGTGACAGTGTTAGTCAATAAGATTAAAGTGAAAGTCAGCTGAGGACTATCAGCTTTTGCTATCCTAATAAAAGGGACCCCCCTGCCCCACCCCGACACTGCCTCTTCCCGCTTCCTCCTCCTTCCTCCTTCCAGACTGATCCGCACCAGTAGCCACCCGGCAGAGCTCAGCAAGTGAGGAGGAGAAGGTCCCACCTGTGGCTCCAGGGCTCACTGCCGTGATTTTGGCAGCCAGGTGTGTCCCCAAGGACTCAGACGGTCAGGGAGGCTTTCTGCAGCCTCCGCTCTGAGCCTGGCCTCCCGGGGGGAGAACCTGAGGGCAGGCATCTCCCCCACATCTTCCTCACTGTTGCAGAGCAGCTGGGAGGACCCAAGGGTCAAACTCTCTCCAACCAGGGCCAAACGTCCTCAGCACAGCCTTCTTTTTTTTTTTTTTTTTTTTGTTGAGACAGAGTCTTGCTCTGTCGCCCAGGCTGGAGTACAGTGGCCGGATCTCAGCTCACTGCAAGTTCCGCCTCCCGGGTTTATGCCATTCTCTTGCCTCAGCCTCCCGAGTAGCTGGGACTACAGGCGCCCGCCACCTCGCCCGGCTAGTTTTTTGTATTTTTTTTAGTAGAGACGGGGTTTCACTGTGTCAGCCAGGATGGTCGCGATCTCCTGACCTTGTGATCCACCCGTCTCAGCCTCCCAAAGTGCTGGGATTACAGGCTTGAGCCACCGCGCCTGGCCCTCAGCACAGCCTTCTAAGTGTGCAGGGCCAAAGCCACAGAATCAAGATGGCTCTAGTATCCCCTCAAGGCAAGTAGCAGAGATAACGCCCCCAGGATCCCCACTTGTTGCCAAAACCTCATTGGCCTGGGGCCCCAGGGCTCAAACTGGAGGCTGTTCTACAAAAGGCCTGGCTCTGAGAGATCAAAGCACCAGGAAGGGGTGCCAGTTCCTGCCAGCTTTCACCAGCTGGAGCCCATAGAGTGGCTGAGACTCAGGTGGGAGGAGGGAGAGTCCTGCAGCCCAACAAGGAGGCCATCATCAGGGGCTCCAGGGCCCTGTGCAGGGAAGAGGCCCTAGGCCCAGCCTAGGCTGCAGAGGCTGAGCTGTGCAGGGCTCCTGGGCATTTGCTCTCATTCAGAACACTGGGTGAGTCCTAATGATGGAGTACTCCTGAAGAGGAGCCCCAAGTACTCACACGGGGGAATCAGCTAGACTCTGCCAAGGGGAAGCTGGAGCCGTGAGGACCATGGGAGCCTGGGCCCCTCGGGTTCCAGCTTGCATGACCTTCCAGTGCCAAGCCCAGGGCTACACGCGGTGCCTGCCACACCAGCCCCAGGGAAGGAGGGTCTCCCAGTGACTGGATGTGGGGACAGAGAGGAGTGGAGCAACCGACCGGCCAGAGACCACCCGGAAGGGAGGCTTCATTCTTCTTCATCTCCTCTACTTCGCTTGACTCGCTCCATTTGGGGGCAACTCAAATGGCCACACACAGCAAAGAGGAGTGTACGGGGAATGTACAAATGGTGTCAGTCCTGACCCACCTCCGGGTTCCTGCTGCCTCACTGGAGTGGAGTGGGAGCCACTCTGTGGTTGGCTTCTGGGTCTTTTATCATGAAGACCTGAGCCCTTTCAGGCTGGGACGTCCCTGTCACAGCAAAGGCCAGGGGGCAGGGCTAGGAAGCAGCTCACGCCAGATCGTGATGCCATACGGGAGGGAATGCTCTGCCTTCCTGGAAACGCACGGTCACATTTTCCCAGGAAATGTTGTTAAGGGGCTGGAGAACTGTGGTCATTTCTTTCTGCCACTGCCCAGAGCCCTCATTATAAGACACAGAGTTCAGTTCGCTCACATGCTGTGAATGAGCCAAGTTAACGCCAGCCCACGTCTTCCAAAAGCAGAACTGTACAGAAAGCAACGGGTGGGTTAAACAGAAAAGAAAACTGGCCGAGGAAGTGAGGAGAAGGTGACTTCAGGGGCTGGGTATGTCGACGGCTGTCCCTGGCTCACGGCAGAGCAGGAGAGAAAACACTGGAAAAGGCAGCAGCAGATGGGAGAGAAGCATCTCCCCATGATGTCCCGGGAACTCCCGGGAAGCTGGTTCAAAGTACAGATTCCAGAGTGTCACCCCTACCCCGTGAGTCTGGGGTCCCCCATGTTCCCAGTCCCAGCTCTGTGAGGGCACCCTAAAGCGAGTGGTCTCTGGGACAGGAGGAGACCCCCTCCAGCTGCCCCTACACCCCACCCAGACTGACTCTCTCAGGTCTTTTTTCACTGGCTCTTGTGCCTGACCTGAAACCCACAGCCATGGCCTGGGGCTGTGTCTTTGACTTTTCACCTCTTTACTCCACACTGCCCTGGGTGAGCCCTCACCCCTTCAGACAATTCCAAAATCATACCAACACCAGCATCCTCCCCTGAGCTGCAGACCCCCTGCCACCCCCGCTGCAGGCTCCCGCAGACTCTCCCCAGCAACCCCCCTTGGCCAGGGCACACCACCCGCCTTCATGGCACCCCTGCCTCCTTTCTGCACCCCCGCCTCCCCTCTGCTATTGCCCCCACAGCAGCACGAGGCCCCTGGGTTCAGGCCCCTGAACTCAAACCGAAACCATTCCTGGGGCTGGGGATGCAGAGGCGACAGAGCAGACAGAGGTCCTTCCAGGGTTCACTCACGGGGCTCCACTTCCCAAGGGCCTGTCCTGTCTCTCCTCTCCTCCTCTCTGCACCCCAGGCCCATGCTGGTGTCCTCATCACCTGCTGGTGTCCTCATCACCTGTCTGGGCCGTTATGTGCACGGGGAGGGTCTCGGCAGCTCTTGGACCGTGTTACTTCCCCAGGACTCTGGCCACCTGCCTGAGGGCAGACATGACTCCTAAAATCTATGCCTTTGAGGACAGAGATAGAGGAACTGGCTGGTGAAGGTGTTGGCACCACGGAGACCTGGTGAATCCCATCGACGTCAATAAACTGCTTGGTGGAGCCCTGGTCCAGCGACACCATGCAGGCCTCAGCCAGGCAGCAAAGGATGTCGTGAACGGACGTCAGCTGCCCTCTTGGCAGGATCAGACTGCTGTCAACTCAAATCACCCAGAAGAATGGGACTGAGTCCAGACTTAGCCAACGCTTCCCTCTGATGTGTGGGCTGGAGGCCCTGGTTGCCAGGATGACCACGTACAGGCTGCTGAGTGTCCTCTTGTGGTACACGTGCCATCACCCTGGACATTCGAGGCACCGGGTCCCAGTAAGAGGACACAACTGCCCAGGAGGGCTGCACCGGGCACCGAGGTAAGGAAGGAGGCCAAGATCTCTGACTTTACGCTTCTGCAGAGGGCAGGAATAACACACACGTCCCGAAATGCAAAGTGAGTGAAATGTCTCAGCGAACTTGGAATTCGGATGTTTGTGACCATTACTTAATGTCTGAATTTGAAAGCGTTTGGGAAAAATTCTTCCTTGTTAGCCTTTTTTTTTTTTTTTTAAAGACAGAGCCTCGCTCTATCACCCAGGCTACAGTGCAATGGTGCAATCTCGGCTCACTGCAATCCCCGCCTCCCAGGTTCAAGATCCCCCTGCGTCTGCCTCCCAAGTAGCTTGGATTGCAGGTTCCCACCACCACACCCAGTTAATTTTTACATTTTTAGTAGAGACGGGGTTTCACTATGTTGGCCAGGCTGGTCTTGAACTCCTGACTTCAAGTGATCCACCCACCTCGGACTCCCAAAGTGCTGGGATTCAGGCGTGAGCCACCACTCCCGGCCTTCTTATTAGCCTTTTGTATTTGCCCTATTGGGCATCTGAAGCTCTTAATGAGAAAATCAAAGTATGTAGTTTGAAAATGCAGTTTTACATGCATAAAGGAATTTAATTAACTATGTTTATAAATGAAGTTGAGAATTTGAATTGTTCAACTTGAATTAATATAACAATAGTTAACCTCTTAAACATGATTGCATTTTATATAACATTTACTACATTTATAGACAGGATCATGATTTTAAAAAGGCAGGTTTCTAGATACATAACTTGATTATATCAAAGGTTCATGGAAGTATATGATCGTAAATGGGTTTTCCTTTGGCAGGAATCCTGCTGCAGGCGTCAGAAACGCAGTGATGGGCTAAATGTTTTACTCTCTTGGACTCACAACCAGGTGCTTTGATTACACTTGTGAAAATAACTGATTAAAAACAAACAAACAAAACCAATAAATACCTAACATGAACATGCTCCTTTCCTACTTAGAATTCCCCTGAGATTCCCCACAGGCTGCAGGGAAGGACTGAAGCCACGTGGGCCAATGACACAGGCTCCGGCCGACTTCTGAGCCTGTCTCTGCGTTCTCCATGTTTCGACAATGCCAGCTGATTCGTGGGTTCCTGGACACTCCATGCCATTTCCTCTGCCTGAGCATCTCCACCCACCGGTCTGCTTGTTAAGTTGCCCCTCCAGATCCAGCCTGAAGTCACCTCCTCCAGAAAGGCTCCTGGGACCCTCTCACCTGTGACAGTCCACCCCTCCTTCATCCCTGCCTGGCTTCCTTCAGGCTTGAGTTTTTGATTCCTTGCCTGCTTCTGTGGGGGATTCTGAGGAGACAGGGTGTGCACTGGCACTGGCTGGGAGGAGCTGGTATGGCGTTTTGATTTTTCCCAAGGTGGCACTGCCTTGGCACAGCCCTACAGCGAGGTCATGAGCCGCACACGCCTGCCGCTTCTGGGGCAGATTGGGTCTCCAGGAAGGGCCAGCAGCAGGGATACTGACCAGGGAGGGGCTGGAGGGGGCTGCCCCCACAGCTACGATGTTACCCTGAGAGGGTGGGTCAGCTGTGGAACTGGGGAGATGTTCCAGGCAGCAGGGGGGCAGCAGGGACAGTGCTTGCCCCTGGAGGGCTCCGAGCAGGTTGGGGGGCCCCCTCCGTGGCTCTGAGTGAATGAAGCAGGGGAAACTAGCAGGGTGCCATCCCCACAACCTGCAGCCACAGAAAGGCTCTGAGAAGGCCCGAGCGTGAAACAATTTACCTGCCCAGAATCTGCAGAATCCCACAGGCAGAAGACAAAAGGGAAGGCAGACGTCCACAAGAATGTCCTGCTCAGAAAGGACAGTTACAGTGTCCCCTGACACTTTTAGGAAATTACCTCTCTTTATAATTTACTTTGAAGCCAGAGGAACCTTTCTCAGCCTGAGACTCGTCCCCCAGGTTCCCACCATGGTTCATGTGGAAATGCACATGGTGTCCCCCAGGACTGGCGGCTGGTGACGTAGGCAGAGTCCCTCCACGAGATGCCTGGGCAGGGACCACCCATGGAGCCCATCGGGGTCAACGACCTGATGAAGCAGCCACAGGCTCCCTGCGCCAAGTCGGCGGCACAGGTGGGAATCGGCATTACCACTCAGGGCGTATGTGGAACCAAGGAGGGCAACAGAAAATCCCCTGGGAGATGGATGCAGCGGACGGAACCCCGAGAACAGGACGCACCCAGCAACCAGCCTTCTCCTGGCCCCACTGTTGCAAGGGGCTTGGGCCACGGCTCCCAGGAGGCGCCACCCCCCGGGATACAGTGACAGTTATCAGGACGTCCCCTGAGCCCAGGCACCGAGCCCACTGTACAGCAGCTTCCAGTGTGCGGAAGGATGGGAGCCTGACCTTGGCCTCTGTCAAGACATCTCCAAAGTGGGTGTCGAACCTTTGCCATGACACGCAGGGCACAGTCAGGACAAGCCTCTGGCCTCGCATTGTGGGGGGCATAATCCGCTCACTCTGGACCCCGAGTCAGGGACGCCTTTCTCTCGAGACTTCAGCACCCCATTCTCCAACTGACTTCCCTGTCGTGAGGGCAGGGACTCTGGAAACCCATCAGAGGTGCCTGGGGCCTTGGGTGGCCTGCCTGATGACCCCTTCCTGCCATGCATGCCTCAGAGCGGCCAGCTTCAGCCGCCACCTTTGGGACCCAGGCCCTCAGGTACCCGGGAGTCCCAGCTCTGTGTTCTCCAGGATTGGTGGTGTGGAAGTTTCATTCTCAGCGATCACACAGAGACCCGCTCATGGGCACACACACTTGTACACACAGACCCATGGCTCCCTCTAGGCTTTAAGGACCGGCCCTGAGCAGTCCAGCAGCCCAGCGAGGGGTCGGCAGCGCCTGAGGGGAGAGAGCGTCACTGTGACACCCGTGTGCTTTCATCATAGAGACTCCGTGGACGTGAAGGGCTCACGGCACCGTCCTGGTTTCCACTCCTGGTCTTCGTCGGTGCTGTTGTCTGGACAGTGGAGGACGGTCCTGCTCGTCAGTCCGTGCCCGGCCGTGGGGTCTGCCACTCTCTGGGACGGTCCTGCTCGTCAGTCCGTGCCCGGCCGTGGGGTCTGCCACTCTCCAAGACGGTCCTGCTCGTCACCCCGCGCCCGGCCATGGGGTCTGCCACTCTCTGGGACGGTCCTGCTCGTCACTCCGCGCCCGGCCGTGGGGTCTGCCACTCTCTGGGACGGTCCTGCTCGTCACTCCGCGCCCGGCCGTGGGGTCTGCCACTCTCTGGGATGGTCCTGCTCGTCAGTCCGCGCCCGGCTGTGGGGTCTGCCACTCTCTGGGGATGGTCCTGTTCGTCAGTCTGCGCCCGGCCGTGGGGTCTGGCACTCTCTGGGATGGCCCTGCTCGTCACCCCGCGCCCGGCTGTGGGTCTGCCACTCTCCGGGATGGTCCTGTTCGTCGGTCCGTGCACGGCTGTGGGGTCTGCCACTCTCCGGGACGGTCCTGCTCATCAGTCCGCGCCCGGCCGTGGGGTCTGCCACTCTCTGGAATGTGCTGATTGGGTCTCCAGAGCAGCCCACCTGTGGCTGAGCGACTCTGCAAGACCCTGCAGACGCCCGCCTGGCGGCTCTCCCACCCTCCAGACACGCGCCTTCCGTCAACCTGGTCTCCACACTTGTCTCGTCTCCCTGCTGACCGTTCCCCTCAGATGCCCCGGTCTCACCACCACTTTCTCAACGAACCCACTGCAGAACTCCACAGTCATGGAAGCTGGAGGTGGACCCGACGTGAAGGCCCCCGTTCCCCCATCTGGGCACATCAGCAGGTCCAGGGGAAGGTGTGGGGTGCCCAGGCAAGGGCCCCTCGGACTGACCTGTCGGGGTGGGACCTTCAGGGCCTCTTCCATAGTCATGCTGGTCTACTTGGAAAGATCTAGGAAAAACTCAGCTGTCAACCTACTATGACCAAAACGGCTACCAAACATGCTAACTCCTCCATGCCCAAGAGGGTAAGAGGCCCTCACACGTACAGCCAGGGAGAATTAAATTACCGTAGCATGATTTCCAGAAGACAATTCTAAGGGAAAATTCAGAGGCTTGAACATGACCAAACTGTCCAACTTTAGGAAAGAATCTGAAATGCAAACTAAAATATATTTCACATTGTTTTTATTTAAAAATTATTTCCAAATCTCGAGAACCTGTGGGGGGGGGGGGAACACCAAAATGTATTTTAAAAGATACCACCATAGGATTCATAATAGTGAAAAACTGAAAATAATTAGATGATCCCTTTATTTAGGGAATTGTTGAATAAGTAATCCATTCATAACAAGAACTCACAAACACATTTTAAACAATCATGGAGGGAGGACTTTAGTGACATGAGGGTAAAAAAAACCTATCCCGTTAAGAAGAAGAAAGTAAAAAGCATGATCCAAATGCATTTGCATCACAAACTCAACCATGAAAAGCAAAGACCCCACTGATGCTGTGGGAATGCGCAGGAAGGACAGAGATCAACGGTTAATGGGGCTGCCTGCTTGGATGTGGGGTGGAGGGGAGGGCGCATCATGAGTGATATTTTCCAGCTTCTTCTACATTGTCTATACTTTCCAAACTTTCTATAAAAAGTATACATTAATTTTATAATCCACAAAACTAAAATTTGAGAAATGTTAACTAATGTTGCCTTGATTTTAAAACAGCCAATAGCCCTAGTTACAATTTCTTGTGGATGTTTCTATTACAATAGTCACCCTACTCATGGTATTTCGCGAGAAGCAAAAACTATGTAGAGCTGCTCCTCTTCACAGCTCCAGTAACCATAAAGAAAAAAGAGCCAAAAGCACCATTCAGAGCTTTCTGCAGATTAGTGATAAAACTGGCCCAGAAGAAACTCAGAATATTTTCTCCTTGGTGATCAAGCCAATAAATGCAGAGGGGAGAACGTTCACTCCGGAGAAAATGCCGCAGGCTGCCTTCCCTCTCCAGGACCAGGGCCAGGGCCAGGGCGAGACCACCGAATTCACCACTCTACTGTGAATGCACCACCCAAAGCCGCTCACCTGGCTCCCTGCTCCCCGCCTTATCCACCCCTCACTCACAACCAGCCCCCACCACACCCCACCCCTCATTCAGAACCAGCCCCCGCCTCACCCCACCTCTCACTCACAACCAGCGCCCGCCTCACCCCATCCTTCACTCACAACCAGCCCCCGCCTCACCCCACCCCTCACTCAGAACCAGCCCCCGCCACACCCCACCCCTCACTCAGAACCAGCCCCCGCCTCACCCCACCCCTCACTCACAACCAGCCCCCGCCTCACCCCACCCCTCACTCACAACCAGCCCCCGCCACACCCCACCCCTCACTCACAACCAGCCCCCGCCTCACCCCACATCTCACTCACAACCAGCCCCCGCCTCACCCCACCCCTCACTCAGAACCAGCCCCCGCCTCACCCCACACCCCACTCAGAACCAGCCCCCGCCTCACCCCATCCCTCACTCAGAACCAGCCCCCGCCTCACCCCCCTCAGAACCAGCCCCCGCCTCACACTCAGAACCAGCCCCCGCCTCACCCCATCCCTCACTCAGAACCAGCCCCCGCCTCACCCCACCCCTCACTCAGAACCAGCCCCCGCCTCACCCCACCCCTCACTCAGAACCAGCCCCCGCCTCACCCCACCCCTCACTCAGAACCAGCCCCCGCCTCACCCCACCCCTCACTCACAACCAGCCCCCCCTCACCCCACCCCTCACTCACAACCAGCCCCCGCCTCACCCCCCCTCACTCACAACCAGCCCCCGCCTCACCCCCCCTCACCAGCCCCCGCCGCACCCCACCCCTCACCTCAGAACCAGCCCCCGCCTCACCCCACCCCTCCCTCAGAACCACCCCCGCCTCACCTCATCCCTCACTCAGAACCAGCCCCCGCCTCACCCCACCCCTCACTCAGAACCAGCCCCCGCCTCACCCCACCCCTCCCTCAGAACCAGCCCCCGCCTCACCCCACCCCTCACTCAGAACCAGCCCCCGCCTCACCCCACCCCTCACTCACAACCAGCCCAAACTTCCCCAGCATCATCGCAGAGCCCTGCGAGCTCCTTTCCCAGGTGGCTGGGAGGTGGGAGACTCTGCAGTGTCCGTGAGGAGCTGCCTACAGATCTTGGGGAGGAGCTCAGAAATGTCCCCCACCGAGGAGGAGGCTGATGACATGGCCGAGGAGCAGATGAGAGCCGGCGGGATGTCCTGTGAAGGGGCAGCAGGTACCAAATCCCTATGAATGGGAACCAAACCTCTCCCAAATCCAACTTGGAGCCAGAGCTCCTTGACTTCACCCAGATGGGCCAAGTGTGCTGGAGACTAGAAGGAATCCACAGCACGGGGAAGCCGTTGTCCGATCCACTCACCGAGTCAGTGATGCCGGCAGGCGGCAATGGCTGGGCGACTGCATCAAAGACGGGCCAGTGAGGGGTAGTCGGCACCCTCCAGTCCTATCCCGGAGGTGCCACCCAGCAGGCACAAACGCCCTGGATCCCAGCAAGGTGAAGGTGCCAGTGCAGAGGGCAGGCCCAGCAGACGTTTCCCACAATGTGGGTTACGCCAGGTCCAAAGTGGGCGCTTCCAAGTGCCCGGTGTCCAGGGAACAGAGGAGGGAGTGCCTGGAGCTAAGACACAAACTTGCCCTGCGGAGGACTGGGCGGTGAACCGGCACTTGACTCCAGAACCCCACGGCCTCAGGCCATGTTCCGCGCGGCACCCTTTCCTCTCTGCATGGGTACTTCCGATGGCCTCTGTGGCTTTCTTTTCTTTTCCTTTCTTTTCTTTTACTTCCTAGGCATTGCACAGGTAGTTATTTTACATTGTATATCTGATGATGCTAATTTATTAAGTGCTGGAGGGTACATATCTACTGGATTCTGTGCTTTTTCTTTTCGTTTATACAGACTCCAACTCATTTTAGGTGATTTCTTTGCATGTTTTCTGGTTTGTGATTATGAGTTCAGCTTTGGCTGAAGTGAGTCTGCAGGAAACCAGAGGCCGTAAGTCACATGTCCACCTCTCAAAGAGGCTTCCCACTGGGCTCTCCCAGGGCCTCGGGCACTGCCCACGCTGTAGTCCCCTCTGAGTCCTGGTTTGACACTGGAACTGCAGGCCTAAAACTTCATTTCTTATACCCAGGGCTCCTTCAGTGTTTCCACAGGGCAACCACAGTTTTCTTATTTACCTTTCTCGTCTCACTGTTTTTTCCTCTTTTCTTTAGACATTCACTCACTTTATCGCAACTCCAGCAACGTTTGAAAAGTGTTTTTCATTGTTCGTCCAGGACCTAGTTGTATTGTAACAGATCAGGACCCTCCGGTGCAGAGGGGAAGCCCCTCCACCCCTCATAGAGAGGCCTTGATTCCTTGTCTGTGTCGTTTAGAACCTTCCATCCTCCTGTGGAGGAAGCCACTTTTCAGATCTCTAAAATCCACAGATTCAGACTCTGGTTGGGGCTTCTATTAACAAGTCCAGAACAAACTTGGGAGTTGCCCTCTGGGCATTATCCAGAGCTCGGAGACAAAGCACAGGCGTTGAAGTCCCCCCGTGCACAGCCCTCCCAGGCTGGAGTGCGGAAAGCTGCGCGGGGCAGCCTGTCTGCTCTGCCTCCTGTCCTGACACGGTCACCTGCGTCCTGCATTTTCCTGGTTCTCTAAGGCACAAAAGAGCAGCTGCCTCGGGGTGAAACCTCTACCCACAGACCTAAAGGAAGAACTTCAGTCAAAGCAGCAAACAGGCCTTTCTACACTGACATGGTTTGGCTGTGTCCCCACCCAAATCTCACCTTGAATTGTAAGAATCCCCAGGTGTCCAGGGTGGAGCCAGGTGGAGATAACTGAATCATGGGGGCACTTTCCCCCATACTGTTCTCATGGTAGTGAGTAAGTCTCTTGAGATCTGATGATTTTATAAAGGGGAGTTCCCCTACACAACCTCTCTTGCCTGCCACCGTGTAAGATGTGACTCTGCTCCTCATTCACTTTCTGCCATGATTGTGAGGCCTCCCCAGCCATGTGGTACTGTGAGTCCATTAAACCTCTTTCCTTTATAAACTACCCAGTCTCGGGTAAGTCTTCATTAGCAGTGTGAAAACAGACTGATAGACATCCTCCTGAGGTTTAAAAGGCCTGTACTGCAGAGCCTTCATCCTCTTTAACCAAACGCTAGCCTTAGCCACACCTGCCTCTGAAAAAAGGACTCCACATTGCTGGGCTCCATCCGGCTGCAGGGGCCCTGAGGGGGTGGCCGCTGGAGCAAGGTCACCAGGACAGGCACACGTCAAGGCTTCCTTAAGGCCCAGCCTGGCCCCTTGCCCCTCTGCAGAGGCCAACACATCTTCGGTCAGTGCCTGCTGCACACTTCCTGCTTCCCTGGAATACCCCTCGCCTGTAGGTGAAGCCTTGGTCAGCAAGGTCAAGGTCAGGCATGGCATGGCCTGAGCTCAAGGTCTCATGCCCAGGCCACAGGGGTCCAAGCCTCACCCAAGAGAAACATTAATGACCTCAAGGTCAAGCGTGCTGTTTGGAATCTAAGCCGAAAGGCCCAAAGCCACACATCCTGCCCAATGAAACCCTCTCACTGTGTCCTGCCCTTCTCACCCCATCGCCTTCTCTTATTCCTCAAAGTTCCTCACTCCAGGAACTGAGGGTCTTTGAGAGGACTTAATACTAACAGCACCTCTTCCCCACGCAGGTTCAGAACCAGTTGGACACGAGATAAAGAATAAAAGACACAGAACTCAAATTATTACTTATGCCTAGTGAATGCCAAGGTGAAAGTCTTAGCTTAGTGCGGGGGCCAACAACCTTGTTGATGGAAGCCAGAGTAAGAGCCTGCTCCTCAGGGGTGCACGGCTGGACCAGGGCAGATATCCTAGCACCAGCGCACCCAGCGGGGAAGGAGCTCTCAAGGGCACAGCGTCTGCAATCGAACAGCACCCAAGAGAAGCAGGTGCAATGGTGAGTTCAGTGAAGCAGACGCCCTCGCAATGTGGGTGGGCCTCATCCAACCCACTGAAGACCTGAGTAGAACACAAAGGTGGAGAGAGAGCCTTCCCTCTGCCTGCCTGCTGGAGCTGGAATGCTGACCTTCTCCTGCTGTCAGGCTGGAACTGTGCTGTCCTCGGCGTGTCTGGTTCTTGGGCCTCCAGGCTCTGGCTAGGGCGGCAGCACAGGCTCTCCTGCCTTTCCAGCTTGCAGACGACAGGGCGTTGGACCCCCTCAGCCTCCATAATCATGCGAGCCCATTCCATTTCTTATAGCAATGCATCTCTAACTCCATTTCTCTGGAGAACCTTGACTAATACGGGAGAGAGGGAGGAGGGTCTGGGTCTTACAAGGCCCTGGCTCCCAGCAGCATATAGCCCCAGACAGTGAAGGCATAGCTCAAGGCCAGTGGTACTTAGGGAAAATCTCAATTTCTGGAAATCTGAGGGATTAGAGGTTTACCTCATTTTCTACCAACAGCTGCACCATGAAATAAACATTTCGTTTCTGCAAACGGGAACTCTGAATTCCAAGGCCACATCCACCCGTCCCTTGGTGGGTTGCTCGTGAGTCTGGCTGGGCGGTGACAGGGGGGATCTCACAAGGCCTCAGAGTCCAGGCTCCCAGCTCTGCTCCTCCTACCCTTCATAGCCCGGGTGCCTGTGCTGGGATTTCAGGGCCTTTCTCCTACCTCTGAGATCCTTTGCCACTTTTCCAAGGAGATGGAAGTCTGGCGTGAAGTGAGCCATGTCTCCATGGAGCACACTTTATAGATGGAAACTTCTTTCTCCAGTGAAGACTCTGAGATGACCCGGGAGGAGAGCACCATGACCCTCAAGGAGAAATAGGCAGAATCTGTCTGTGTAGGTCGCAGCCTCGGTCCAGGGACCTGAGAGAGCCTAGTGGCCCCTGGAGGCGTCACCTGGAGGTTTTCACGTAAGTTAATGTGACTGGATGGGGGCGTGGCCCCTGGTCACCACCCAGCACAGGTGACACAGCCAGCGTGGAGGCATTGGCTGCCTCTCTCCACGTCCCTTCAGGCCCATGTCACAGCTGCACTGGGGAAACTGAGGCAGCTTGGCAGCCTCCATGATGCTAATGGAGCTGGAGGAAGCCCAACTCTTCCAAAGAACGCCTGGCAGAGCACAGGGCGTGTGTAGCATCTGGGCGGCACCTGGCTCTTTCCCTGCTCCCCCGGGACCTCCGGTGAGCTCTCTTCCTGCCTGTGGTGCCATCTCAGTGCTCACAGCTCCCAGTGACAGTGGAGGGGTCCCTATGCCTGTAAAGTGTGGACAGGAGGAGAAAAACGTCTGTGTTTGGCATAGCGTAAAAAATCTCATTTTACAGTAGAAAAATCTATCCCATGACGCAGACACAACAAATATATAAAACCCGCTTCCTGCTGCAGCTCCAAGGAGGACAATCTGGAGCTCTCTCAGGCGACCTTCCAGGAATCCCTTCCTCATCCTTACAAAAGAATCTTTCCTGTTGCTTCCCCAGTCTCTACACCCAAACACCAGTCTTCGTGGCCCAATAAAGATCTTTCAGTGTCCCTACATAGCTATTAGCAAAACTTTATCCAAACAAGATGTTCAGTGGATAATCAGACATCCTCACCTTACGTGCATGAGGACCAGAGTGTACACAGAATGGTGGATTTCCAACCCCTGCAGGACCAAAGCCAAGCAGGGGACAAAGGACTGCATGAGGTAAGGCAGGCGGCTGCGCCTTGGACTTGGAGGTCAGAGATCTAGGATTCGGAGTGGACACACCGGGTAGGGCTGGCTCCTTTTGAGAAATGCGGCTCTGGCCGTTCTTGAGTTTGTATTTTCCTTCACCAACTTTCCCTGAAGCACGGAGACACTGAGCTCACCCTTCCCTGCCTGTGATCACGAGAGACAAGGGGCAGGACAATTGCTAATTGATCATTCTGATCCATTTGTATCGAGTGTGATTACCCCATAGCAGATGCCGTCAGTGCTCTGCCCAGAGCCCCCTGTGAGGGGTTCCAACTCTTCCAGAGAATGCCTTGCAGAGCACAGGACTCTGAGACTCTGAGCCCCTTCCCCAGCTTCCCTGTGCTTTTGCTGAGAATACCCCACACCACGGACCTTGGGCCACCAGAGCTACTTTTCCCAGCTGAAGCACCTGCGAGTTCATGTGCCTCCAGGGCAGCTCGTGGCCACTGGGTGAGTGACCTGGGGAAACGGGGCAGAAGGTATTTTCAAAAATAACCACAGCAGTATTTTTGATGCCACCTGCTTTTTCAGTTAATTTTCTGTACTCCCCACCCCAAGGGGTGGAATCCATGTCCCCTCCCTTTAAGCTTGGGGCAGCCATTGTGACTATCTCAGTGTAGAACAGGCTGGAAATGACTGTGTGTAATTAGGAAGGCTGGGGCATAAAAGGTCATGTGGCTTCCACTCGCAGCTCTCCTGCAGGAGGCTCAGCACGGGAACCTGGCCGCCATGTTGGGAGGAAGCCCAAGCTGCATGGAGAGTGATGCAGATTCCCCAGTGAAGCTCCAGAGAAGGCCTTGGCTAGCAGCTGGGATCAAACCCTAGACCTGTGAGTGACTGGGTCTCCAGCCATCCTGGCCCCTAGCCTCCACGTCACCCCGACTGAGTGCAACAGAGGTGAGCTGCCCTCTTCAAGCTCTGCCCAAACTTCAGGTTCACGAGCAAAACCAAGTTGCCTCTGTTTGCAGCCACTGAGGTCTGGCATGGTTTGTCACGCAGCGATAGAATCGGGGCACAGGGGTGGCAGGCAGCCCAGTTCCCCTACCTCCTGTGAATGCCAAGTCCCCTGTGCTAAGATAAGCTGGGAACCTCCCCAACCCATAGCAGACTTCCAGTCGCCTCTAGCGAGTTGAAAGTCAGATTTTTGCTTTATCATCCCAGGCCAGACAAAAACCAGAGAAAGTGAAGGCGATTTGCTTCTCCCATACAACGTGGCGCTGGTGCCAGAGAGAGCAGCAGCGGCAGGACACAGAGATGTGGGCTGCTGGACGCGCCGGCGTGGCTCTGGCTGAGCATCCTTGCAGCGTGGGGCCGCCCTGCCCACTATGGGGCACACCGTCCTCTTGGAGCAGCCCTCTGGGATGCAGGGGCTCGGTATTGGTTGCTCAGTGGCCCCAGTTAACACTGTGACATTCAACAATTGCATGGTGTGGCAGATGCCACAGCCCTTCCCTGGACATTTGCACAGCTCACCCTCACCCACCTAAAGGTGTCGTCAGCACCTGTGTTGTGTGACAATGGACTCCAAGAGCTTGGGTGATCGGCCCCAGGTCATTACTGGGCTGGGGCCCTGTCCGCCTCACTCTCCTGGGCACTTAGAGCTTTGCCATCTGCATCCAGATGCTTCAGCCACATCAGGGTCCTTGTCCCGCCCAGAGCCTTGCTGTCCCACCACTGCCCCTCTAATGTGGAAGCAAAGGGGCCTCACCCACTCAGGATTTTTGCTCTTCTTTTGGGTTTCCAAAAGGGTCCCTGGCTCTTCCTGTTTCCTACCATGAGGAGTTGGGGAGGGTTGGCCAGAGGCTTTCACAAGGGTGGGGAGAGTCCTGCCCACCACATCCTGGTGCCCGGGGTCACCCTTCCTCTAGCTCTGATCCCAACATGTGCACCATCTCCCCCAACTACAATTTATCTGAGCATCTCAGTCCTGGGGGCCCCTTACCCCAGCCCCCGTACCCAATACCAAGAGCTACGCAGGAGGGCCACAGAGGGTCTCCCTGCCCAGGGAAACACCCCCACATGCTGACCCTGGATCACCTCTGCTCCGAGCACAGCCCAGGCCCGGCAGCGTTTACCCCGCAGCGCATTCCAAGTCAAGCCCCCAGTTGTTTGGCAACGTCAGGCTGACGGCAGCTGCACAGCCAGATGTTGACCAGAGCACAAAGTGCACTTTGATGTGTTTTTTTTGTAATCTCTGGGGAATTCTAGCTCACCCTGCGTCCTCCCAGGAAAAAAAAAAAGAGCTGAAAAGCTGATTTCTGGAGCCTGGAGGGGCAGGGCATGAGGGCAGCAGCCGAGGGGCAGGGTGAGAGTGAAGCGGGTGGACACCACGCTTGCAGCAGGGAGGCACCAGCTGGAGACAGCCAGGGTGTGGTGCCAACAGGCCAGAGGTCTGGGTTAGGCAGGGGGACCTGAGACCTGGGGCCACTCCCACAGTGGGGGCCAGCCAGGGGACAGCGATACAGCAGACAAGACCTGCCCTGGACAACTAAGGTCAGCCCAGATCAGCCCTGACCATGCTTCATAACCACAGGTGCCCCTCCGCCTTCTGCTCACAGCCCTGCAGGGATGAGAAGTCCCTGCCCAACACTGGCATCCGAACTGGGGGAGAGATTCAGAAGGCAGAGAACTCTGGGTTACAGACCCTTCTAAGAGCTTCCTAGGGCATCCGCTTCTGTCCTTGGGCTTGTTCAAGATGACCCTGAGGAGGGCGTCATTAGAAGCCTGACTTTGACGGGGAAGACAGTGTGATGTGCCTTTCAGGGAGATATTAGCGGGGGCTCGGTGCCCTGCCACCCAAGGTCACTCCCATGTTAGAGATGAGAAAACAGAGGCCCACGGTCGGTAAGTAACGTTCTTGAGACCACACAGCTAGGAAATTCCAGAGCAGCTCTTGGGAGAGGGTGGGGCCCAGACACCGGGGCCCATTTCCTCCTGGAGGCCAGCATCCCAGTCCTATCTGCGGGAGACCCCAGATTAGTTGATTCTTGGCTCCCCAAATGCCTCAGGAACCGAACAAGCCTGGCTTGGGGCTGAAGTTTCAATGTTTCAGACATCAATTAGGCCAGAGAATCCCCCAAACATATCTAGCTTTGGGGTGCTGATCACGCCCCTTTTCATATGGGAATGTCGCCTTCACAGATGTTCAGGCTATAAAAGTTCAGCAAACTATACACTTATGATACATGCATTTTTTTCTGCATTAAATTATGTTCCAATAAAAATAAATATTTCAATAAAAAGGTTTTGAAAGCTACATTTCAAGGCAATTTTCCCAAGAAAAGCCTTCCAAGCAGCTGCTTTTGAGCTATTCAGTTGCTTTCTCCAAGCGTCAGGCAACTAGAGCCTCGGTCCTCATTACAATCAGAAACACCATATTTAAAGCATATTTTTCCTCTAAAATGATTGACAGATGATGGAGGGCTATGCAACTCTTAGAACGGGGCAGCTCTTTATGAACTGATATAAACAAATCTTCCAAGTTCACTGTGAAAGTTTCGAGCCAGCTATATTATAGGGTATTGTATATGTGGTTTAAAAAAAGAAAATGAAGGAAGGAAAAGTATGTCCATTCTCGATTGCACCTGCTTAGATCAATCTGGAAGGGGCGCAAGAGGCTGGTACCGCCAGATGCCTCTGGGAAGGGAGGTGTTTGGGTGATTGGATGGGGCTGGGAGAAAGAGGCTTCTTCCCATTGGATCCTTTTCACACCTGACTTTTGTTCCCGGCTAATTATTACTTAAACATGACGTTGATGTTTAAAAGGTTGGGGCTTCTCGAAAAGAGGCCACGTGCCCAGCATCCCCATCTCCAGATCCACTTCCTGTCCACAGGCTTTCCTCTAACTCCACTTATAATATCAGATGGCAAATGTCCTCACCTTGAGAAATCAGCAGCTGCTCTTCACAAGCTGAGGGAAGAAAATATATGTAACTGTTTTCACATTAAAACTACTCAGGGACACACATGCTTAGCGCACACGCTGATATGATTCCCCAGATGACACACATTCACAGCTTCTTTCTCTAATTAAACACACACGCACACACATCTCGGCTGTGGGGAACTGTGTGGCAGGTCCTCCAAAAATTAAACATGGGATTACCCTATGATCCAGCAATTCCACTTCTGGTTATAGACCCACAATGCCTGAAAGCTGAGACTCAGACAGATGTTTGCACACCCCATTCACAGCACATCATTCTCAAAGCTGAGACTCAGACATTTGCACACCCCTGTTCACAGCACATCATTCTCAAAGCTGAGACTCAGACATTTGCACACCTCTGTTCACAGCACATCATTCTCTAAGCTGAGACTCAGACATTTGCACACCCCTGTTCACAGCACATTGTTCTCAAAGCTGAGGCTCAGATATTTGCACACCCCTGTTCACCTGTTCACAGCACTTCATTCTCAAGTGCTAAAAGGTGGACACAACCAGGTGAATGGATGAGCTAAATGCGATCCATCCATATCATGGACTAGCCCTCTGCCTCTAGGAGGAAGCAGATTCCGACACCTGCCACGCTGTGGATGAACCTTGAGGACATGACACCAAGTGCAAGAAGCCAGACCCGAGAGGACAAATATTGGGTGATTCCACTTGTAGGAGGTCCTTCGAGGAGCCAGATCCCCAGAGACAGAAAATAGAATGGAGGCTGCTGGGAGGGAATGGGGAGTGGGCGTTTCATGACGCAGTCTCAGTTTGGGAAGAAGGGAAAGTTCTGGAGCTGGATGGGATGGCGGTTGTGCAGGGATGTGAACGTGCTTAATGCCACTGAAAGTCCACTTGAAAATGGTAAAGGTGGTAAAATGTTATGTATACTTTACCTCATTATTTTTACAAAGTATATTGGATGAAGAGAATCTTCTTTAAACAAAAGATAATGGTTTGAGAAGCACTTGGGAGTGGATGTTACAATTCCAACAGACAACTCCAGTTCAGTGGACATTCCCAGTTTGTAAAAAGAAGTTCGGTGTTTTCAGAGGGGGCCACAGATGTGACTAAGAACCTGGGAGACCCTCCCTCCAGGTGGCTGCTCTGAGGAACACCAGGTGACCCCAGCGTCTTCTCCCTCCTCCCATCGGAGGCTCACCCGTCCCAGGCTGAGCCCCCAGCTCATCCCAGGAGCCTCCCTGTGACAGGCAGCCCTCATCCTCCTTTTAATTAAGTCAGTCACGGAGCAAGTTAGGTTAAAAAAAGAAAAGGAAAGAAAAATTTCTCTCTTTTCAATTTTCCAGAAGGTTAGAGTTTGTGGGGCAGGGGAGGGAGGGAGAGCATCTATGTGCACCTCTCCCACCTCTGCCCTGTTCATGGCAGGTGGCAGATTGCAGTACAGGATGATGGCTCCTGTTGCCAGGAGAATGGAAACCCAGAAAGGTCATTGGTAGTTGGATCCTGAGAGCTGAAACACTGCTGCCTAGACATGGAGACCTCAGAGCATTAGGCCAGGACACAGTGGTCACTGTGTGACTTGGGCCCCACTCTCAGCCAGGACCGTGCTCAGGGGCCAGCAGGAGCAGCCGCATCCCTGGCCTCACTCAGCCCTTGTTGATGTGTGAAGGCTGATTCTGTGCAGACACTGTGCCGGGGGCAGGACAACGACAAGGAGCAGGATGGCCCCCATCCCGGGATCCCCAGAACCCAGAGGCAGTGCTGCAGTGGCACAGAGAGCTGGACGCTTGCAGTCAGGGACCCACACAGACAGGAGCTGTCCCCACCTTAGAGAGGAGGAAACTGAGGCTCAGGAAGTCAGGCCTGCTCAGAGGTGACCAAGCCAGGACCTGCATCCCTTGCACCTGGCCCCAGAGCACGTGCACTGTCTGCTCTGCACCTGGGCCTCCTCCGGCTCTGAGACCTCCGCAGCCATCTTGGACACAGTGTTTAGTAACGCCGGGTCCTGGAGATAAAGCTTTGGAGTAAGTTGTTTTTTGGGGGAAGCAACCCCAGGGCACTGAGAAAATTAAAACAAGGGAGGAGGGAACACAAGTCCAAGGGCCAGCGCTGCAGGCCGCAGCGGGGCAAGAAGCTCATTTGTCCTTTGGCTCCAGGACCCCACTGGGTAAGGGTGGCGCCAGCCCACTTGGGCTGGGTGTGTGAAGATGGCTGCATGGCTTCGGGGGCATCCACAGCAGGGAAGAACCCCCATAAGGGAGCTGTGAGGTACTGATGACAGGAGGGGCTATCAGGTCACCTGTGCACAGGTGGTTGCTGCAGCAATGGCTGGAGTGAAAAGATGGATGGAGAACCGTAGGGTGGGTGCAGGGTGAACCCAATAGCTGCTGAGGCCCAGAGAAGCGAGTGACGCAGCTACGAAACCTCAGAGAAGCCATCGAGAGCCCTGATGTCCTTCCTGGGTCAGCCTTCCTGCCCTGCATCAGCCACTCAGCCACCTCAAAATGGGGGGCCTCGGGATCCTGGAGGGCCTGTAAGAATCACTGCTGAGGAACCTTGGGCCTCCAGCACTACCCAGGAGTCCCACAGTCCCCAGGCTCTGAGCACCTGCTGAACGCCCCACAACATCAGAGGGATCCAACAGTGAGTACAAAGTTGTTCCTACCCTCCAGACTGCAGCCTAGAGAGGATGGCCTGCAAACACGGAAACCAGGACCGGTGGAGAGTTGAACGGTCTTCTCTCTGTGAGCAGGAGACAACAGCAGTGCAAGGGGCTGGCCCGTTCTGCTGGACAGAAAGGGAGGCCTTCCATGAGGAGGTGACACGAAGGAGTCTCCTGGAGAATGAGAACAGATTTGAAAGCAGACCTGGGAGGGGACGTCAGAGGGGGGACATCTTGAGAAGGGAGAGGCGCAGCACAGAGAACGGGGGCTCCTAGGAGCGGAGCTTGCCCAGAGGGTAGGATTTGATTCTGGGGAGTGGGAGGTGGGAAACGTTCTGGCAGGAGAAGCAGCCAGAAGCTGGAGCTAGTAGTGGAGTGTGTGACACCCAGTGTGTCGGTGAGCTCGTGCTGGGTGGCACACGCCTCCGGAGCCCGGTGGGTTCAGACAACAACCGTGAGTCACTTCTCGCACATCCTCCGGAGACCAACAGTTCCGCTGATCTGCAGCGGAGTTCGCTCATCTCTGCTGGGCTCTCACTGAGCCTGGCGGGGTCCTCTGGTCGGTAGCTGTCTAGGGCGGTTTCCCCCTCTCCAGATGACCTCTCATCTCCAGAAAGCTCACCCCAGCTTGTCCTCACGGTGGGGTTGCAAGGCCCCGGGCGCCTACACTGGGAACTGGCACGCCTCACTTCTCTGCATTCTGTGGGTCGAGTAAGGGACAGGTTCAGCCCATTTCCAGGAGGTGTGGGGCAGGGGAGGTGGGCAACTCAGCCTCTTGAGGGCAGGAGCCCCAGTGGCATTGCAAGAAAAGGTGGGGACTCGGTGCCGTTTGCTCGGTGCACCACCCTGGGGACTCGGTGCCGTTTGCTCGGTGCACCACCCTGGGGACTCGGTGCCGTTTGCTCGGTGCACCACCCTGGGGACTCGGTGCCGTTTGCTCGGTGCACCACCCTGCAGAGCGTCGCAGCTGCTGACACCGGGCAGCCAGGGGAGGTGTTTTCACTTGGAAAGTGACGTCATGTTTGTCTTGAGGCAGAAGAACAAGCCAGTTCCTCGCATTCACTGAGTATCTAAGCGGCCAGCCCCGGTCTATTGTGCACTGCTTCCTCTTAGCCCTTTGGAGTGGCATCCGCAGGTGTTTTCTCCTGAAAGTAATGAGTGGTTCATCAAGGTAAAATCCTGGACTGAAGGTGCTGACAGTCCTCACGTGTCACCCCTTCACTCTACAGATGGGACCTGAAGTGTCCCAGGGTGGGAGGCAACCTCTCCCGGGCTGAGACTCCCTGTGGGACACGTGGGGCTGGGGGCTGGGTCTCTGAGCCACTTCAATGCTCTTTCGACCACAAATCCACCCATCTTTGGCCATGCTCCTTAAGCATTTTAGAAGATAAGTGGCAACAGCTCTAAAGGAAGGTGGAGAGAATCTTAAATACTAAAATCCTGGTTTTAACAGGTACTGATCCAAATCAACGCTGGGATATAAAAACTAAAAGCAGCAAAAATTAAAAACAAGAAAAACCTTTGCTAGGAGCTTTTCTAATAAAGCAATCACAGCTTGATACACAGACGTCGTTGTCTTTGGCAGGACCGCTGCCAACATTTCCCAGGCCATTGGTGCATAAAAACAATGTAATATAGCGATTCAATTTTCTAAAGAATCAGTTAGCAATTAAACCGAGAATGTTTGGGAACAGATATTAAATTCTAAAGAGAATTGCCATTTAAACTTTAACTTTTCTGAGCAACAAAGGGATAATGGGGAACAGCTAGGAAGTTTCTCTTGAATTTCAGTGAGGAAATTATAAAAATTGAGGTCACGTGCCCTTTGGGATTCTTTAAATGAATCTGTGACCTTGATATTATGGTGCTGGAAAGCTGCAAGGGTAGGTAGAATTGTCTTATGGGGTGTTCACTTGATTTTGTCCCAATTTATCAGATCAGGGAATAGCCAAGGAATTCTTGGCACATCGGCTATGGGTCATTGGAAACATTGATTGTTCTAAGCAGATGGTTCTAGAAATATATTCCATCTGCTGTAGGGAAAATAAGCATGCACAGGAATCGTCCCACCCTAACTTTGTTTCTCCACGCGTCCAGCGATATTCAGTGAGCTCTTGGAGCATGCCTTGTACAGGACAAGGCACTGAGAGCCCAGCAGGAACCCTGTGGCTGAGACCTGCGCCCCTGTGGTTTAACTCCAGGTTCAGAAGCTAGCGAACCACAGGTGAGACCTGCAGGGCAGGGAACCGCACACAGGTGAGACTCCCAGGAATGCGGTTCTCAGGACCCTGGAAGGACCAGGCTCCATTTCCAGCTCAGGTGGGGGCAGTTAACCTCGAGCCACACTTCTCATCTGTAAATGGGCATCAGATTGGATGACCTCCCCCCTCACTGACACCCCACAATTTGCTGGTGACAGAACATGGGGTGCAGATCCACGGCACTGTGCTCGAGCCCAGATAATCCCCTTGGGTCCTCTTGTTGGGCCAAACGGGTCTGGCTGGTCCATCCAGCCTTTCAGGGTTTGGGCTTTGTTCAGGCACAAGCGCTACGTGGAGTTTATCAGGGAAGTTCTTTAGAAACGTAATTATTTGCTATGAAACTTTGGAATGGGTGCTGACTCTCAATTATTAGGTGTGCCAAAAGTCAACAATTTATTCAGAACCAGGAAAACTGGAACCAACAAACCAAATATGTGCTCGTTGACCCCATAAGGAGAATCACGCCTATTGCTGGAATGTTCCTCCAATGTCCCTCCGGTTATTCAAGGAACATTGATGAGTTAAAGCTCCATCAGTTAAAAAAAAAAAAAAAAAAAAAAAAAAGACAAACAAGGCATCCTCTAAAGAATGGTTGGGCATCTTGGATCGGCATCCTGGGAAAAAGGGATTTCTCTTATCCTGTGGGGCCTGCTCTTGTTCTCGTGGTGGAAAACCAGGACCGCTGGTGAGAAGGGGTGGGGGTGGCGGTTTTCTTACTTGAGGTAAAGGAAGCCTAAGACCTGAACCGTCTGGGAGTGGAACGGGCAGCCTCAGTAAGCCACGAGCTTCACGTCTCTGTGCCAAATCACTCCTCTCACTTTGCAGATTCTACAACTTTCTGCAATGGGCTTTTCCTCCTGGCTTTTACATGAAACCCTCTTTTCACCCCACATTCCTCAGCAGGCACATCTGGGCCCTCTACTTTCCCTCATGGCTAAACCTCTGGAAAGAGGAGCTCCTGGTCTCTCTCTCTAGTCTCTTCCTCCTCATGCCAATCTAATGTCCGCCTCGCAACTCCATGGAGAGATCCCGACATCCTCGAGCCTCCAAGCTACTGAGTCAAAGGTGTTTCCAGTCCTCACCTCCAAACCTGTTGCCCACGCCTTCCTTCTGGAAGTGCTGTCCTCCCACGTCCTCCAGAGCCACGCTCATACCAAGCCCTGCCCCAGGCCTCTCCTCGGCTCCCTGGCAAAGCTGGCTCTCCTGCCTTTGACCACCAGCGGAGCTGCTCCTCCAGGGCCAGCCTGGGCCATCTCCATCTCCCACTCTGCCTTCCCTCCCCAGGGAAGCTCATTCAGCCCTGTGGCTTCCATCAACAGCACACGCATGGTACTCCAGGTTCTACATTTAGTCCAGTCTCCTGTGAGTTTCAGACCCGACTACCCAAACCCCACTCAATGTTACAAAAGCACCTTAAACTTGATGCCCCCAGCTTATTCCCTGCCACCCCACTGCATCTCCACCCCCACCTCCCACCTTCGATGTAGTCCTTTAGGGCCCCAGTCCCGGTGTCCAGTGCTCTGAGCCAGGTGGGGCATAAGTCAGCCTCAACACACACCCTCCCCACATACCCTCCCACAGCTAATCCAACACCAAATCCTCTCGCTTTAGCTCCTGATTTGCTCTTCTCCCATTTGCCTATCTCTCTTCATCTCCACTGCCCACTCCTCAACACAAGCTCCCATCTTCCCTCACCTTGGCAGTGCTATTGCTCCTAACACTGCTACCAGCAGTTTCCCATGCCACAACCACATGACCTGCTCAAGAAGCCGGTCCCATCCTGTTGGCTTCGTCCCCTGGAAACCCTTCCACTTGCTATTCACTTGCTATTCAGATAAGGGATGATCTTGCACTGCACCTGTCCTGCCAGCCCTGTGGGGTCTCCAGCTTCCCTTGGCACCATGCTCCCCCACTCTCCATTCCTGCTGTGTGCCCTTCCTTCTGGTGCCTTCGTCACACCTTCCACATGCCTTCTACATGGCTTCTTCATGCTTCCTTCACACCTTCTTTATGCTTTCTACATGCCTTCTTCATGCCTCCATCACACCTTCTACATGTCTTCTTCATGCCTTCACCACACCTTCTACATGCCTTCTTCATGCTTCCTTCAGACCTTCTTTATGCTTTCTACATGCCTTCTTCATGCCTCCATCACACCTTCTACATGCCTTCTTCATGCCTCACCACACCTTCTACATGCCTTCTTCATGCCTCATCACACCTTCTACATGCTTTCTTCATGCCTACTTCACACCTTCTGCCTTCTATTAATACATGCTTTTGTATGCCTTCTTCATATCTCCTTCAGACTTCTACATGCCTTCTACATACCTTCATCATGCCTCCACCACAGCTTATTTATGCTTTCTACATGCCTTCTTCATGCCTCCTTAATGCCTCCTTCACACATTCTACATGCCTTCTTCATACCTCCTTCACACCTTCATTATGCTTTCTACATGCCTTCTTCATGCCTCCATCACACCTTCTATATGCCTTCTTCATGCCTCATCACACCTTCTATACGCCTTCTTCATGCCTTCATTACACCTTCTACATACCTTATTCATGCCTTCATCACACCTTCTACATGCCTCCTTCACACCTACATGCCTTCTTCTTGCCTCCACCACACCTTCTTCATGCTTTCTACATGCCTTCTTCGTGCCTCCATCACACCTTCTACATGCCTTCCTGCCTTCATCACACCTTCTACATGCCTTCTTCATGCCTCATTCACATCTTCTTCAGCCTTCTATCAATACATGCTTTTTTATGCCTTCTTCATGCCTCCTTCAGACTTCTACATGACTTCTACATGCCTTCTTCATGCCTCCTTCACACTTTCTTCATGCTTTCTACATGCCTTCTTTATGCCTCCACCACACCTTCTACATGCCTCCTTCACACCTTCTATTAATACCTGCCTTTTTCATGTCTTCTTCACGCCTCCTTCAGACCTTCTACATGTCTTCCTCACACCTTCATGCCTTCTACATGCCTTTTTCATGCCTTCTTCATCCTCCTTCACACCTTCTGCATCCCTTCTTCACACCTTCTTCATACCTCCCTCAGACCTTCTACGTGCCTTTTTTATGCCTTCTTCACACCTCCTACATGCATTCTACAGGTCTTGCTCCCTTTTCATTTTCTAGCCCTGCTGCCAAGAATTCCTATCCTCTCTTCTCCAGTTCATTAACTCCTACTCATGCATGTTCTCTCCAGGAGGCTGTTCCTGGCCTTTGACCAGGTCTAGCTTACCACTTGTTATGAGCTTTTGCAGCACCACGTATTGAGCCTTTGTCCCCAGCAATCTGTTCTCTGCCCACAGCCAGAGAGGAATGAACACCAGACCCGGTGACTCTCCTACTTGAACCGTGCAGGGTCCCCACCTGTGCTTAGAATAACAGCCACACTCCTAACCGGGGCTCTGGATCTCCCTCTCCCGAACACCTCCGTGCTGGAGCACGCACCCCGGAAAGAAGCTAGTTGCTGGGTCTTCACGTCAGTGTCACACGGCCCCTCCCAATGTCCTGTCTGTGGCTTTGTCAGGACACCATGCTTATCGTTTCCATAGCACCCATCACAGTGAATGATGTTGCCCTTGCTGGTGTGTGTGCTTGTGTGGCGGGAAGAATAATGCCTCTCCCCAGAGACGTCCACGTCCCAGTCCCTGAACCTGGGAGTAGGTTGGGTTGCATAGCAAAGGGAAATGCAGGTTGCTCAGGAGCTGGCCTTAAAATGGAGGGATTATCCCTAATTATCCATTCGGGCCTCATGCAATTTCAGGGGCGCTTAAACATGGAAGTGGGGAAGGAGAAGGGAATCAGAGGGAGATGGACCTCCTCTAGGCCCTCAGCCTGACCCTGGCACATGTGTTAGGCAGCCTGTGATGAGGGTGACCAGGAGAAGTGCCACCTCCTGGCTTTGTTCCCTCTGCTGGTGACACTCTCTGAGATCTTGGACAAGACACCTGAGCCCTGAAGCTGGCAGGCTCTTTCCCAGCAGCCTCTTCAAACCATCGCGATCCTCCCCAAAGGGTCTCCAATTCTCCTGGTGGAGACCTGGAGTCCTCTGGGCACAGAGCAGGCCTTGTAGGGGATCTAGAGAAAGGGAGGGGACAACAGAGAGGCGCCCTTTGGGACCCTGTTCATTCTCATTTCTGAGCCCACAACAGCAAAGGAAAACAGCAAAAGCCTCTGTGTAACTACTCACCCCATAGTGCACAGTTCTCAGAAACCAAAGAGGAAAGCCACATTTCACGCCGTACTGGAGTCATGGACCACCTTCACCTCCACTGCATCTACCACTGACTTTAAGGTGTGGCCAACATAGTAGGAGAGAGCTGAGAGGGGAGAGAGGTAGAAAGGAGGCAGGAGAGGAGAGGAGTCACAGATAACCCCTGGAATTGGGGAGTACAGAGAGGCCACCTCGGGGGAAGCAGGCTCTTAGGGGAGCCGCAGTCATCCTGGGGCTCCATGGCCTTCCCAGTGCTCACGTGCCCTGTCAGATCTGACCTCTTCTGACCTGAGGTCTGGCCCTGCCTGGAGCTTGAGAGGCGTGGAAGATACGGTTGGCCAGTGATGGCTACTCTGCCTTCTGCTGCTGTCCTCTCCACGCCCGCCCATCCCTACCCTCTGGACCCGCTGTCATCCCTCTCCATGTGGCAGAGTCCCCAGAGCTCTGCCCTCCTCCTCCAGCCTCCTGCTCTGTGTCTCCTGCAAGGGATTCAACACCATCTCCCACACACCTGCCACCAGCCAACACAGGTCAAAAAGATTTACCATGGTAAAAAATATATATATATAAATAAATAAGTAGAAGAAAGCCTTCTCACACAGTGGAATAAACGCCATTGAGTCTGTCATGTTGCAGCGTTCACCAGGCTCAGGCCGAGGCAGCGAGGTCACTAGCCGAGAGGGGTCACCGAGACCAAACATGAACAAGAGAAGCTCACCAGTGAGAGTGTGACTGCTCTCCTGGGCCACACGTACTGCATAGCACCCAGCTGGGGGACACGTGGAATCTGAATGGTAAAGGATTGTTACAAGGCTTAAAGAAAATTATTCCAGAAACAAATGCAGCCATAATTTCAGAGACAAATCAGTTAGCCTTAAACACAGGATGCATGTAGAATCTGCCAGAGAATGATTGAAGGAAAGACGCTCCTACAAATAAACAGAGGGCACGTGTCAAAGGTTTATTTAACTCAAGAACGAGAGAACCAACAGATGGCAAAGCTCTCAAAGAGCCCTTGAAGAGATACTTATATTTGCAAGCAATGGGAAGAGAATGTGGAACTAAGATTGTAAGGTTAGAACTGATGTTGGTTGACGTTGCACCGGGCAGTAACAGTGCAGGTCTGGTGTTCACTTTGCTAAGAGTCAGGAGTCATCTGCATCCCTGCTGAGCGAAACCTATGCGTTAATGAAACCTGTAAGTTAACGGGTAACTTCACAAAGTCCTGGCACTGCTCAGTAAACAGCTGTATCAAATACAGACACATCCCCACAAAGAATTACACACTCTTCTGGCAGGTCTGTTAGATCCTGCTCCACGATGCCGGGGAAAGGACGGTAGCCACCCTTTTGCCTTATTTATAAGATTGTTTAGAAATTATTTTTCTGGCCGGGTGTGGTGGCTCATGCCTATAATCCCAGCATGTTGGGAGGCTGAAGCAGGTGGGTCACCTGGGGTCAGGAGTTGGAGACCAGCCTGGCCAACACGGCCAAACCCTGTCTCTACCAAAAATACACAAATTAGCTGGGCATGGTGGCACGTGCCTGTAGTCCCAGCTACTCAGGAGGCTGAAGCAGGAGAATCACTTGAACCCGGGAGGCAGAGGTTGCAGTGAGCCGAGATTGTGCCACTGCACTCCAGCCTGGGAGATAGATCGAGACTCTGTCTCAAAAAAAAAAAAAAAAGGAAAAGAAGCAATTTTTCTTCATAGAATACTAGAAAGGGGGAAATAACATTACCATTACTTACAGATGATATTATTCACATGCAGACAATTCAAGGGAGTCACTGAGAAGCCTTTAGCACTTGTTATGGGCAGAATTGTGTGCCCCTAAAATTCATCTGTTGTCGTCCTAACCCTGGTACCGCAGAACGGGGCTGTATTTGGAGACAAGGTCTGTAAAGAGGACGTTAAGGTTAAATGAGGTCACCGGGTGGACCCTCACCCAAAGCCACCGTGTCCTTCTAAGAAGAGATTCGGACACAGATACGCACAGAGGGATGACCACGTGAGGGCAGGGCGTAGACAGCATCTGTGAGCCAAGGAGCGAGGCCTCAGGAGGAACCCAGCCTGCCAACACCACGGCCTTGGGCTTCCAGCCTCCAGGACTGGGAGAGGATGGACGTGTGTCGTTCAAGCTGCCCAGCCTGTGTGCTTCCTCCAGCAGCCCGAGCCAACTCATGCAAGCCGGTCTTCAAGCGATGGGGCAGGCCCAGTGGGTCCAGGCAGCAGAGACTTCTCCAGGGCTGAGTGGGCTGAAATCCACACATGCTCCACAGCCCACCCACTGCCCAGTGCAGGCCAGTGTCCCCCAGGGGCAAGGGGACCGCTCTGCTGGCTCCCAGGAAGGCACCGGGTGGCCACAGCACCAGGGCAAGGCTCCAGACGTGCAGCGCTCGGCTCCCCGCCAACGGTGTGCAAAACAGAGGCGGTGTCAGACCCAGAGGAGAGCCGGGGGCTGCCCGGCCACACGCTCTGCAGGAAGCACACGTGGCCTGTGGGAAGAACAGCATTAAGCTCTCCTGGAGGACACACTGAGGCTTTGCCTAAACAAACACACATCTTGTTTCCAGATGTGAGACTCCACTAATAAAGATGTGGTGTCTTTTAAAATCAAAAACCGTATGTCCTCACTTATAAGTGGGAGCTAAGCTGTGAGTGCACGAAGGCATAGAGAGGGATGGAACGGACTCCAGAGACTCAGAAAAGAGGTGGGTGGGAAGAGGGCTGGGGATAAAAAGTGCACATTACGTACAATGTACACCACTCAGGTGACAGGTCCGCTAAAATCTCAGAATTCCCTACTGTGGAATTCATCCATGTCACCAGAAACCACTTGTACCCCAAAAGCTACTGAAATAAAATTAAATGAATAAATATTCTAGTGAAAGCATTAACATATAAAAATGCCAAGAAAATTTAAAAATATCACGGGAGACATTCTATGATTAATAAATCAAACTATAGAGCAGAATTAATCAAAATAATGAGATACTGCAGCCAGATACCACAAGTAGACGGATGGGACAGGGAGGCAGTTGAAAGGGTACCCCAGAATGACCACTGAATAGATAACAGACGTACCTTCCAATCGGTGTGGAAACTCACAAATAAATAGCATTGGGAAAATCAGCAGTATTAATGACTGCTAAATTCCTGTTCATATCATACTCAAAAACAAATTCCTGATGAATAAAATGTGAAAATATTTTCAGTTATAGGAACAGCAGAAGAAAATATGGGAAAATCAGTTTCTTTAATACTTGGGTGGGAAAGGGCTTCATAATCAAGATATGAAATCCAAAATGTATAAAGGAAAATATTGACACAGTTGATCTCTTAGAGCTTTTAAACTTCTGAAGAATTAACACAGTTAAAATAAAATGCCAGACTAGGAGGAAACATTTGTATAATTATAACAGGCAAGGAGTCACTATCACTAACACACAATTAACATCCAGAGAAAGGTTTATAACTTAAAATTCTGATTCTAAGTTTCTACTAGAAGCATAAATACATAAAAGTTGCCACATAAAAATATAACACACAAAAATGTACTTCAGTAAGAAAAATTTAGATGTTTGTTAGAAAAAAAAAATGCAAAAGAAAAGAACCCTGAAGGCATGGTAAATGTTCTAAATCTTGTTACCCCAGGGTAAAAACGTATAAATTTGTGAAATGTAAAAACACATTAACCTTTGTCAAGCTATACACACAGGGCAAATATACTTCACTCTCCCAATATTCTCTTACACCTTAATAAGCGGTTTAGAAGCACGGCGCAAACATCCACAGATCCACAGAGAAGAGAATGGAATCACCAATGAACATATCCACACCATTGCCTCCACTCCTGGGCCCAAATCCTCTAACACGCTAGGCCACGCACCTCACCCCCAGGGAGGCTCTCCCCTCTCAGCCCCATCCTTATCTTCCCTGACTTCTCTGAAACGTCACCTGCCAAGGAAGGTACGGCAGCCGCATGTCCTGCCATCTTCCCATGCTGGGGGAATGTCCAGGTCCAGCACGCTTGGTGGCCCGGCCTTTCCCCGTGGTTATTTGAGATCCTGCTTTTAAACATGTCCTTGGCCGATCCTGTCACTGGAGGCCTCTCCCTGGCTGACCAGGCCACTTGCCTGCTGTGATCCCAGCCCCCTGCTGTGGCCCTTCCCCCCCGCTTTCCTAAGGCTCGCTCTGTGCCACCCCCCACCCGCCCTCCTGCCCATCTGCTGTACAGTGTCACTTCTCCCTTTCTCTGGCCCAAGCACCTCTGTGGTCACTTCCTCGGAACTACTCATGGCCAGAAGTGTGGGCAGTTCCAGTCAGAGGCTGTCCCTTCCCTGACATGCGTTGCTGGGGTTTCCCTCTTCAAGTAGCAGTGTTCTAGCCCTAGTCCAAGACGGCGGGCAGTGGCCACAGGAGCCAGGCCAGCTGCATGGGCACCTTCTCCATGGGGCAGAGATCAGTCAGCGGAGGCGGAGCCGGCCTCCCACTGTCCCACTGAGTGAGGACCAGCAGCTTCAGGAGGCCGGCGGGGCAGCAGGGTGGGAACACAGCCCTGGATGAAGTGAAGTGGGGCGCAGCTCTTCGCCGGAGTCCTCCACGCCCCAGCAGCTCCCCTGCCTCATGGCCAGCACTCCTTGCGCCACCTCCCCTGCCTAGGAGGGCAGTGGGAGTCACCGGAGATGACCAACGTGAGCAGCTTCAGAAACTAGGGCACGCATTCAGGTTGCCCCGAATGTAGCGGGGATGTTAGATGATAATAATCATATCTCTGAGCTCATTTTCATTTGTTCTGAAGTTTCCTCTGTGTGGTTTGGGGCAAGGAGCAGCACCCTGGACTTTCTCATCTGTGAAACAAAGGAACTGACTTGATTTTTCATTGCTCCTAAAGGTATCAGATGAAGAAAAAGGACAGAAGCAAGAAACAGATAGATGCCCGGCACAGGGGCCTTGCCAAGGTAATTGAAAGGGGCTGACTCCAGGAGCTCGCGAACGTGGCATGTGTTTGTGTTACAAACCTGCAGTTGCAGGAGATTGGAAGCCAAGCCCCTTGTGCACGGGCATGGAGTTGGGCATATCTGGGGGCTCCCCCTTCATGGTCCTGGGGTGTGATCATAAACAGGATCAGGAGGAGAACCACAGGCTGGCTGGCCAGGGCTGCAGGGCCGCGGCACCGGGAGAGTCTACCAGGCACCGTGAGTCAGCTGGCGTGGGTGGGATCCAGGAGACCGGGACTGGAGAGAGTCGGCATGGAGGGGGATCCCTGGGTGCGCACACACACATGGATGAGTGTTTGTGTCCCCTAACCTCATGCAAATCATCCTGTCAGCCCTGTCCCACCCCCGCCAAAGCCAGGGGCTGTGGGAGAATCAAGAGACAGCTGTGAGTTGTCCCACAGACTGGAATTCAGGAAAGTCAGCATGTCCCCAGGAGCCACCGTGATGGGGAAAGGGATCCTTGCATTGGGCCCCGAGGAGAAGGTCCACCCTGAGAGAGCAGGGTCAGGGCCCTGTGAGCCAAACAAACTCCAATTCTGGAAATTCTCCCAATCTCAGAGCACCTAGTGCGGTTTTCATTCAGTGATATTTTTACTACCTCACGCTTCATTGACCGGGGAGCAGAGAACCTGGGATTGGCCTAAAGTCTGAAGTACCGCTCTCTATTTTCAGGGCAGGCAGATCATCGGTGTTACCTGTGTGTCGTTCTCCACATGCTCTCCTGGCAAATGGCGTTTCTAAAATGCTAAACCACGTGGCATCTGGGAGAGGGGGAGACGATGACCAGGGAAAGCCATCGTGTCTTCCCGCCTCCTGCCTCAGTCCTGGGACAGCAGAGCCACGCCTCTAAGCTCCCAGGAGAGGGCGGCCCATTTGAGTGCAGCCGTCTCCTCAAGACATGTTGAAATGAATTTCCATGTTCATCAAACCATGAATTATTGAAAAGCACTCAGGAATTCTTGTGTTCCATTTACACGAATCAATGAACAGAGGTTTGGAGTCAACCTTTGCTTCACTGCTTTATGGTTTATAAAGACAGGGCAACAATTTCAAGTGTATACTGAGAACAAGCTTATTCACGGTTGGAATAAATTAAAAGAATGGCCTTTATAAGAAAGATTCAGAATCTGTATGAAGCAAATGACTAGGTCAGTAGGTAGATAGATTTTTTTCCCATTTTTGTATTGGAGGTTTTCAAATGTATACACGAGTAAAGAAGATGGAAAGTGGCTCCCTTGAGCCCGTCGCCCAGCATCAATATGTATCAACATTTCGCTATTCTTGCTTTATCTAACCATTCCACTTATCTTAAAACCACAATATGTTAAGATAAGTGAACTGAAGACCTGAATAAATGCAAACATCTTATGCAAACATACATGAATGGTAAAAGTGAATGTTATAAAATTGACAATAATTCTTAAATAAGATCTGCTGAAACACTAATAAAAATTCCAAGGGGATTTTTTTTTCACTTTGTCAAAATAATTCTAGAATTTAGGCAGAAAAAGTAAAACACATTAACAGTGCAAACAAAAATGAGAAAGAGCAGGTTTTATATATTAAACCATAAAGCCATTAAAAGCATCATTAGAAACAAGAGAAACATTTTTTTTATAACCTTGGAGTAGGAAAGAGTTTTCTCAGTCTAACATCAAAGCTAAAAATCATAAAGAAAAATATCTCACAATTTGGGCTCATGAAAATGAAAAACATAATTATAAATCTAAAAGAATGTAAAGACTATTACAATTAATTAGTGACTTTGGTAAATTTGCTAGATATAAAGTCAGTATGCAAAAATTAATTGTATTTCTATGTGAGTTACACACAAACAGAAAAAGAAATTTACACACAACAGTATTTATGATAGCATTGAAAACATCAAATTTCACAATAGATGCTGGCGAGGTTGCAGGGGAAAAGAAACACTTTTACGCTGTTTGTGGAAGTGTAAATTAGTTCAACCATTGTGGAAGGCAGTATGGCGATCTCTCAAGGATCTAGAAGCAGAAATACCATTTGACCCCACAATCCCATTACTGGGTATATAACCAAAGGAATATAAGATCATTCTATTATAAAGATACCTGCATGTGTATGTTCATTGCAGCACTAGTCACAGCACTAGTCACAATAGCAAAGGCATGGACCCAACCCAAATGTTTATCAACGATAGACTGGATAAAGAAAATGTGGTACATATACACCATGGAATACTATGCAGCCATAAAAAGGAACGACGTCATGTTCTTTGCAGGGACATGGATGGAGCTGGAAGCCATTATCCCCAGCAAACTAATGCGGGAACAGAAAACCAAATACCAAATGTTCTCACTTATAAGTGGGAGCTGAACGATGAGAACACGGACACATCAGGAGAACAACACACACTGGGGCCTATTGGGGAGGTGGGGGAGGGGGAGCATCAGAATAAATAGCTAATGCATGCTGGCTTAATACCTAGGTGATGGGTTGATCTGTGCGGCAAACCGCCATGGCACACATTTACCTGTGTAATAAACCTACACATCCTGCACATGTACCCTGGAACTTAAAATAAAAGTTGAAGAAAAAAAAAATCAGATGTCTAAGAATAAATCTAACAAAGTATGTACAAAAACCTCTACACAAAAATCTACAAAGTCTCATTGAGAGAAACGAAAGAAGTTATAAATAAAGATAGATTTAACAAAAGATGTACAGAACCTGCTCCCAGAAATCTACAAAATATTATTGAGGGATAGTTGTTAAAGTCTCAATGAATCGAAAGTTTTGCTTTGTGGAGGACAGTTCTCTCTGAATTAATCTTTAAATTCAGGGCAGCCCCAGTCAAAATCCCAGCAGATTATTTTTGCAGAAATTGACAGGCCGATTCAAAAACTCAGGTTCCCTAGGTCAGTCTTGAAAAATAAGAACAATGATGTAAAATATCAAGACTTATTACAAAGTTATAATAATTAGATGAGTGTGATATTGGCACAAGGTAGACAAACTGACCTATGGTGTGGAGCCGGGTCCAGTAACAGACACACACATATGCCATCAATGCCGTGGGGGCAAGATGCTTCTCCATCAATGAGCTGAGTCCACATCTACGCAGATACTTAAAGGCATTCTGTGCATTTGAGCAAACTGTCTTCTGGAAAAGCTGTGCAATCCTACAACCCACCAGTAAAGCATGAAAACCTATTGAATTCCTCATCATCACCATCTGCCATTTGAAGCAATCTTTGCTAACTTGACAAACGACAAACAGCCACCTCCTGTCCCAGGGTGCGGGGCCGAGCGTTGCCCCCACGTCTTTAGTGTACGTTTGTGTGGTTTCTCAAGTGAATCACCTGTTCACATCTGTTGCCCATCTTTCTACTGGAATGTTCATAGTTTCTCTTAGCCATTTGTTAGATGTTGTAATAGCTTCCTGTATTAAAGGTTTATTTGTCAATCCGATGCTTTTCAAAACAGTTGTCCCGGCTTTCCCACTGTCTTCTAGTGTGGATTACCGTGTTGGCAGCACGTGCTCAGTGGCAGCTCAGACCCCTCCTGGCTGAAGGGCCGCTGGACAGAGTCCTCGGCTGATGCTCCTGGGCCAGAAGGCTTTGGCTAGCTGGAAAGAGGAGTTTCACTTCTACAAGGTCCTGCACCCTGCCTGGCTTATCCCATCACTAGTGGATAGTGGGATATAAAACCTGCTCTCTTGCCTGGGTAAACAGCAAGGCTCCACCTCTACACAAACAAAAACTTAAAAATAGCCCGGCATGGTGGCACCCACCTGTACTTCCAACTACTTGGAAGGCTGAGGCAGGAGGTTGGCCTGAGCCCAGGAAGTCGAGGCTGCGGTGAGTCACGGTCGTGCTCTCCAGCCCAGGGGACAGAGTAAGACCCTGTCAAAAAAAAAAAAAAAAAAAAAAAAACACTGCCTGCCTGCCCCAATCCACGGCTCCTCTGAAAGGCCACCTGCTCCAGATGGCTCTGTGGGCTCGGCTGGGGCTGGGGTTGAGACCCCAAGGAGGTCCTCCTTGTTCCTCTGCCCACCCCTGCTCCTCCCTCTCCTCTCTGTCGGGTGTGGATCCTAACTACTCTCGAAAGAACACACTCTGCCTGTTCATCTCCCTCTCAGAGGCTGCTTCCTGAGAGCCCACCTGCTATGGTATTCTGGATGTAAAGAAGACCTTTATGTGGTCAGATCTGTTAATTTTCTGTTTCGTGGGTTCTGCATCTGTTGAACCCTTAGGAAGTTTTTCTGCACTGCCAAGATTATGTGAATATTAAATATTCAGACTTCGAGCACTGACCTACCTGGAATATATGAGGTATAAGATGTAAAATAGAGTCTCTGACTTCATTTTCCCCCCAAGAGGTTTAGGTAGATCTTGCAGTACGACTTATTGAATAATCAATCCTCTTGCCACTGATTTGAAATATCACCTTAATAATACAGTAACTTATTAACAAGAATACTTGGTTTTGTTTCTGGGCTTCCTAATCTATTAATCAGAGCTGTCCATGTAGTCCTGGGCCAGTCCACGCTACTGAAATTTTGTAGCTGTGGGCTTCAACCTCTGATAGAGCAACACTCATTACTCTTCCTTTTTAATAAGAATCTTTATTCTGCTAAGTGCAACCGCTGAAGGGTATGTTGCCCCTGCTATTTTGTTTTTAATATTTTTATAATCCTTCCTGAGCTCATCAATCCCCACTTTCATCTCAGCCCAGTGCACACCAGCTGAAAGGATCCGTGGATGGCTTCTACGGACTCATGGGGTCCGTTTGTTGAGGACTTCAGTCCAGCACTGGGCAGGCAAATGCTCAGTGTGTTTCTCAGCAGGCGGGTGGTTACGACTTTCCCTCCTAGGTTCTTCCAAGATCTGTCTCCCCAGCAGGCAGACCTTGCATCAGGACGAATTGCAGAGACTGACCCATCTCTCTTTCTCCACAGCTGCTCAAAATCCACAGAGCTGGGACAGACTCATCACGTTTTTGGGGGTCGGTTTGCTTTATTTTGCAGTTGCTGAATAGCCTGCCCTGCCTCTGTTGCTGCTGTTTTCTCGCTGTTGTCGTCCTCTGCTTATTAGGAGCTCGTGTGCGCCTAAACCTCAGGAAGGAAGGTGAGGACAGGAAAAAGAAAGACTGGGAGATTTATACCCTGGAGGTGCAGAGGGGCCTTGGGTGCGCCATCCCAATTGCACAGCACCCGAACGTGAATAAATGGAAGCGGTCACCCCTAGGAGACGGGTGACATCAAGCCTTGCTCCCTGTTCCAGGGACACTGGCCACATGAAGCCCTCCCTCTGTTCAACCAAGTTAGGCCTGTTTCTCAGACCGTCACTCACCCTCAGCTGCTAACCCAGTGGTAAATGTGCCCAGAGGCAGGAGAGGACCCAGGAAGAGATGGAAAGTCAAAGGCCTCCCCACCTGCCATGGGGGTGGGGCAGGAGGTGGAAACGAAGAGAGCAGATGTGGGTTACCGGGATTTGGAACTTATTAAATGTGTATGAAACTCTAGAGTCAGAGTGGCCCAGGCCTCTATCTGACATGCACGGCTGGAAAAGTCGTGCTCAGCCAGGAAGATCCTGTATTAGTCCATTCTCGCATTGCTATAAAGAAATCCCTGGCCGGGCACAGTGACTCACGCTTGTAATCCCAGCACTTTGGGAGGCCAAGGCGACAGATCACTTGAGGTCAGGAGTTTGAGACCAGCCTGGGCAACATGGCGAAACCCCCTCTCTGCTAAAAATACAAAAAAATTAGCTGAGCATGGTGGCACACACCTGAATTCCCAGCAACTCTGGAGGCTGAGGTACAAGAATCACCTGAGGCCGGGAGGTCAAGGCTGCAATGAGCTGAGGTCGCACCACTGCACTCCCGCCTGGGCAACCCAGCTAGAGTGAGACCCTATCTCCAAAAAGAAAAAAAGAAGAGAAAAGAAAAAGAAACGAGGTTTCATGGGCTCCGTGTTCTGCAGGCTGTGCAGGAAGCATGATGGCATGATGCTGGCATCTGGAGAGGCTTCCAGGAGCCTGTACTCATGGCGGAAGGCAAAGGGGAGCAGGCACATCTCATGGCACGAGCAGCAACAAGAGGGGCACAGGGCAGGCGTGGATCTTGTGAGAAGTCTCTCACAATCATGAGAACAGCACCAAGGGCTTGTGACTAAACCGTTCATGAAGGATCCAGCCCTGTGACCCAATCACCTCCCACCAGGCCCCACCTGCAACACTGGGGATTGCAATTCAGCATGAGAGTTGGTGGGGACACAGATCCAAACCATATCAGAGGCCCTCAGACCCTGCCAGCCGACGCCCTTTTCATTTACCCTGGGGCCACTCAGGCAGTGTCAGCTCCCACATCCACTGCTCATTCCTTGTGTGGTCCAAGGAGTTGACCTTCTGTTTTCTCATTTACAGAGGCGTACAGGTGAGAGTGAACCAGCCACCTGTCCTGTGCAAAGGCCAGCACAGACCCCCTGTGTGCCCCCTGGGTCCTTAGCCACATTGGTCCCCAGCACCCATGGCCAATTCCCAGGGGGCCAAGCTCCATAGGCTTACCCGGGCAGCACCGGCAGACCTCACCCACGCCACTCATCCCTCACCCTACAGCAAGGCCACCACTGAGCTTGCAACACAGAGGCACCAAGCCGTGCAGAGGATGCTCCATGGGGTAAATCCTGGACCGGCGCGAGCCCAGCAGCTGATAAATCCTTTTCCCTCCACCCCCAGGCTGGGCTGCCCTGAGAGGTAGTCGTTCATCAGGCCTCATGAAGAGTCACTTCCCAAGACTAGAGCTGCTGGGTCATGGAACCCTGGCACCTGCTCTGCTGCCTCTCCTCCTCACTCTTCCCTGCCATTGCCCTGGGACTGCACCCCACTGAGGGAGTAGCCCAGAAACATGGCCTCAGGCTGATTTCCAGGGAGGAGGTTCAACAGGTGCTAGGGGATAAGATTAGGAACCAGCAATCCACTGAGGGTCCTTGTGACCCTCAGGGACCTGCATCTGCTAAAACCACTGCCTCTTCAGCCTCTGCTTCTAAAGGTGGAGTGTCCCCATCGCTTTGGGCTGCTCCAATAAATTACTGCAGACTGGGCAGCTGAGACAGCAGACACTCATTTCTCACAGGTCTGGAGCTTGCAAGTCCAAAATCAAGGTGCTGGCATATTTCGTGTCTGAGGAGGGCCGGCATCCTGGTTCACAGACAGTGGCTTTTTGCTGTACCCTCGGAAGGGGAGGGAGCCCCCTGAGGTCCCTTTGTAAGAGCACTGATCCCATTCACGAGGCTACACCCTCAGGACCTAATGGCCTCCCAAAGGCCCCACCTCCTACACCATCACCTTGGTGGTTAGGTTGGATATATTAATTTTGAGGCAACACAGACATTCAGCCCGTAACTAGAAGGAATGATGACAGGGTAAGCTCAATAGCAGAGCCCAGCCAGAGTGCTTGGGAAAGTCCTTCTCTGACACAGAACCATAGAGATGAGCCATCAGAGGAAGAGGCCATCCTTGGCTGTCTATACATCAGTCAGTAAATAAGCCTGGCTACTTTGCTTTGCCCTTTGAACCTGTAATGACTCCCCAAAATATGATGAAGATGACGCAGCCTCCCCAGGTGGACAGGAACGGCCCCACGGGGACATGCAGGGGGATCTCCCAAAAGAAGGGGGAAGCACCCTTTGCTCCTTCTCCCAAAGAAGCCCCACAGACACTCTTCAACCAAATTTGATTCAGAAAGTTCAACTGAGGCTTGTTATAGTCTGAATGTGTCCCCCTAAAATTCATCTGTTGAGATCCTAACCTCCAAGTTGATGGTGTTAGGAGGTGGGCCATTGGGAGGTGATGAGGTCATGGGGGCAGAACCCTCATGAATGGCTTCAGTGCTTTGCTAAAAGAGGCCCCAGAGAGCTCCCTCATTCCTTCCACTATATGAGGACGCAGGGAGAAGACACCATCTATGAACCAGGAAGCAGGTCCTCACCAGACCCCAAATCGGCCGGCACCTCGATCTTGGGCTTCCCAGCCTCCAGAACCGTGAGAGACAAATGTCTGTGGTTTCTAAGCTGCCCAGGCCGTGTTATTTTGTTATAGCAGCCTGAATGGATGAAGACAAGGCTTTTTCAGTCTCATCATCTACCAGAGGTTTTTTCTGTATACAGCAAACATCCCCAGAGTGTGTGTGTGTGTGTGTGTGTGTGTGTGTGTGTGTGTGTGTGTGTCTGTGTGTGTGTGTGTGAGATTCATCCCCAGAGTGTGTGTGTGTATCTGTGTGTGTGTGTGTGAGAGATTCATCCCCAGAGAGAGTGTGTGTGTGTGTGTGTGTCTGTGTGTGTGTGTGTGTGTGAGATTCATCCCCAGAGTGTGTGTGTGTATCTGTGTGTGTGTGTGTGTGAGATTCATCCCCAGAGAGAGTGTGTGTGTGTGTGTGTCTGTGTGTGTGTGTGTGTGTGTGTGTGTGTGTGTGAGATTCATTGAGGCAGATACAAGTCATAGTATTTACTAAATTAAACCAGCCACGTTTTGTGCAGGATGGTGGTAGGGTCCTGTTCTTCTCACAGGGGCAGGGGCAGAGTCTTCTCTTCCATCTTTTCAAAGAAAGCACCAAGGCTAGCTCATCTGGAAGGGTTTTGAAAGGCCTTTGGTGCAATAAATACATTTTCAGCTTTTGGTCGAGGGTTTGTTCTTAATGTTTTCCCTACACACCCACTCAGAGTCTTCCTTCAGTAGTTTTCATGAAATCACTGTTTATTTTCAATGTCATCTTGCAAAATGTTGGTTGCCTGATCCAGCAGCCCGGCAGGTCTTCATCCTCCAAGCTGAGCCCACCGGGACTTTGTTTTGGCAGCTGCACTCTCTCTGGTGCTCTCAATCTTCTGCTTTCTATGGCCATGGAAGGAACGTTTAAGCTCTCTGGATAGCAAGAGTCACTCCCACTTGGCCTAGGTGGGAAGTGCAGTCCTACCTTGCACTGCTAGTCTTCCTGGGGCTCAGTCCAGGAGCGGTGGTCACATTCTGTCCAGCTCTGTGCAATTGCACACGTTCTTCAGGATGGCGTGAATGCCTGGGGTAAAATGCTCCTGAGACTTGAGAGTCACACAGATGTGACTTTCACTCAAGACCCACAGGTAGAAAAAGAGGAGTAAATGCAGGGGTCTGAGGCAATCAGAGAGACAATACGGTGACCACTCGGAGGGACACTTGGTTCCACCACTGTGGGAAGACGCACAGAAGGAAATCAGCAAATGCTCCAGTTTCCAGGGAGGTGAACTTGTGGTTATTAGGGATTACCACAGCTGGGAGGGAGGTCTGGAAGGCTGGAGGGCTCCTGTGAAGCTTGGGAAAGAGGGTTTTGGGTCCTCAGCTGCCTCTCCCCCACCCAGCATGCATCCACAGTCAGCAGGGGAGGAAAGCAGAGACGCAAGACACGAGAGAGAGGAAGGGCTCTAGTTGCAGATCTGCACGGCTGCAGCAAATGCTGTTGTCCCATCTGAACCTGCTGGGCTTGTCCCCACTCCACACCCGACAAGATCCTCGCATTCGCCTCCTGGCACCAATCCTCACGCAGGGATTTCTATCCTGCCACACCTTCTTGTGGGCAGGGTGATGGTCCTGGAAAGATGTGCACGTCCTCATCCCCGCAGCCTGCGAATATGTGACCTCACAACGCAGAGGGACTGTGCAGACGCGATTGAGTTAGCGATTCTGAGGTGGGGGGTTATCCTGGACTAGCCAGGTGGGCTCAATGCCACCTTATAAGGGAGAAGGAGAGGCAGGAGGGTCACAGCAGTAAAAAGAGGTGTGACCGTACAGGCAGAGGTGAGAGAGATGTGAAGGTGCTGCTCTGTTGTCTTTGAAGACGGGGGAGGGAGCCACCAGCCAAGGAACGTGGGCACCTCTGGAAGCTGGAAAAGCCAGCAAACCAACTTTCCCCTAGAGCCTCCTGAGGAACCAGCCCTGCTGATGACTTGATGTTAGCTCAGCAGGGCCCATTTCTCTCAGGGGTGCTCAGTTCGTAACAGAAGGAAGACACACCTTGCTTGCAACTGCAACCGGCTGGGCCCAGCTGCCCTGCACCGAGTGCTCTTCCTCCGAGGCAGGTTCTGCCCACCTCTCAGACCTGACTCAGACCCACCTTCACCTCATCTTCCTGTGAGGTCTGAATCATCAGACAAGCCACAGAAAGCACGTTCCCTCTTGCCTCTCCACGCTCAGACTGAAAGTGCCCAGTGAGGTTAGCAGGTGCAGGAGTAGTGGGGAGGTAGAGCCGTGCTGTCGCCCTTGACGGCTTGTCGTTGGGTAAAGTGACTTTCAAAGAAAACAACGGCAGTGTGTCTCTGTATGTTCAGGAAGCCTGAAACATAACCCAGAGTGCAGCCCGTGGCCATGAGACGGCCTGAGAGCTCATGGAAGCCATACGTGGCCTGGACCATCTGACCACAGGAGGGGATTGAAGCGGGAAAGTGGGGCTCTGCCTCACTTCCCTTCCTTTTTCCTCCAGGGAAAAATATTCAGAAACCAGGTGGGCTTTCTTGCTAAAAGCTCTCGATCTCAAAACAATCTTCAACTTTAGGATTCATTTCTCACAAGTTTGAATGTCACATCCCTACCATGACAGGAACGGCACAACACTGAGATGCAGAATCACGTGCCCCACCCCCGACACCTATATGGGACTGATGTCTCACAGGGGAATGACACCTCGGATGGGACTGACGTACAACGGGCCAGGCATTTTACATGGGACTGATATGTTACGTGGGACAGACATATGCTTGAAGGCAGACCCCAGACCAGATGGTCCTCGGATATAGGGTTCTGTGGTCATGCCCTGCCCTGAAATCTTTCTCTAGTATATTAGCAGGGACACTTCTCACCTCTCAGGTCCTGTGTGCTATGCGGTTTATCCTGTCAAAGCAGTGAGCCTCTAAATGGCATGGGTTTGAATGAGCCTTGGGCTGGAGAACTGGGGAAGTAACTTGAGGTAGCTGAGCAGGTGACAGTGGTGACTCTGACATGTAATACACGTTTGATTTTGTGATAAGAGTATAATCTTCCTTTGGCACCAATAAGGGGTTGGTTCCAAGACACCTCCAAACCCCCGCAGATACCAAAATCCTGGGATGCTCAAGTCCCTGATAGAAAATGGCATAGGATTTGCAGGGAACCTACTCACATCCTCCCGTGTACCCTAAACCATCTTTAGATTCTCTAGATTACTTATAATACCTAACACAATGGAAATACTATGTAAACAGTTCTTATATTGTATTGGCTTTCTTATATGTATTGTTTTTATTGCTTTTTTTATTGTTTTTTTTTCCCCAATATTTTTGGTCCATGGCTGAATCCACAGATGCAGAGCCCACAGATATGAAAGGCCAACTGTATCTGGGATACTTCAATAACAAAGCACAATCCCACTTCTCCAGGGACATATTACTTGGAATGGGGCTTAGAAAACTATGGCCAGGTGCCTGTTATTGTAAATAAAGTTTTATTGGCACACAGTCACACCATCCGTTCAGCTGTGGTCTGAGGCTGCTTTTGTCCTGCAACCGAAAAGCCTGGTGCAGATGCCATTGATTTCCTGGGGGTGTCAGCTTCCCTGGTTCAGGTGCACAGCCCCTGTGCCTTTAGCTTCAGTGCAGTCACAAAGGGTATCTCAGTGAAGGGTCTTCACCTGCTGCTTTAGGTGAGGGTCCCCATCAGTTGAGCCTGAATCACGGTCCTTGAGAAGAAGATTCATGGAGGGAGGACTCCCGGGAGAAACTCAGACAGGTAGCAATGGGAAGAGGTTGGGCAAAGACGCAGGTCCAGGGTACACCCAACCCAGCCGGAACCCATGGGATCTCCACAGTGTGAATTTCACCACAGTTTGTCCTGCTCAGGGGCAAGGAGGCTGGGTAGTTAAACCCCACGTTGGTCAGAGGGTCAGCAGCTGGCTACGGGCACCATCAGGGTGGGAGGTGGAGAGTGTAACTGCTCAGCACCCCCGACAGCCCCTCATGGCCGTGGCCAAGGGCAGACGACACTCGCAACAGAGGGCAGGTGGGCACACTGGCCACGAAGTGGGTCTGAACACAATAGGCAGCATCTGCCATGCCTGTGGCCCAAGGGCTCCTTTGGCGATCCGGAAGCCCCTGAAATTGTTGGCAGATGGATTTTCTTTTACCACTTTCGTCAGAGCCTTAAAATCAGGCTTAGAACCCCAATCCTAGTGGGGGTCACACAGGTTGCTCCCACCCACCATCCTCCCCAATAGGGCCACACTTTGAGGAAGGAATTGTTCATGTGTCAGGACAGTGAGCGCAGCTAGTGGCCCCCACGGAGCAGGGAGGGCGGCACCTGGACATGTCCAGGCAGAGGTGGAGACTGGACGGGGATCAATCCTGGGAGAGAGGGAGATGGGCTCTGCCCAAACCTTAGATCCAACTCAGAAGGCTGCAGTGTGCAGGATCACGAAGGCCATGGGGCCAGGGGAGCCAAGGAGGCAGGGCTGGTTCTGGAGGGTGCTTCTGAGAGGCTGGGTCATGGGTGGGAAAGCTGCCGGCTTTTGTCACATGTGGCTCTTTGAAGTCCCCGTGCAGAGAAGTTTCCGTGGAAGGCTAGGGGTGGGACAGAAGCCACAGGGAGCAGGGGCTGGATGCAGAATTCAGGGTGGGGGCATGGAGCTGGGGAGGAGTCCTAGCTGGAGGGTGACATGGAGCAGGCATTGTCCCCGGGAGGTAGGCATCGCTGTGTCTGTCTGAGGGTGGGGGCTAACCCCGTAAACAAGAGATGAGATGATTGCCAGCGCCATGCTCTCGGGAAAGGGAAAGAGAGGCATGGGCTCCGGAGGGCAGATGGTGGCCTCGGTGACTGCCACACTCCTTCCAGGTGACAGGAGGGAAGGCGGCGGGCAGGCCTGCAGATCGGGGAGAGGAGAAATGGAGGGGCTTCTGGAAGCTTCCATTTCCTCAGAGAAAGAGCAGGGGAGCACCTCTGAACCTGAGGGAGGGGAAAGTGTGAGAGGAGGAGGAGGCTACAGGAGACACCCCACAGGGAGCTATGAGCCTAGGGCAGGCGGCCCGCTGAGGCTTACAGCCAGGAGTCTAAACAACTCCAGAGAAGGGGAAGAGGTGGCTTCTCCTGGGGCTGGGGTTTCATTGGGAGTTGAAAATGGGAGGAAGAAATGGGCCAAGAAGTGGAAGAGCTTGCCAGGAGGTGGCTGTCTCTGGGCCAAATGGTCGCAACTGGAGAAAGATGGTGGCCGAGGCAGGAAGTGGAGGCAGGAAGTGGAGGCAGGAAGAGGTGCAGAAGAATGGAAGCAGCTGTGGGCCCGCCAGGAACAGCCCCAACCATGCACAGGTGCTCTCACTTGGTGCCAGCACCTCCCCTGTGCCCACACGACACCAGACCCGGTGGTATCATGGTCAATGGGTGCTCTTATAGGAGGGAGTAGGGGAGAGCTGAGGAAGCTGACACCCCCAGAAACTGAGTCTCAGAGAAGGGCATCGTGGGAATCCCCCCTCACTGCTGTGATGTCATCCACACCTGCTTTCACGAGACACCATCCACTGTCATCCTCACAGCCTCTGCTGAGCCACCACGATTCCACAAAAGGCTGTACAGCCACCCATTGCAAGACCAACCTCCCCAGCCTTGCGGGAGGGGCCAGTGTAGCATCCTGGCCACTCAGGAATGGTCCTGAGCCCTAGCCCTGTAGGAGGAGGAGGGGGTCCCCAGGCCCAGAGTCGGATGACAGCACCTGGCACAGTCAAACATCCTGCATGGCGGCAAGAAGCCGCCAACTACCACTAGCTCTGTGCTGATTAGTAATGATGTGTTTAATGAAATTTCAAGGTTCATTACGGAATGTGGATTAATTAAATTGAGAGGGAAGATAATGAAAAATATTCCCATTGGATACATAAAAGAGCAGGCCTGCTGTGGTGGGAGGAGGGGGTTGAAATGTATGGACCTGGCAGAACTCTCCAAGTCTGCCCCCTGGAAAATGAGCCAAGTCTTTCTGCTGCGTCCTCTAAGCAAAGACGGTGGCTTGAGTCCACGTGGGAGCCCAGTGGGGCCTCTGAGTCTCACTTGTGATTTGGGAAGAGTCATACTGGCTCCCTGCTGGGCTCAGCATCACATTCAAAGTCACTGGTTCATGTCCTCCCAGGACCTTGGAGTTAGCCAAGCACTCATGAATCCCTCTGTGTACTTTCTTTACCAAGGGTTCTGGAAGGAAAGGAATGAAAACATACACATCAGATTCATCCAGATGCACCAATCTCAGCAGCCAGGCAGCAGCAGGAGGAGGCACAGCGGTGCCTGACGGCTCTGAAGGTTTTGCCTGGTCCAGGAATCCTGGAAGTTTTCCCAGAGTCCTCTGGGCATGCTGGCAAAATCTGCTTCAAACTTCCTGATGAGCCAGTTGGAGCATGAAGGATCTGGTTGAGTCTTAAAAGTCTTAATACTGAGACTTAAATTCCAGTGTCTGCTTGAGTTAGGATTGTGGGTTCCTGAGCACCCTCGAATGAAGAACGGTCATGCTCGTCCCGCATGTCCGCAAGCCCACCTCTCCCTGCCTTCTGTGCCTTCCCCAACCCAATTCCCAGCAGAACCCTATCTGTAAGGGTTATTGTGCCCGTTTCATGGAAACACACAGTCGGCAAGCAGCTGCTACACCCACCACAGATAAATCTCATAAACAGAACACTGAGTGAAAACCACTGGAGTTAAGAGAATACGCAATGTGTGATGCCATTCACCCAAAGCTGGTCCAACTGTTCAAAGGCAAAATCATGGTTATTTCTGAGGGTGTAGGGGGAGGTGGGAACTGAAAAGGGCACGAAAGACTCTTCTGGGCTCCTAGCAATGATCTGGTTCTTGATGTAGGTGGTGGCTACACAGAGGATGCATCATTTCAGAGATTTCCCTTGCCATATGAGCACTTTCTCATACTTCAATTAGAAGCATCTGTTCTAAAAATGACTAAGTATTGTGTTCACAAAGTTGTCCTGCAAGTGGCATATCCATTTCACTACTCATCCTTCTCAATTTATCCAAAACAAAAAGCTTTCAAGTATAATAAAATAAATGTATTTTTACTAAAAATGGGTAGAAGTGTTTTAAAAATGTATTCAGATTGAGAATAAGCAGCTTCCCTCGGTCCTGGAGCTAGGGCTGAAGTGGGTCTCGAACCCAGGTCTCTAATGGCACAGCAAGGCCTTTTTTTATCCCTTCACACAAGAGTGAAGCCCTCCTTTCCTAAAATTGGACCAAGGGCACAGGTGGCAAAGGTTGGATCCTCATTCACAGAGCTATTTTGACAGAGGTGTTTCCTGCTGCTCATGAGGGCCTTGGAGTAGTAATGGAAATTATTAACTGATGTGCCCCGAGAGAGTCAATGGTAAGGCTGGAAATACTCCTCAATTCTTGACTTCTCGCTGTTGTGCTGACCGAGTTGATTTCCAACACACCCAATTGTCTCTACATTTTCCTTCCTCCTACTAAATCAGCAGAATTTATCAGGAGGTATGAAGGAGATTAAAGTCCTTTTCCTAGGCAGCAATGATTCATGCCAGTCAACACGCATTCACCAGAGATAAACATCTCATCCAATTCGTATTCCACACCCCAACCCGCTGTGCGTAAGAGAAAATGACAGTCAGTTTCTGGGAAAGAAAATTACTTTACATGATTTCAAACAACTCAAGCTTTTCCTGTTCTATCTTCATTGTATTCATGGAAGTCTTCAAGAAGGACAAAAATGTTGAACACTCTGGATTCAGCTTATAGGATTTCACCAATTTCCTTTCAATCTAATGCTCTTGCCTAAAACCACATTCAAGATACGGGTCTGGACCAGTCTGCTTCTTCATGCTGAAGGGACTGAAAAACCCAGAAAGTGGACACATGGGGAGTCAAAATCAAAGGGGGCCCAGAAACCACCCAGGAGACGACTTCCTTCGAGTAGGTTGGAACAAGAGCTCTGAAAGTCTCCGAGAATTGCTCCTGGTCAGTGATGGTATTAAAGGCAGGGCCAGGACTTGTACTTGGACCTCAGGAATTCTCATATGGTCAGTGCCTGAGCTGGTCTGCAAGAGACTGGGCACCAGAAACCAAAATCAGGGCAGGGCCTGCAAGAGAACAGATGAACTTACTAAGGAGTGAGAAATTCAGCCCAGCACCCTGGGGAGTGGAGAGGGGTCCCCGCTGTGTGGAAAAGCCAGATTACAATCTTTTCTTTAGATAACCCTTACCCTGAACATGTTTGCAAGGGTGGCAGAGACCAGTACCCAGTGGTCTCTCTGCTGGCCTGTCAAGCACAGACAGGGAATTCCAGGGAGAAAGGAATCCATCCCTTCTTTCAAGTTTTTATGGAGCCCTTAGATAATCCTCAGGGTGACAGTCATTGGACAGTTACTTCTCTCATCTATTCAACCAGTCCCATGGCTCCTTGTACCAAGTCACATGTTCTGAGTTCTAGACTCTTTAATAGAAACTGCAAGATTTTGCCACCAGAAGTCCCATCACTAGAGAAACAGTAAAGGAAGCTGTTTAGGAAAAAGGAAAATAATTCTAGAACACAGATTCTTAGTGGCAAGAAAAAGTGATGCAAAAAGAATAAAAATATAGATAAATCTAAATAAACATTGACATGAGAATTACATTACAATAGAACCTAACTGGGTAAAGGACAGAAATAAAACATGGAACATCAATAAGATTATTGGCAATATGATTAAGTAAAAAATATTCTCAGCTCCTCAAATTATTCAGGAAGGCTGTAGGTCTTTCAATTAAGTTTAGATCCTGAGTTAAGTTTCTATGCTAAAATTCTAAGGGTCACCATCGGAGGGATAAACATAGACTGTGGTTTTGTCTAATTCTGAAACACAGAGGACAGAATATGGATTTTAAATATATAATCAATTCAAAATAAGGCAGAAAAAGATGAAATTTTTAGAACAAAAAGAAATCACAAAATAAGATGGAAAAAATAATTTTAAATGTATCAGCAATCACAAAAAATATAAATGGGCAAAATTTAGCAGATAACCAAACTGTCAGATTCAATGTTTTAATTTCAATCCAACTTTATGCTGTTTAGAGATGTTTAAAACTTACGTGAATAAAAAGTTGTAAAACATGAGTCAGACAAATATTATATGTATATATTATATATGTATATAAAAACATATTAGTATTTTAGCCTTCAAATTTATTTTTCCATATATTTGAAGGGTAAAATATTATGAGAAATAAACAAAGTCACTACCAAAGAATAGCAAAAGCTTAGTTCACCAGGAAGACATAAAAATTCTAAACAAAATAAACCGAATAATATGACTTTAAGATCTGTAAGACTGGGACCAGTAGAATTCAAAGAAAATATAAGATAAATCCACCATCATAGTAAATTTCCATATATCTCTTTCAGTAATTGAAAAGGTAAACACAGAATTAATAACAGTGTAAAAAATCTGAATAATGCAAGCTAGATTTAATGAAAATATATAGAATCCTACACTCAACAGTTAGAAAATATACATTCTTCCCAAGTACATATGCAACATGTATAAGAATGTTTACCAAGGACAAGATCAAATTTTCACAAATTTTAAAAAATCAGTTTAAAGTAGACTACTTTTTCTTACCATAAATCCAAAAAATGTTAGAAATCTATAGTGAATTTAATTTGGAAATTTAAAACCACATTTCTAAATAAATACCCCAGGTGTCATGAATTCTACTTTAATGACATTTTTAGAATTTTTAAATTATCAGAACTGAAAAATGATGAAAACGCTATAGCATATCACAAATTTGATGGATGGTATCTCAAAACTTATAGATGCAGGTCAAGCTGAGACTTCAGGAAAATGTATAGCTTTCAAGTGCAAGAAGGGCTGATATTGGAGAGCTACATCTCCATACTACAGGCGAAAAAGCAGGAGCCTTCCTTCCAAAGGTCAAGAACAGGACAGGCACACGGCCCCCACCTCCATGCAACCCTGTTCCAGAGGCCCTCGTACCACGCCAGTGACGTTCTCAAACCCTGTGCCACGATCTCTTGCGTGTTCCAACACTTAATGTGGTCATCTCCTTAACTAAAGTGAAAGCAACTCAACGTTATAAACCATAGCTTATTATTCTTCACCTCTTTTTGCCTCCCTTTCCTCATCTATAAAACTGGGGTAAAATACTACCTACCCAGTGAGAGGAAGGAAGGCAGCCACCCACATAACCCACTCACTGACACCTCACCTGGCACCAGCCAACTCACTGAGCCTCACCTGTTATTCTCCTTTCCTGCTGCCCGTCACAGGGATCAGTGCGCACTTCTCAGAATCAGAGCTCTTACAAAGAGACTCCGAGGGACCCGGTGGCTCATCCAGTCTGGCCTTGTTTACCTTTAAACATTGACATTAAACATAAACAAGGAGTAAACTGCCACTAAACTGGGGAGTATGGTCAGAAAAGAATAAGCCAAGGTTCCTCCCCAGGGAGGCCAACAGTTGAATAAAGAAGAAATATATATTTTTTAAAAAACTATTATATTGAAACTGTAGTGAGATATAGCTATACACCTATCAGAATGGCTAAAATAAAAATTAGTGGGCCAGGCACAAAGGTTCGCATCTGTAATCCCAGCACTTTGGGAGGCCGAGGCGGGTGGATCACTTGAGGTCAGGAGTTCAAGACCAGCTAGCTGACTTGGTGAAACCCTGTCTCTACTAAAAAAACAAAAATTTGTCGGGCATGGTGGTGCATGCCTGTAGTCCCAGCTACTAAGGATGCTGAGGCAGGAGAATCGCTTGAACCTGGGAGGCAGAGGTTACAGTGAGCAGAGATTGCGCCACTGCATTCCAGCCTGGGGGACAGAGTGAGACTCTGTCTCAACAGAAAAAAAAAAAAAAAGAAAAGAAAAATGAGTGACAACAGGAAATGCTGGTGCGGCCTCAGAGACAGGGGCACCCACTCAGACGGGGCTGGTGGGAACATTAAGAGGTGTGGCCACTCTGAAATAGAGTGCGTCAGTTTCTCACCAAACTAAGCACGCCCTTACCAATGACCCAGCAGTGGTACTCCCAGGCATTTGCCCCCGATAAACGGAGGCTCACATTCACACCGAATCCGGCACGCCAGCGTTCACAGCATCTTTATCTGCAATAGCCAAAAACCGGAAACCACCTAAATGTCCTGCAACAGGTCAGTGGTTAAATGGTGGTACATCCATACCATGGGATTCCACTCCACAACTTGAATGGATCTCCCGAGAATTGTGCTGAATGAGAAAAGCCAAGTTCAAAAGGGACACCTGGCATGAGTCCCCTGACATCACATTCTTGAAATGACAAAGTGATGGCGCTGGAGAAGGGGTTAGCAGTCACGGGGCATGAGGGAAACAAGGAGGTGGTCGTGGTTATAAAGGGCAGCACCAGCATCTGCAATGGACGGACAGTTCTGTGCCTTCGCCGTGGGGCCAGCAACCCGCAGATGGACGGATAGTTCTGCGCCTTCACTATGGCACCAGCGACCCGCAGATGGACGGACAGTTCTGTGCCTTTGCCGTGGGGCCAGCAACCCGCAGATGGACGGATAGTTCTGCGCCTTCACTATGGCACCAGCGACCCGCAGATGGACGGACAGTTCTGTGCCTTTGCCGTGGTGCTGGACACCCAAACCTACATGAGGGGGAAAGTGCCACAGAAATAAACACACACACACAGGTGAGTGCGTGTGACACTGGTGACATCCGAACTGTGTGTGTGGATGGTACTGAGGTCAAGTTCGTGGCTATGATTTTGTCCTGTGGTTACCTAAGACAGTACCTCTAGGGAAACAAAGTGAAAGGCACCCTGATCACTCTGTAGTGTTTCTTCAGCTGCATGTGAATCCACAGTTATCTCCAATTTAAAAAACAAAATTAAGGATAATGCGAATTCATTGACAGATTTACATAGAGTCCTACTTACCAGGCACCGAGTTATGCAGGCTGTATGTGTTTATTGAAGCTGCTGTAACAGATCACCACAAACTTGGTGGCTTAAAGCAGTGAGGATGTACTATCTCACCATCCCGCAGGCTGGAAGCTGCAGACAAGGCCATAATCCCTCCAGGCCTCTAGGGGAGAATCTGAGCCCACATCACTCCGATCTCTGCCTCCCTGGTCACATGGCCCCCTCTTTTGTGCCTTCTCTTCTCTGTATTCTCAAATCTCCCTCTGCTTTTCTGCAAGGACACTTTTCATTGGATTTGGGGCTCCCCTGGCTAATCCAGGATGATCTCCTTGTCTCAAGATCCTTAATGTAATTACATCTGCAAAGATCCTTCTCCGAAGAAAACCACATTCACAGGTTCTGAAGATGAGGATGTAGACAGAAATGGGGGTGCAGGGGGACTATTTGATCCATTGTATGGATGAAGCCATCAGCACCCCCGGATTTCAGGACCCTACTCCATCACCAGCTAACATTATGCAAAGAAATTTGGGTGACCTTGGAGAGAATTCCAGCCTCCCCACCACCCAGCCCATGTGGACCTTGTCAAGTTCTCAGGGAGAGGCTGCGGGGCCTGGGCTCACTTCTGCTGAATGAGAGGTCCTCCCTCTAGACCCTTCAGGAAGACCCCCCCAAAGTGTGCCTGGGGGTCTCCCTACCCAGGCTACAGGAGCCGGCATGTAAAAATAACCTGGTCTCAGGATGGGGATTTGTTTGATAACCTGAGGCAGTGGAGGATCATCACGAAGGAACCCTCTGCTCCCCAAAGATCCCCGTAGCTTCTCTCCAGGGTTTCCAAGACTTGCAAGGCTCTGGAAGGGCTGTTTACACTGGAACTAAAAGCCAACAAGGAAACGGTAACCATTTGGAAGAGTTTGAGTTTTTCATGTCTCCAGGAAGAGTTAATTACAACTTGGTGGCTGATGGCTGCTGACTCTGCAAGTTTCTGAGCAAATCAGAGATTGGGCAGTGGGAGTTGATTGGGGACAGGCGGTCTCTCTGCATCAGACTTCTGTGGAGCTCAGTAGGCCCAGACACTAACAAGGCACTGCCACTGCCGCTGGGTGACCTGGCACCAGTTGCTTACCACGGGCAGCGAGGGCTGCTCTGTGAGCTCCTCCTGCTCTGAGCCAGCGGTCAGGCCTGCAATATGCCTCTGCCGTGCCACCCTGCTCTGCACCTGTGCCACGGATTCCTGATTGCTCTGGAAAATGCCACTCATCTGCCCTAGCATGGCAGACAACAGGCTCCAGAATCATCCTGCCTAGTTTCAAATTCTCACTCCACCCCTCATCATCTGTACAATCCTGGACAAGTCACCCAACTGTCTGAGTGTTGGTTCCCACATCTGCAGAATGGGCATGATCATAAAACTTACCACCTTAGGTGCTGTTAGATTAGAGGAGATGGAGCATTATGCAATTAAAATAACATCTGGCACACAGGACACCCTCGGTAGGTATAGTGATAATAACGGTGGTGATGATGATGATGTCATCACTTGGGGCTTTGACTCAAATAATTCTCTTTTGGTCCTTCCAGTGCCTACTCCTTGTTCATCTCTGACCCACTGTCTGATTTCCCGCTCTGAACAAGAGAACACACAAGACTACACCATTCAAAACAAGCAAGGGGGCCAGGCGCACTGGCTCACACACCTGTGATCCCAGCACTTTGGGAGGCTGAGGCAGGCAGATCACCTGAGGTCAGGAGTTTGAGACCAGCCTGGCCAACGCAGTGAAACCTCATCTCTATTAAAAATACAAAAGTTAGCTGAGTGTGATGGCTCACGCTTGTATTTGGGAGGCTGAGGCAGGAGAATTGCTCAAACCTGGAAGGCGGAGGTTGCAGTGAGCCGAGATCATGCCACCTCACTCCAGCTTGGGCCACAGAGCAAGACTCCATCTCAAAAACAAAAACAAAAAAAATTAAAATTAAAACTAAAAAAAAAAAGGAAAAATAAAAACACAAGCAAGAGGCCAGGTAAGCAGAGCCAGGTCAGCCGAGCGTGAAGCAGTGGCAATGCCCCTTCCTTTGCTGCTGCAGCCTGGTGGAGCATCAATGCCATCCCAGCTCAGCTGCGGGTGCCACAACTAACACCTGGAATTTGAGACCTTCGAGGAGAGTTTGGTGGTCCCATACAGCCTTCTGCAAAGATAAGCTGACCTCGCCCATCTCCACATTTCTTTCTCAATAGAAACCTCCTGTCATGTCCACTGAGATTTGTCCCTGTACCCTGATGTTAGCAGGCTCATGGTGTCCCCCAAGTCCAGAGCCTAGGGTCAAGAGGAAAGAGGTCAGAAGCCGAGTCTTGCAGGTGGGGTCCATGGTGCAGGCAGGCAGGCTCCATGGTGGAGGCAGGTGGGCTCTGGCTTCTTTGCAGAGGCAGGGGTTCCATGGAGGAGGCAGACCAGTTCCATTGTGGATCTGGCCACCATTCATGTTCATCTGATGCTCAAGATCATGTGGGAGCTTTGAGAAGGCTTTAACACATGTACTTTTGAGGATTCTTTCAAAAAGGGAAGACTAGAGGCAGGAAAAGCCTGGGGCAACCTGGTAGTGAAAGACAGAAATCAAGTCAGTGTCATCACAGAAGGCTACGTGTTCTGAAAACCTCTCTAACTTCATGTATCCTCCATTCCTGCAACCAACACACAGGGGCACCTACTGGGAGGGACAGGGGCTCAGGTCTAAGGAGAACACACAGGGGCACCTACTGGGAGGGACAGGGGCCCAGGTCTAAGGAGAACACACACAGGGACAGGGGCCCAGGTCTAAGGAGAACACACAGGGGCACCTACTGGGAGGGACAGGGGCTCAGGTCTAAGGAGAACACACAGGGGCACCTACTGGGGGCCAGGTCTAAGGAGAACACACAGGGGCACCTACCGGGAGGGACAGGGGCTCAGGTCTAAGGAGAACACACAACGTGGGCTGGGAGGGACAGGGGCTCAGGTCTAAGGAGAACACACAGGGGCACCTACTGGGAGGGACAGGGGCCCAGGTCAAGGAGAACACACAGGGGCACCTACTGGGAGGGACAGGGGCTCAGGTCTAAGGAGAACACACAGGGGCACCTACCGGGAGGGACAGGGGCTCAGGTCTAAGGAGAACACACAGGGGCACCTACTGGGAGGGACAGGGGCTCAGGTCTAAGGAGAACACACAACGTGGGCCGGGAGGGACAGGGGCTCAGGTCTAAGGAGAACACACAGGGGCACCTACCGGGAGGGACAGGGGCTCAGGTCTAAGGAGAACACACAGGGGCACCTACCGGGAGGGACAGGGGCTCAGGTCTAAGGAGAACACACAGGGGCACCTACTGGGAGGGACAGGGGCCCAGGTCTAAGGAGAACACACAGGGGCACCTACTGGGAGGGACAGGGGCCCAGGTCTAAGGTGGGCTGGGAGGGACAGGGGCCCAGGTCTAAGGAGAACACACAGGGGCACCTACTGGGAGGGACAGGGGCCCAGGTCTAAGGAGAACACACAACGTGGGCTGGGAGGGACAGGGGCTCAGGTCTAAGGAGAACACACAGGGGCACCTACTGGGAGGGACAGGGGCCCAGGTCTAAGAACACACAACGTGGGCTGGGAGGGACAGGGGCTCAGGTCTAAGGAGAACACACAGGGGCACCTACCGGGAGGGACAGGGGCTCAGGTCTAAGGAGAACACACAGGGGCACCTACTGGGAGGGACAGGGGCCCAGGTCTAAGGAGAACACACAACGTGGGCCAGGAGGGACAGGGGCCCAGGTCTAAGGAGAACACACAACGTGGGCCAGGAGGGACAGGGGCCCAGGTCTAAGGAGAACACACAACGTGGGCCGGGAGGGACAGGGGCTCAGGTCTAAGGAGAACACACAGGGGCACCTACTGGGAGGGACAGGGGCTCAGGTCTAAGGAGAACACACAGGGGCACCTACTGGGAGGGACAGGGGCCCAGGTCTAAGAACACACAACGTGGGCTGGGAGGGACAGGGGCCCAGGTCTAAGGAGAACACACAACGTGGGGCAGGAGGGACAGGGGCCCAGGTCTAAGGAGAACACACAACGTGGGCTGGGAGGGACAGGGGCTCAGGTCTAAGGAGAACACAGGGGCACCTACTGGGAGGGACACCCAGGTCTAAGAACACACAACGTGGGCTGGGAGGGACAGGGGCTCAGGTCTAAGGAGAACACACAGGGGCACCTACCGGGAGGGACAGGGGCTCAGGTCTAAGGAGAACACACAGGGGCACCTACCGGGAGGGACAGGGGCCCAGTTCTAAGGAGAACACACAGGGGGGCTCAGGTCTAAGGAGAACACACAGGGGCACCTACTGGGAGGGACAGGGGCCCAGGGGAGAACACACAACGTGGGCTCGGAGGTCTAAGGAGAACACACAGGGGCACCTACTGGGAGGGACAGGGGCTCAGGTCTAAGGAGAACACACAGGGGCACCTACTGGGAGGGACAGGGGCCCAGGTCTAAGGAGAACACACAACGTGGGCTGGGAGGGACAGGGGCTCAGGTCTAAGGAGAACACACAGGGGCACCTACTGGGAGGGACAGGGGCTCAGGTCTAAGGAGAACACACAGGGGCACCTACTGGGAGGGACAGGGGCTCAGGTCTAAGGAGAACACACAGGGGCACCTACTGGGAGGGACAGGGGCTCAGGTCTAAGGAGAACACACAGGGGCACCTACTGGGAGGGACAGGGGCTCAGGTCTAAGGAGAACACACAGGGGCACCTACTGGGAGGGACAGGGGCTCAGGTCTAAGGAGAACACACAGGGGCACCTACTGGGAGGGACAGGGGCCCAGGTCTAAGGAGAACACACAGGGGCACCTACTGGGAGGGACAGGGGCCCAGGTCTAAGGAGAACACACAACGTGGGCCGGGAGGGACAGGGGCTCAGGTCTAAGGAGAACACACAGGGGCACCTACTGGGAGGGACAGGGGCTCAGGTCTAAGGAGAACACACAACGTGGGCCGGGAGGGACAGGGGCTCAGGTCTAAGGAGAACACACAGGGGCACCTACTGGGAGGGACAGGGGCTCAGGTCTAAGGAGAACGCAAGAGGTGGGGTCCCGCACACTTGGAGGCAGAGTCTGTTGAGCTGGGCGGAGGGTGGACAGGGGAACCAGGATCCCGTGCAGGGTCCTGGAGTGCCCAGCTTGCTGAGGCAGGGCAGGGACCACTGTGCCCAGGAGGGGCTTCTCCAGATGCCCACCCCCTCTCCCTCTCCCACCACCTGCACCAGAGTCCCAGGGGCTCAGCCCAGACCACAGGCTCCCCAGGCAGAATCTGAACATCTGCCTTTCAAAAGGCAGCCCCAAGGTGTGGCCTTGGTGAGGGGATCAGGAAGAGCCTTGCCCAAGTACCTCTCAGTCTGAGGAGGAAAGATCCTGGAGACGGAAGGGGCCGACAATCCAGGAAAGGCGGTGTGTGGAAAGGCACCCGACACAGCTGGGCAGGGTGGTTTGCTGTTAATAGCTACAAGAGGGCGGGCTTTGTCCAGCCCCCAACTCTCCAGGGCCTAAGGCACAGCTTGGCACTCAGTAGTGCTTGGTAGGTATTTGTTGAATGAATGAATGACCGCACGAGGGGCTATGGGTGTTCCTGCACCTGTTTAGAGAGTTCTGAAGGGGATGCCTGAGTCGCTCTTGCTGGATAAATAGGCATTTTCCAGGTTGGGGCAGGGAAAAGTGTTGCAGGCAGAAGGACAGCATATGCAAACCGCCAGCGTGAGAGAGTACAGAGCGTGGAAGGACAGGGGTATGGAGCCCCCTGAGGAGGGAGGCAGAGCGGGTGAGGAGGTAAAGAGGCAAGCGCGGGAGGCTCAGAGTTGTGGACAGAAGGTGGGTCTCAGCAGCATGGGGAGTGGACAGGAGGGGCTTCCCCCGGCCACCAGGGCCATTTAGGAGACCCTCAGGGACAAGATTCCATATGAGGCCAAGAAGTTCTGACCTAGAGATGCAGGGGAAGGGCTTGTTGGGAGGGGAGGCAGGAAGGGGAGCTGCGGCCTGGTGGCCAGTCAGGGTAGGGGCAGCGTGAAAGGGTCACTCTGGGCAAGCTAGGGGAGAAGCCACCCTCCTCCCTGCCTGAGGATCCCCACTTCCCCTTCCTCTGACCTGTTGGCCTTGGGCCTCAGCTCCGGGTCAGGAGCTGTGTGGTCACTTCAGGCAGGGCCAGGGCTTTTGGTGGAATAAGACCCAGGTGAGAGGTCTCGCCAATCTGGAGGTTTCCATTCAGTCAGTCATTCAGTCCATCTGGCCACATATTTATAGAGCACCTGCTATTTCCCGGGTCTCATGCTGGCCTGTGGGGTCAGGAAGAGAAGCCCGCCTGCTTGCTGCCCTTGGTGGAGGGCAGGCCTGATGTCACAGCCCCAACCCCGGGGCTCCTTTCTGACCCACTGTGCTGATGCAGCCCAGGGTGGATCCTAACATGGGACAGAAAAGGGGCCTCATGGTGCACAAACCTGCACACGGCTCCAGGTGAGACCAGAGGTGGGCGAAAGGCTGTCATCGGGCACCACAGCATGGGTCCACAGGGGAAGGACGGTTTAGGGGTGAGCACGGCTGGCAAATAAGAGGAAGGGGGAGAGGCTCTGAGACTTAATTTGTCTATTTGGGATTCAGAATGATTCTCATGTGATGTGTAAGGCAGCTGTGCTCCGGTGACTACTGCCATGTAACAGCCAGCCTGGAAGCCAAAGGCTTGACAGCCACAGCATCTCTTTTGTTTATCATGTAGGTAGAGCTTGGCAGGTGCAGACACGCCTGTTCCACACAGCATCAGATGAGTGGCTTGACTGGAGACTGCAGGACTCCTTCCAAAGCAGCCCAGGCACGGGGCAGGGCAGTGGGTGCAGCTGCACCAGCCAGAGCTGAGGGCTGGGGCCTCATTTCCGCTCCACGCGGAAGCTCTGCATGGGCTGCTTGGGCTCCCTTCCAACGTGGCAGCTGGGTTCCAGAGCAAGGGCCCCCAGAGACAGGAATCGGAAGCTGCTGTTTCTACAGTCTGGGCCAGGCTGCCACAGCACCCACCATGTTTTATTGATCAAGCAGTCACAGGGCCCACACTCAGTAGGAGGAAATTTGGACCCCACTTCTCCATAGTAGAAGTTTCAAAGAAGTTTGAGACTGTTTTAAAACCATCACATGAATAAAAACACATCTTTTGATTGTGACTCTGGGAAAATCAGTTGACCTTTCTGTACCACACTTTGTAATCATTTTAGAAAACAATCGAATTAATCATAGCTAATACTTCCATATACTGAGCTTGGTTCAGTTCTCACATTACACTTTTGATTAACACTTGTCATGCCCATAGCAATTCTATGAAGCAACTACATTTCACATTTGGGGAAACTGAGGTCAGAGGTGTGAAGTGACTTCCCTGGGATCACCTGGCTAACAAGAGCAGGTGTGGGATTGGAGCCCAAGCAGCTGACTGCAGAATCAAGCCTGCCTCTGCTCCCCAGGCTGCTTCTCCACCCTGAGCTGAGCAGCTCAGGGACTGCTGCCCAGGTCACTGACTGGCCACCTGGTTAAATGGAAGAATGAGGCAGTGAACCAATTGACTAATTCCTTCCATCGTGACTGTGAACCTCCCCAAAGGTGAGCTAGAAACCACGAAGAGCTTCACCCAGTGGACCCTGCACACACAGGGCAGCAGAGACACAGGCCCGCAGCACCCACAGTACGCCAGGTTTATGGCACCACACACGGGGAAGGGGTAGGGTGCACCCAGAGGGGCTCAGGGACAGTTTCCTGGAAGAAGGAATGACTCAGTCAGACACTGAAAGATGAGTGGGATTGGGCTGGATTGTGGGGGAAGAAAAGGATGTGTTTTAGAGAGAGAGAAGCTGTGTGCAGTGGCTGGGAGGAGAGAACTCATGGCTAATTCAGGGAGCTGACAGCAACTCCCTGAGGGCAGAGAGAGCAGGAGCAAGCAGGACCAGAGCAAAGACTGTTCTAGCGTCCTCCTCTTTGTCAGGCTCCTCAAAGCTCACACCCAGGGTTCCTGCAATCCCACATTCATGATCGTTCGGTATCTGGGCAAGAGGCGGGGACTTGCCTGGGTCCTGAAGCTGCTGAGGATATGGACCACCTCACATGCCTTGCCTGGCCCCACCCAGGTCTCCCACAAAACCATTTTCAGTGTTTCAAAATGATCTATGTAGATCATTTTGAAGTAGTATGTAGAAGCAATAATCAATTCTTCTGCACCCCAGATTCTTCGAGCAACTCCTAGGTACACAAAGACTTAACGTAAGGCAGTAGATGGTTCAAGAAGTGCTGGGGAGGTGAGATCACATCACAGCACATGATGTGACCTGGTGCTGCCCGGGGAAGCCTGGGAAGGTGTGGGGAGACTTGAGCAACATTTTGCAGAGCAGGGAGAATTGAGCCAGGGCGGGAAAGATGCAGGTGAGCATCCCAGGTGGGACAGGGGAAGAATGCTCCAGGCTGCGCACAGCATGTGCTAAGGCACTGGGGCTGGAACACAGTGCCAGCTTCCAGATCCTGAGGCACCCAGGCCTGACCCTGAGATGAAGAAGCAGAGTGAGGGAAATTGTCACTCCTCCACAGATGGAAGGCTGCTCAGCCAGCACGCTGAGCAGCTCCTGATCCCTGGATTCATGCCAGACCACTTTTCCTGGGGTCTCCCCTGTGCTCGAGACCGAAGAGAAAAAGGAGCACTGCTCTCCACACACAGTCATGCCATGACTCCCTCCTGGAAGGAGGCCTGTCCTGGGGAAGAGTTCTTCCTGTCAGGGCCAGCTCTTGTTCCACAGAAAGAACCCCATGCCACCCCACCCACAAGGACATACCTGGACACCTGGGCCACCCAGCTTCACCTCAAGCTTGAGTGCATTGCACTTTCCTGTCTGGGCCCAGTTTCCCCATCTGTGAAACCAGACAATGGAACTAGACAAGGGATTCCCAAGTAGCCTCCCAGAGGTGTCTCCAGGGCAGGGAGAGAGGAGGGAGCTGCGGGCCTAGGTGGGTGAAACCCTGGGAGCCCCTCCCTGAGTTGCCAGCCCAGTCCCTCCCTGATCTGCTTTATATGCCAGGGTTCTTCTGCACAGGGTCTCATCTGGGGAAGAGGCATGCACGTGCACACACACACACACACACACATATGCCGGTGAACACACACACATGCACACACACACGAGGTTCTGGTGCTAAGTAAAAAGAAGATGCTGTGAAAGGCTTTGGTGGGAGGCTTTGGATAGGATAATCCCCAGAGGTCCCTCTGACCCCTGACTCAAGCTTCCTCCAACCAGCAAGTCACAGCACTGCCTAAAATGCAAGGAGAGGCCACAGTGGGTTGGAAAGGTCAGCAGGAAATGCATACTTCAGGGAACACACTTCGTCTAGGGACCTCTGATGGAAGAGCTGCAGTGAGGCCAGGAGTTGGGACTTCACAGCTTGGGGAGAGAGATGTTACACCGACCGCAGCCTCACCCAGGGGCACAGGGCCAGGGCCTCGGCCACACGCAGTCATACAAGCTAGCGGCTCGGGCTTGCATACAGGGTGCAAAAAGCCAGGCTGTCTCTGGCCTTTGACGTGCAGCGCCCAGCTGTTGCCTGGCAACGGCAGATGCTTCCTGCCAAAGATGGGAGAGATGGAATCAGATGGGGCATTTGGTTTTTTTCTGGGTAATCAAACCAGTTTAAAAGTTGTCAGTGTTGCCTGGTTACAAGGACAGCTCTGAGCCCCAGATGCCCCAAAGCTGCACCCAGGAACTCTGGGTCTCCTCAGGAGCTTAAGGAAAGAATCAGGTGCAAGGCACAGTGTGCAGGGGGCAGGGAAGGGACCTGGAGCCCCTGCCCACCTCCCAGCCAGCACTGACTTGAAGGGACTCAGTGTCCTCTGTAGGTAAGTAGGGGACAAGCACCTGACCTGCCACCTTCTATGTATCCAATGAGGCGATTCTGAGCCATAAGGTGCTGCAGGGCCAGAGACACCTGTTCACAGTGGCTCCATGCCTTACTCACCCCTTCACAGGGAACACCTGCAGGGAGCCTCCCGACACCTGTCCAGCAGCAGACATGAGCACCACCAAGATGTTTATAAACAGGATTGTGCTGTTTTCCCCACAACTTGTTTCATTCCATTAACAGCACATCACGTGGTCACTCCAAGTCAGTAATGCATAGAACTTGGCTTATAGTAGTTCTGTGGTGTTGTGCAGTGCGCACATACACACATTTGTTTTTACGCTTTGTCATTCCACACATGCTGGGGTTTTTCCCCCCCGCCCAGTGGTGCACTGACCAACTCTGCCTGCACTGCCTTTCTGCAGCCTGGGGAATTTTCTTTGATTATGTCTTTGACTTTTGTTTCTGTTCTCTTAATATTAACAGATGAAATCTTTGGATACTTTCCATCTGCCAGGAACTGTTCTAAGCTCCTTACCAGCTGTCCTTTTATTTACTCCTCACAAGCAGCATAAAAAAACAGCTATTGTCCCTTTTCACAGATGATACACATGCGGCACAGAGAGGTTGGGTGATTTGTTTGAAGTCACACAGCATCGAGCAACGGAACCCAGGCAGGAATCCACCAATCCTACCCTCAGGCAGGATGCTACACTGCTGTGTGCTGAAGAGCGTGGCTGAGCTCCACACTGCCCTCATTCTCTGCCCCCAGCTGACACCTCCTCCTCCTCCACTTTCCCCTCGGATTACACTTGTGGAGTACCTCCACCGTGGATTTTCCCATCCTTGATCCTCCTTTTTAGCCTCAATGTCGTCTTTCACTCCTCTCTTTTGTGTTTATTTCCAAGTCCAGTTGGTGTCCCAGTCAGGGCTCCCCTGTGAGCCTTTCTGCTCTGCAATGCCAGCCTCTTCACCCCACGGCCGGGAGCACTCTGCTGGGTGCACCCACATTTAAGCAGCAATGCCCGGCTGCCTCACTCCTGGACCCCAACTGCATCAGGGTCCTGGCTGCCATAACAATGATCACTAACAGAGGTTGGGGGCTTAAAACACAGACATGTCTTCTCTCACAATTCTGAAGGCGACGTGCAAAATGCAGGCTCCTTCCTGAGGCTCTGCAGAGGGTTCTTCTGCCTCTTCCAGCTTCTGGCGGCTCCAGGCGTTCCTCGGCGTGTGGCTGCGTCAGGTCCATCTCCGCTTCTACACAGGGTGCTCTATCCCCATGTCTCTGCCTGCTCTCCTCTTCTTACGAGGGCAGCAGGCATTGAATTTAGGACCCACCTAACCTGAAGATGATCTCCTCTCAAGATCCTTCACTAATTATATCTGTAAAGAGCCTATTTCCAAGAAAGACCTTGGGGTCTAAGGTCGTTACGAGGCTTTGGGTGCAGATATACATTGCGGTCACTATCTAATTCCCAACAGCACCCATCTCTCATTCTTCTGAGCAGTTTCTGGGAGATGCCGACTCGGGCTGGATTTGGGAAGGTGGGAGGAAGTGAGGGTGTGGGAGGGAGGAGGGGGCATCTCTGCAGGTGACAGGTGCCACCGCCCTCCTCAGGAACACAATGACCTCCATAAGAAGGCAGGAGAGGCAGGTAGCACAGACCTGGCCGGGCCACCAGGAAGCCACCTGGCTCTTCTGGCCCACCCATCTGTGTCCCTTAGAATCAAGTCTGAATTGAAAATGGTGAGAAGGAGGGAAAACGCTCCCCAGTGACTTCTTTTTACTTCACAGAAAGATGCCACAAGAAAGGATTTGGAATGAGACCCACAGGGCTACTTTCTATGGCTGTGGCCTCCCAAAGGCCCTGGCTGTGAAATGCACTATCTCCATTTTAATGGGGACCACGCTGTTTTCCAGCTAAAGGGAGACAACCGGGCCAAGGGCTCCAGTTCCCACGGCAATCTCTCTTAACCACCCGGGAGCTTCAGGAAGGCTCTTAGCTGCCTGCACACCCCAAAGCACTCACGTTGGATGTGAAGTCTGCCGGTCCTGCCTGCACAGACCTGCACAGTCCAGGCTGGCCCCCTCAGACCCACATCCCATTCCTCAGACGTCTTTGGGGGGTTCCCTGAGCAAGCATCCCATGAGCTCAGCCCTTCATGGGGTGAGGCATCCAAGACCTGGCAGTCACAAGCCCTGTGCATGATGGCGGCAGTTACCAGATGCGATGCACCCTGCTAAGCGAGGCCATGTGTACGGCATTGCCCAGCGTTGCCCCTCATGGGGCTGGAAGCAGAGGCCAGGACTCTGGGAGGAAACTGTATCTTCCCACGTTGCCTCCACCAGCAGGGAAACCGACTGAGCTCCTACGGAGCCTGACCTGATTTGGGCAGTCAGGGTCCCATAGGGTACCTGACCACACCTGAGCATCTCCACAAGCTGGGCTGGATGGGGAGAACAGGGATGGCACACCCTCGTGACACTACACCCTCGTGATGGCATGCCCTCCTGATGGTGCACCAGGGGACCAGGGCCTCCAGCCTGGGAGAGAGCGAATCTCAGTGGCCTGAAGCTGCCCAGTGTGCGGGTTCCTTCCAGCAGCCCCAGGACACACAGCACCTTCATGACCCCACCCCATATCCTCCTGTCTTGGTGTCTGCCTCCTGGGGTCCCTGAGTGGCCCACGCAGCACAGGATGTGAGTACAGGGAGGGGCAGGGACAGGAAACAGTGACGCAGTTTGCCTTCTGACCTTTGGAGTTGGGGGATGAACTCCAAAGAGCTTGGGGGCCCTGGTCCAAGCTGGTGTCGGGGAGGGACAACGAGGCCCCTCCGATGGATACAGTCACCACAAGGAAGGAGAGAGGTCACCTTGGCTGGTGGCCACTGAGGCAGGGCTGCCAGAGCTGGTCAAGCCCAATCCTGACCCAGTCCTGTGGGCACTAGCCTGTGCCTCTGGCTTGAACCCAAAGAGGAGGAACCTGGGGCCGAGGGACGGGTGGATGCCAGACCCCACGCTCCACGGCAGGCTCATTTTTTGGAAGCGCCCGTGGGCACCAGGGAGTGGGGAGCAGGTGCCACCCAAATGCTGCTGCTTTTTGTGTCTCTGGCCCCCCAATTCCAGAAGGCTGAGTGCCTCATGGTGGGTGTTACTGACCCGGCCCATCTCCTTGTGCAATCCTCCCACAGACCCTGTCCTGGAGAGGCTGAGGGTGAACGGTCACACCTGGAGCCCTTTCTGACACTGGAGAGGCTGAGGGTGAACCGTCACACCTGGAGCCCTTTCTGGCACTGGAGAGGCTGAGGGTGAACCGTCACACCTGGAGCCCTTTCTGACACTGGAGAGGCTGAGGGTGAACCGTCACACCTGGAGCCCTTTCTGACACTGGAGAGGCTGAGGGTGAACCGTCACACCTGGAGCCCTTTCCGGCACTGGAGAGGCTGAGGGTGAACGGTCACACCTGGAGCCCTTTCCGGCACCGATGCTTTCACTGAGCCCCAGCTGCTTCTCCTCCTGCCTCAAGGACAAGCCCCTTGTACCAACTGATCTCATCCCCGGCCTCTCCCACTCAGACTGGGACTCTCACGAATTCACACGCACATGCACATGCGGGAGAAAAGGAGAAAGATGCGGTGTGCGGAGAGAGCTTCCAGCCGCACGGTGCAGACACGATGCCCCTGTGCAAGTGGCTGATCCCTCTCTCCTCTGACCACTTCCGGTGGGTTATTTCAGTGAATCTTCCAGGCACCCCGAAATGGGTCATCTCGTCCCCTCTGACAGATGAGCAGGCTGAGGCTAGAGGCTGAGCAGAGTGCCCAGTGTCCCTCGGCTCATGAGTGGGGGCACCCACAGCTATCGTCACCCAGAACCATCCTTTCGGGAAAGGTCCACGTGCACCTGGATCTCCGCAGCTCTCGGGCAGATGGGCACGCCTCTTCTCCTCCTACCCAGGAAGAAACTACAGCTCAGAAAGTTGCTGCGGGGGCCCCCGGGCTACTGGAGCCTTCTGACCTCTAGTCCAGTGCTCTTCCCACCAGTCACGGGCAGAGTTTGAAGGGCCCCCTCTGTATTTGCTCCCAGGGTCCAAGAGGACAGGTTTTTCTCCTTCTTTTTGGATCCAGCATTTCTGGTAACCAACAGTGTTTGAACTGCCCTTCTCATCCCCACCAGGATAGAAAAGTTCCACCTGAGAGGAGGGAGAGGAGCACGAAATAGAAGTATTGGGCACTAGAACGAACACTGGCTGATTAAGTAATCTGGACAATTAAACGCCCATGACATGAGTTTACCTGCACAGCAAACCTTCACATGTACCCCCAAACCTAAAATTAAAGTGAAAAAAAGCATACAAAAAGACGCTCAGCATCATTACTTAGAGGTAAATTCAAATTGCCACCTCCTTCTCACACATCCGTCAATCTGGCTAAAGTTTTAAAATCACTGAATGCGCAGTATTGGTGAGGACAGGCAGGAATGGCGGCATTCATGCATTGCTGGTGGGAACAGCAACTGGTAAGATCGCTTTGGAAGACTTTGTGTAATAAACACGGGTAAACATAGCGTACCCATGACACGGACCAGCATGTCCATAGCAGACTTATTCATCACAGCCTCAAATCAGGAACAACTCAGATGGCCATCGTCAAGAAAATGTATAAAATAACTATAATATCTTTATACAGTGTCAGGCATAAAGATGAAAGAGAAAAAAATCACTGCCACAGGTAACAACAAGGACAAATCCCATAGACATGAAGTCTAACAAAAGATGCCAGACCAGCTGGGCATGGTGGCTCACACCTGGAATCCCAGCACTTTGGGAGGCCGAGGCAGGTGGATCACCTGAGGTCAGGAGTTTGAGACCATCCTGGCCAATATGGTGAAACCTCATCTCTACTAAAAATGTAAAAATTAGCCAGGCTTGGTGGCGGGCACCTATAATCCCAGCTACTTGGGAGACTGAGGCAGGAGAATCGCTTGAACCCGGGAGGCAGAGGTTTCAGTGAGCCGAGATCACACCACTGCACTCCAGCCTGGGCGACAGAGCGAGACAAAATAATAAGTAAATAAATAAGTAAATAAAGCCAGACCTAAAAGACTGCATGGCATGTGATTCCATTTATATGAAGTCCCAGAAGAAGCAAAGCTCACACACTGCAAGTGAAGGTTGACGGGAGAGAGACTGTCTTGGAAGGGACACAAGAAATCTCGGGTGACACGGGAAATGTTCTGTATGTTGATCTCGGTGGTGCTTGTAGTTTTTAGAAAAGGTGATAACCTTTGTAAAATTTCATCAGGTCACACCTTTCATATCTGTGCACGTCACTCTACATATGTTACATACCATTACAAAATAATGCCGGGCACCGTGGCTCATGCCTGTAACTCCAGATTTTGGGAAGCTGAGACAGGAGGATTGCTTGATCCCAGGAATTCGAGACCAGCCCGGGCAACATGACAAGACCCTGTCTCTACAAAATTTAAAAATTAGACAGGTGTGGTGACATGCACCTGTGGTCCCAGCTACATGGGAGGCTGAGGTAGGAGGATCGCTTGAGCCCAGGAGGTTGAGGCTACAGTGAGCCATGTTCATGCCACTGCACTCAAGCCTGGGCAACAGAGTGAGATCCTGTCTCAAAAATAAATAAATTTAAAAAGAAAGAAAGAAAGACAAATTATACCTAGATCTGGGCAGAATTTGAACGTCTGAATTTCCATTTGAACCACTTCAGTTTCAATGAAACCAAGTAATTAGGGGGTGAGGTGGGGGGTAGGTTGCTGAATTTCCATTTGAACCACTTCAGTTTCAATGAAACCAAGTAATTAGGGGGTGAGGTGGGGGGTAGGTTTGCTGGTTTCTCACACTTAAAAGATGCAGAAAGTGTCTTACCGGGTTTAGAATTTTCCAATTTAACAAGCTCGGGGTTTGTGACTCATACTTTTCATGAAATAACTTTGAAACCCTGTGATCACATGATTTTACAAAATATTAAACCTTCTCGGCTATAAAAAGATTTTTGGACATTCTACAGGTCTCAGTAAACAGCCTTGCTAATTTAAGCAGAAATTAATTGCACGTGGCTGGAGGAGACACCAGCTAATTCTCTCTGGGCTGTAAACCCTGGACTGAGTCAGAGGAATGATGCAATCAGGGCTGGGAGTGGGCAGGGGGTTATTCGCAGGGCCACCTTATTCCACGCGGGCCTCCATGCCCCTAACACAGGTCCAGCCTCATTCTGCTTCTGGAAAAGGAGAAGAATGGTTTGGGGTCAGGCAGACAGGGCTGAAACACCCGCCCCCACCTCCACCACGTCCACGGCATCCCTGCTGCTTGCTCTGTGACCTCGGGCAGCTCCTCTGATCCCTGCACCCCGGGACTCAGTGTCTGCACCCACCAGTTGGGGCAGTGGTGAGATGGAGGGTCAGCCCTCAAGAGACCCTGTCAGCTGACCCCATCACACCTGGATTTTCCATTCCCGCCCCTGCACAGTTTAAATCAGCGCAACAGAATTACGTGTTGTCTGGGCCATTCCACAGCGATCCACTGAAGTCAATTGCCCGTAGCAGCAGACAAATTCGAGAAGGTGGCCCCCAGGCCCGCTGGTCCTACCCCTCCCCACCACACCCTCGTGGCCCTGGCGGGTTCCAGCTGGCTGGGTCCGTGGTCAGCAATGCTGTGGGCCATGCGATGCACCCCCTCGTGGGCCCCCACGCTGACATGTGGCCAATGGTGACAAGTCACGTGTCACACGTCACCATCCAAAGGCAGTGGCACTCATTCACGTGTCTCATAAATGTTTGTGGGTTTCTCCCAGATCCCAGGCAGTGCCAGCGAGTCAAGGGATGCGGTTCCTGCCCTCCAGGAGCTGACAGGTTGGTGCGGTAGACAGACACGGAGCAGACAGTGCATCGCGCAGCCATCAGTGAGCCTGTGTGGGCCGTGATGGGGGCTGCACTGGGGCCTGGCCTTCATGAGCGTGCATCAGGGAAGGAGGTGTAACAGAGGACATTAGGGTGACTGGGCTCGGCCTGGGAAGGCAGGAAGCTGCTGTACATCGGCTCATGGCCGGGAGGGGCCTCGAGAAGCTGGAAGACCAGCCAGTGAGGCCACTGCAGCAAGTGAGGCACAGGCTGGAGAAGGGGTAGACCTCACAGGCCCCCGAGACAAGCAAGGTTTGGTGTTATAGCCCAAGGCAGCTGGATGCCAGGCTCCTTATCACACCCTTTGTCCCAGTTGGAACTTCAGCTCTGTCTGCAGCAGCTGTGTGCTGACTGGACTGTAGGGAAGCCTTTGCCAAACTGGGTTCCACGGAGCACTAGCCCACAAATTGCCTCTTGACAAAAGTTTTCACAGCAAAACTGCTACATGAAATCTGCAAGCTCCAGCTCTTCTGCAAGAGCAGCTGTGTACGTTGGCCCTTCAGAGGCACTGAGAAGTCCTGCAGTGGGGAAATCGCACACAGCCCTTTGTGAACTGCCCCTCCCATGATCACATGCTCCTAGGAGCCCTCGCTGGCCCCAGCCCTGTTTCTCAGCTGTCCAGGGACATGTACTCTCTACACAGCCACAGAAAGGAGTAAAGATTATCCAACCATGGTGTATCCTGGTTTGAGGTGGTGCAGGGGCCCAGTATTTATTCCTACCCATCCCAGTTGTGACTTTTGAGAGCGATCAACCCACTGGCTTTACTTTGAGGCGGCTCTCATGGGCAGACTAGAATTTCAACTCCCGAAGCAGGAGTGTGAGCCAGCGTTTCCCTCTGAAAACTTCAGTGGACAGAAAAATGTTACGGGAGAACCCCCAAGACAGCACGCTTTGGTCAACTCAGAAATGTTCTGGGGTCACCCATTCTTGCCCCTATGTCTTCTAATCACTGGGGACCCTGAGCCAGAGGGCATGGGAGTCACTCCTTACTGCTCATCTGTGCGGCAGGCATGCACCCCCACCTCTCAGACCCAGACCCTCTTGGCCCAAACAGCCTCTTCATCTGCCCCACGTGCCAGGCATGGGATTTGCGTCTGACTTAGGAAGGAAGGCAACATCAACATGATCTCAGGAACGTGTGACATGTGGCAACTTCACGGTGCTGGAGGCGGGAGTGGTCAGGAGCCAAGAGACAGGTGGGGAGGGGAAATGCTGTAGGGAGGTGGCGGATTCTGGAACACAGGGGCCTGTCACAGGAAGAGAGGGAATGGGTCCCAAGATGCAGGGACAACCACGTCTGGGGCGCCAGGCCTGAGTGCACTGGGCCCAGCCTCATTCTGTAACTGCTGCCGCCCAAACACAGCAGGCCTTGCACACCTCACGCCAGCTCTGCACTGGACAGGCAACTGTTCCCTCCCTGCACCCAAGCCACAGTGTGGCACCTGGCTCTTGGCTCCCAGGACAACGCAACACACCCTGCAGGGTCCCTGTGGACGGACGTCCCTGCTGAGGGCTGGGCGGGGAAGAAAGGACTCAACGTTAAATCTGCATGCTCTGAGAAAAGAAAAGAGGGCGGGCGGGCGGGCAAGCAGGTGGGCGGCCACTTCGGCCGTTTGAAGCAAACACATGTGTACTTCTCAGGGCTACCCCACCCTCCCAAGACCCTCCCCAGGCCTGGACCCACGGGCTGTCCTCGGGGCCCCACAGGCTGGTCTTGCTGCTGGTTCTCCCGGGACAACTCCATCCGTGTGCCCTTTTCACTGTCAGGAGAGCGCTGGGCTGGTCCTCCCACCCTCCACGGTCCACAGCTCACGAGGAACTGGGTCTCTGCTCCTCAGTGGCAACCCCATGCCCCGTAAAGGTGCCCTGAGCGGAGAGAGACACGAACAACTGGTTCCCGGTGGCTGTCACAGGAGAGAGCAGCTCTAGGCCACCCCTTCCCAGCTGCCCAGCCAGAGGAGATCAGGCCCAAAGAGCCTCACACCCAACTGAGCAAACCAATCCCTCCCATCCAGTGGGGGGTGAAGTGTGTTTAATGAGTGCGAAATCACGTTATCCCTGGAATGGAGGCCAATTCGACTGCTTTATTCCCAAAACTATTTGAAGTAGCTTAAAGATTGGGATTAAAACATCGATCAAATCTGCAGGCAGGGGAAGGAGGCGTGGCTGCTGTGGGAGGAGCCTGCAAGAGCATGGCTAGACGGTGCCCTCCGGGTGCAGATGCCCATCAGATGGAAGGTGAGGGAGCCTTCAGGAGACAAGGACAGGCAGAGGTCCAGGTGGGGCCTGGGGAGCAGGGACCCGGAAGTGCAGTGAGCAGGGATTCGAGCACAGTTGGGGCTTCTGAGTATGTCAGGTGGGGCCAGGGGCAGCTCCTTCCAGCAGCCCAGGTGGAGTCTGTGGTCTCCTGGCCCCTCCCTGCCTCCGTTCTCTCTCCAGAAGTCCAAGGAATGGGACCAGGTGACCAAAGCTTTGGGCCTTGAAGCAGGAAGGCCTGCCCAGCGGACGTGAACACCTCCACGTCTGACCCAGGCCCGCTCTCCCGCATGCCCACCACCATTTTCAGAAACTGCTGGGAATCAAGGCACAATCAGGAGCTGGGAGGAGGGGGATTTGCGATGTCCAGATGCGATGTCCAGCCCCCCAGACACACGCCCCCGACTCTTTCCTTAACCCCTCCCACCTTCGGAGGAGGCCCCGGTTCTTTCCGGATCATCTCAGAGGGGCCCAGAACCTCCCTGAAGCCCCAGCATCTTCACGAGCCCTTCCAGGTGGCTGATCCTCCTCACCGCAATGGGCCTGGGGTGCAGAGTCCAGACCTTGGTTCATGTCCAAGCACCCGAGGCCGCCAGGCGCTGCCAGAGAGGTCAGGAGCCTCTGTAATGAAGGAGGAGCCCCTCCCCGAGCCCAGCTGTGTTTTCACTGTGGTCCCCCTTTCCATCTCTGCCACCCCCCAAGACCAACATGGTAAATGCAAGCCGGATCATTCAAGGGGCCGCCACCCGCCTCTCACCTTCCCTTCTGAAAGGGGATGAAGTGCCTGAGCCCGGCTGATGAGAATCCTCACAGCATAGATTACAGTCAGAAGCTCTTAAAGATTTAGCATAACACGGACGAGATGCCTGTCTCCAGGGACCCTTGAGGAAGCAGCGTCTTAAATGAAACCATCGTACATCTTCCCTCTGACAGCAAGACAGGCAGCATGGGGCAGAGCAGGATCGATCCCTCCTCCCGCGTATATGGGTCCTGATTATTCCCTTAAAAGATGTCAGATGCCGAACAATAAGACATAAACTCCTGACACTGTCTTAAGACGCTTTTTCAAGATCGCTGCAAATGGAAGGCAGGAGAAAACAAACAGAGCCCACAGTGGTCAGGGCTTCAGAGGCACCGCGCGGAAAGAACACCAGAGCTGGCGGCGGGCCAGCCGGTCTGACTTTTGCCTTCTGTGTTTGAGCCCGGCAGCCGCCCCAGGAGAGGGGAGCACGCTGGCTCAGCCGGTGCACATTAGACCTAGCTGCCAGCGGCCCGCACTGCTCCCCAGAGCCTGCCTGTTCCTGTCGGGGGCTGGGGAAGCACAGGACATGGCTGCAGTCTGGACTTTAGCAAAAGGGAGAACTGAGAACGAATTGAGAGTCTATCAGATCCCCTGAGCACACACGAACGCACACAGCCACAGGCCTTCGAAGCGGGCTCCTAGGGCGTATGCGCGGGGTGTGTCCGTGGCCCAGCGTGACACAGCTCAGTACTCTGGGCACCCTTCCAGCTCAGGGCGCCTGCTGGGGGTGCCTGCTGGGGGTGCCTGCACTGGCTCTCCCCGTGGTCACTCAGGAACAGTTACTAAAAAGGCTCAGCCCCTCAGCTTTGTGGAGGTAGGGGGACATCCCCCGACCCCTTTTTGGTAGGCTCTGGCCCCGAGCTCAGAGAAGCATCTCCCTCTGTTTCTGCCCCTCCTGCGGGGAAGAGAAGCTGCCCATTAGCCAGCGACGTCCAGACAGTCCAGGCCCCACCTGCAGGAGCTGCCCACTCCTCATTTGAAGTCCTTCATCAAACTTCTGGACAGTGCCCCATGGCAGGAGCTCAGGGGTCAGCACGGAGCAGTAGGCGTCGCCTTCCTGGGGACCACACCGACACGAGGAGACTCGCTCACCATGAGTGAAAAACAAAAGAAGCTCTGCGTGAGTTGGACAAGGGTCTACCCAGCAAGGAGGCCCCATGCCCCGGCCCCAGGCCCCAGGCCCGCCGCAGGGCCCTGAGTTCTGTGCACAGATAGCTTTTGACGTTCACCCGTATTTTCATTCCACATCCTCCCCGCGTATGGCAGATAGCTTTACATTCCCAAAACTCTCAGAGAAGGACCCAGTTTCAGGGGTGAGAACTGGGGTGAATGGCTCTCTCCGCTGGCCACCTCCTCGCTGACGGTGTGACAGTGGCTTCTGGGCCCGGTTGCCTCCCCAGGGTGGCTGCCGGGAGACTTCGCCCAGAACTTTCAATCGCCTGGAAGCTGGGACTCACCAGTCCAGCCCAAAGCGCTTTGTTCCAAAGGTAGAGGCATGATGGGAAATTTCTATGAAGCCACAACCATTTTCAGAGCTGCAGTAACAGTTTCTCAAGTTTCGAGGCACCCACCCGCTGCCCCAAATGTGAAACGGGAGTCTTGAGCATCCCTAGTCCTCCGAGCTAGTGTGCTGGTCCCGCAGCGTCCCGCAGGATGGTGGGACTGGGTTGGTGTGCTCCCGAGGCACCAGGCCACAGAGAAGACTCTGGTGGTTTCCGGAATCAGCAGTGATTGCCCCAAGTGCCTGGGTCATGGCACGTCACCATCCTGCCCACAGAGCTGGGGCCTGGTGACCTGGGGTACAGGGAATGAGACCCGGGCCTGGGCTAGTTGTGAAGCAGGAGGTTTGCCCCTACTGCACAGACAAGCCCAGCTATGGGACAGGGGTCAGGCTTACGCTTCCCTTAGGGCCTAAGACACCAATGCACAACCGTCTCCTTGGATGGGACCCCTCTCCTTGCATGTCACACAACTCTCTCTGTCTCTCTCTCTCTGTCTCTCTCTCTCTTTCTCCCCCCAGCCTCCTGGGGAAAATCTGCTCTGTTAACTGGCAGGGTCATTGTCTAAACTCCGTTAGCCCCATGATCGCTAATTTTATGTGCCAATTTGGCCAGGCCGTGGTGCCCAGTTGTTGGTTACTCACCAGAACCAGATGCTGTTGTGAAGGTAATTTTTAGATACGACTGACATTTACAGACCGCTGATTTTATGTAAAGCAGAAGCTCTCCCATGATGTGTGTGGGCCTCGCACCACCAGCAGAAGCCCTTGTGCAGAAAGACAGGCTTCCCAGAGAAGAAGCAACTCTGCCTCAAAGCTGAACCCACCCTTACTGAGTTTCCAGGCTGCCAACCCGCTCGACAGAGGTCACGCTCGCCAGCCCCACCATTCGTGGTTCTGTTTCTGTCCTGTTCCCCTGGGGCACGCTGACGGGCACCGCCCCGAAGGTGGGGCACTGGCATGAGGACTTGAGTCTGGAGGAACAGCCATGCAGGTGCTGGAGCTGCAAGTCTCAGAGTGCTCCCCTCATTCCCAAATGGGCCTGGGTCTCCATAACCCCCAGAGTAGGAGGGGAAGTGAAACTGAAGTGGGGCAGGGTCGGCGGGCAGCCCCTCGGGGCCTCAGGACAGTGCAGAGTCTCCCCTCCCTGTGGGGATTTTTTGGGAACATTCCTGCCAGGGTGGGAGAGGGTGTCTTGTTCCAAATCAGAAGTTCTCACAGCCCACCTGTGTTGTCACCCACCTTGGTGTGACCTTGGCTCTCCGCCGGCTGTGATGGTGGACACTGGGATGGGCTGACCAGACACCCTTCTGGGACAGCATGTAGAATCATTGGCACTGCAGGGGTAGCCTCCGCTGCAGAGAGTGGCCTCGCCCAAGGGCACATCCTCCTGGGCCCTCCAAATCCAACGCCTGGCCAACGAGGGGTATAAAGGCCCAGCCACCTCAGTCCAACTCAGCGCATCCCTGGGGGCGGGGGTCACTGTAGCCCCAGCTCCCGTGAGGCCACGGCTTGTATGGCGCCTCCTACGGCTGGATTTCTGCCTCTGCTGGGCCAGCTTCCTTCCCCCATCCATGGGGTCACACTCCTCAGTTCACAGCCTGCACACCACACTCCCTGCCAGTGTCGGGTTCCCGGACCGGCCTCAGCTCGGCCTCACGAGCACCACGGAGATGCACTGAGGCTCCCCAGCATCTGCACCAGAGACTCCAAGCTTTTCCAGGGAAACAAATGCCACCCACCCACCCCACAATCCCACGGCCACCGTCCCGCCTGCCTCCATCACCAGGGCCAGAGGGCATCTTGCCACAAAGATCCCATGGCTCAGAATCCTTTTCACCTGGGCAGCCCCGTCCATGCATCAGTGCAGGCTTCTGGTTCCCTGGGTGTGCAGGTAAGACTGTCCCTACCACTCACTACCCCCCAGCCCAGCCCCACCCTCCCCTCCTAGAAAATGGGGACAGTAGTGTCATCCCATGATGTTTCTGGAAGAATCCAGTGAGCTGAGCCAGTGTGCCTTCTCTCAGAAAGCACGCCCTGATGATGGCTGCAAATGCTGTTACGACAGGGGGCGGAACAAGGGCACCCACCGACCGCAGGCCTGTCCATGCCTGCTGGACCCAGAACCAAGGCATCCCAAGCCCCAGCCCAGTGCCCCCTTTCATTCCTTCATTCGCTCGACAAATGCTCATAAGTACCCGCCACATGCAGGGCACAATTCCAGCTCCTGCAAACAGAGCCCCGACCCCCTGGAGCTTATTCTAGTGGGGAGGGCAGATGAGAACCCGGAGAACATGCAGTATCCCATCAGATTGGCACAAAGAGGGACATCAAGGCACCAGGACAGGGAAAGTCTCCAGGAGGGGGCTCCGCAAGGCATAGGGAGGAGGCAGGTGCAACCTGGGCGTGTTGGAAGAGGTGGGGGCATGCGTGGACGGTGCAGAATGAGCAGAGAGAAGGGGAGGGGTTGGAACCTGTGGCCCTCAGGGGCCTCCCAGGCTCCAGACAGGTCTGGGCTGCTGTCAGTGGGGAGAACCAGGTCAGCAGCTTATCCAGTCGTGAAAACACACCTGTGTCCGTGGGTCCAGCCCCGCATCTGGTACTTGGGGTCTGAATCCGGGCTGGCGGAGCAGGGAAGACAGTGCACATCCCTTCCTCAGGTAGGAGCATGGGCAGTGGCTGTGGCCAGAGGTCCCAGCTCTCATAGGAGCCACACCCTCTGGATGAGGCTGGCTGGGTAGTTGGGTCCTTGGCAGGAGGGCAGGGACCAACCCCAACCATGGCCCCACAATGTCCACATGCTCTGGGCCCCGCAGCTCAGCAACACTCAGGACTGCCCCATGGAAATCCACCTGCTATGGAGACATGTGGGAGGGAAGGGAAGAGGAGGAGAGGCCCGAGGGAGGGACCGTCCTGCAGAAGGGCCACGCGGCAGGAGAGAGAAACAAGGGACCCCTGACAAGAAAGTCCTTCCCGTCCGCCCAGAGCTCCCTGGATAACTGGAGGGAGGCAGCTTGTTGGAGTTGGGGTTGGAGGATCGGGGCTTAGATCCCAGGAGACTTGACTGTCAGGAGTCAGTGAGTCTGAGCCTCCCCTCAGTAGTAAGATGGGAACCGTGTCTGCTGTACCTGTCACTCAGGGGCAGCGGCGGGTGGCCGCGGTGGGGGTGGGGGGGGCAATAACAAGGTTGGTGACATCACACCCCGCCTGTCAGTGCACCTTTTCCCTTCCAGAGCAGGTCACCGAGATGAAGCACACCCCTTTAGCTCTCCTTGCCCTTGGCTGATGCCTACGGCACCCTGGGCTGTGTGCCCTCGGAAAGAGAAGCTGCTCTTGTGTTTTCAGGGGTGTGCTCTAAACACAGGTGTGGCCCTTGGGCTCTGAAAGAAGTGAACCAATTCCCACAAGAGCTCTGAGACCCAGAAATATTCACAGCAGGATACAGAAGGGTCCACCCTTCAGAAACTCGGCAGATGCAAAGCGCTCTCCAGCAACTTGTAGGGCAAGCCACCCTGGACGGACGTCAGATCTGGGCAGCTGTCATGCCACAGTAAGAACCTAGGTCTTGGAGTCCAAGGAAAGGGGTTAAGGCCCAACTCTAAGACTTCCTGGCCAGGGGACGGTGAGCAAAGAGCAAGGTCTCTGGCCTTCCATCTGCCACTCTGTGAAAGGAGATGAGGCGCTTCCTCCACCAGCTGCTATGAAGATTAAATGGATCATGGGGGTAAAATGCTTTGTACACTGTGACATGGGGATGTCGTTCTGAAACACACTGCCCCTGCTACCAGGGGCCCAAAATTGAAATCTCAAGAGCATGAAATGTCATCTAAGAGGCAGGATAGGAGGAAGTGTGTTCTGCTCAATCCAAAGATGGCTGAGGAGCAGAGCCCCCATGCCTGAGGAGGGCTGCTGGAGAAGCCAAGGGCCTGGACAGAGCCCTCCCTGTGGCCTGGAAGAGGAGCCCATTCCGCCTCCAGGTCCTGTGTTGGGGGATGGCCCTCGGCACAAGAACCATGCCTGACACACGGGATCTCAATTGTTGGATGCATGAAGAATAGGTCTTGTTTTCTGAAAGGTCTCGGGCCCAGCATAGGAGGTCGCCCTGTAGGGACTACAGGACCATCTGATGGAGACCATCTTCTGTCAGAAGGAGCCTGATGCATATGTGAGTCCCCACACCCTCACTCCCAGCACCAAGGTACAAGGAATAGCAAGTCTGAAACAGGAGAGGACAGCCAGGGATCTCAGCCACGTCTCCCTGCAGCCAGTGTGGGCACAGCTGACGAAGCATGCATGTGATCTGGAAGCAGCTGGGTAGAAAAATCACAAAGAGCGTTGGCCCTTCATAAGCACGAAACCAAAAGATCTCATGCCCATCAACTCACTGCTTATCTCTTGGTATAAATATCTTTCAGGGCAAAGAATCATCAATGCACCTCAGTGTCCAACCAGAGTAACTGTGTACTTCTTAGCAGGTGCACCAGCAGAACACCGAGTCCCGCCAAAAATCACAGAAACGAAAATGCAAATGGTAATAAATGCAAGTGTCACTAATACCCACCTCCATTAAAACCAACTATTCATAAACCAATCATATATTAGTCTCTTCTTATATTGCTGTAAATGAATACTTGAGACCAGATGATTTATCAAGAAAAGAGGTTTAATTGGCTCACAGCTTTGCAGGCTGTACAGAAAGCATAGCAAGGAGACCTCAGGAAATTGACACTCATGGTGGAAGGTGAAGGTGGGGCAGGCAGGCAATCACAAGGCTGGAGCAACGAGAGAGAGAGAGAGGAGGGAGGTGCCATACACTTTGAAAGAGCCAGTCTCATGAGAACTCACTCCATTTCGTGAGAACAGCACCAAGGAGATGGTGCTAATTCATGAGAAACCACCCCTGTGACCCAATCACTTCCCACCAGGCCACACCTCCAACACTGGGAATCCCAATTCTACGTGAGATTTGGGTAGGGACACAGAGCCAAACTATACCAGATGGTTAAAAACCTAGCTTTGAGCAACAGTAATTCATTCAACAAATATTCTTGAACACCTACTATGTGTCAGGTTTACGTTCTAACAAGCAAACAATCAAGAAAATACGAGTTACCTCCCAGAACTCCCAGTGCAATGCGGCTGTGTCAGGACAGTCACTTCCACCTCTGAGGAAGAGAAGTCCATCACTCTAGTTTTGAAATATATTACCTGGGCTGGGCCTGGAGGCTCATGCCTATAATCCCAGTACTTTGGGAGGCCAAGTCAGGTGGATCACTTGAGGTCAGGAGTTCATGACCAGCTTGGCAAACATGATAAAACCCCATCTCTACTAAAAAATACAAAAATTAGCCAGGCGTGGTGGTGCGCGCCTGTAATCCCAGCTATTCGGTAGGCTGAGGCAGGAGAATCACTTGAACCTAGGAGGCGGAGGTTGCAATGAGCCGAGATCATACCGCTGCACTCCAGCCTGGGTGACAGGAGCAAAACTCCATCTCAAAAAAAAAAAAAAAAAAAAAAAAAGAGGAAAGAAATCTATCATCTTCTGTAGCCATTCCCAAGCAATAATGGGACAGTAGGACAACAGCCTGTCAAGGTCACCTCAGGCTGGGGGAGGCAGAGGCCCCCAACTTTTAGGGGAGGATTATACTTCTGTCTATGCAGGGGTCTTAGAGCTCATGTGGTTATCTATTCCTTTCATAAATTCAAGGAAAGCCAGAAGCCTCTAGCACCAGTTGTGTCACTCCTTTCAGGCTCCTGTGACAAAATATTACAGACTGGGTGGCTTAGAAATAATAGACAGATATTGCTCACAGTTCTGGGGGCTGAGAAGTCCAAATCAAAGCACCGGCAGTTCCTGTCTGCAAACCCGCTTCCTGCTTCATGGACAGCACCTTCTCACTGTGGCCCCACGTGGTGGAAGGGGCAAAGGAGCTCTCTGGGGGCCTCTGATAAAAAACACAAGTCCCACTCGTGTGAGCAGATTCCTCATGACCTGAGCATCTCCCAAAGGTCCCACCTCCAAATACCATCACATTGGTGATTAGGTTTTAATGTTTGAATTTCAGGGGGCCACAGACCTTCAGTCTTTCACACAGCCTTCTGTTACTCCTAATCAGTCTCTCCATTGCATAGTCTATGGTCGAATGGCCACTTCTGCAATCTACAAGTAAAAGATTGCCCTTAGAATCGCAGCTGTGCAGTTGCCCACATGGGCGGAATGTCCAGTAAACCACAGGCGTGCACTAGGGAGAAAGATTTGTTCTGTTAGGACCCAGCCGCACAGCCTTGAGCTGAGGGACTGAGATGCTTGCTTCAGTGTTTCCATGACCTTCAGGATAAATCTGAACTGCCTAAACTCGCCGATAGGATTCTGCCTCTGACCAAGATTTCAGTGAGGGGCTGCAGCAGGTTTACCCTCCTGCCTTACGTAACTAAAAACCAAAAAAAAAAAAAAAAAAAACTAAAGAAACAATAGTTTTTAAGACATTGGACATCAGGCAACAAAGGACAGAGGTCCTTGAGGCAAGAAACAAAAGAAGAGAGCCCTCCAGGCTGCAGGACAGGGAAGGGGCTCAAGCAGAGCCTGAAGACCCCCTCTAAGTGGCGGGGCTGATGTTCAGACAGAAAAGCTGGCGTTCTCATGCCGGAGTCCTGGGGAGCAGGAGCTGCAGAGACAGAACTCCAGAGAGCTGCACAAGGACCCACAGGCCTCCGCCGAGTTCCCATAAATGCGTGTGAGGAAACTGCCCGACCCTGGGGAAAAAGCCACCTGAAAGGATTAGAGGGAAGCATGCCTGAAACTCACGCAGAGTCAGTGGCGGCCAGGGTGGAAGACCTCGTCATTCGCAGGCCACTGGGTTAAGGACACAGAGGGTTTTGCCTCAGGAGTGGGGCAAAATTCACCCTACAGTAAATGTTTCCCTGGTCTCACCCAACAAAGCAAGACCTAAAAGGGTTCAGCCATTTCCAATACTTTCACTGTCTCCCGGAACAAAACCCAAGAACATTCACAGGACTGCAGAAATATCCAGCACCCAACAAGGCAAAATGTACCACGTCTGGCATCCAGTGAAAAATTACCGAGCGTACAAAGAAGCAGGAAAGCCTGACCCACAGTGAGGAGAGAAACGGTGTGAAATCCATTCAGAAATAACACATAATCAGACAGAGATAAGAAAAGGATTACCGTATCTGTTTGTTCAAGAAGCTAGAGGAAAGACTGATCATGTGAACGCGTGAAAGATACCAAAAAAAGTAACTAAACAACCAGGAAACTTCTAGAGGAAACAACGACGTCAACCCTAACTCTGAGATGAAAACCACCCTGGAGGGATTAGCAGCAGATGAGACGCAAAGGGAAAGACGGGCGAACTGAAAACGGAGCAAAGGGAACTTGCGCCAGTGAAACACAGAGGGAAAAACTGGAGGAAAATCACAGAACGTCAGTGAGCTGCAGACCAAGTTCCACCCCCCTGCACCAGCCACCCTGGCACCTGCCTGGAGCAGAAGGTGGGCCCAGCCAGGGGCCATGTGAAGAAGAGGAAAGCGCTGTTTGGAGACCTCAGTGTAGGTCTGACCTGCTGCTGTAGGCCTGCCTCACCGCCAGCTGCCCTCAGAGCGGAGTCCCAGTGCACACACGGACACACACCCATATATATATGCACACATATGTAAGCAAACACGTACACATGTGCACACACCCACACACATATGCGCACATTGTGCATGCACACGTACAAGTGCATTTACATAGGTACTCTTGTGCACGCACACATACATATGCACACATCACATGCACACACTCACGTGCACGAGTACACAGAACCACACCATATTACCTCACATATGTATGTAGAGCACGCATATTTGAGGTGATATGGTTTGGCTCTGTGTCCCCACCCAAATCTCATCTCAAATTGTAATCACCACGTGTCGGGAAAGGGGCCTGGTGGGAGGTGATTGGATCATGGGGGTGAAGTTCCCCTTGCTGTTTCCGTGCTGGTGAGTGAGTTCTCTGTGGATCTGGTTGTGTGAACATGTGTGGCACGTCCCCCTTGGCTCTTTCTCTCTTTCTGTCTCCTGCTCTGCCAGGTAAGAAGTGCCTGCTTTCCATCGCCTTCCGCCATGGTCGTAAGTTTCCTGAGGCCTTCTAGCCATGCTTCCTGTTAAGCCTGCAAAACTGTGAGTCAATTTAACCTCTTTTCTTCATAAATTATCCAGTCTCAGTTAGTTCTTTATAGCGGTGTGGCAGTGGACTAATACATGAGGGCACCCACGCACTGACGTGTGCACACACTCGTGCACGCATACACACCTGCATGGGGTGTGAAAGACCCTCAGGTCAGACTGGGAGACTGCTCCTGGGCAGCTGCCTCCAGAGGCCCGCCTGTGTGAAGGGTCACACTGACCCTGCAGGGAATCCTCGAAGTGAAGACTCCACCCCGCACAGCTGGTGAGCTCACACAGCCTGAGCAGGAGATGAAATCCAGGGTGGCTTTGGTTGGCCAAGTCAACAAACACAGACTGGGTTAGGGTGTCTGCACGTGGTGCAGTCAGGAGAAGCGGAGGATACCAGAGAAAGGCCCCTGCCCACTTCAGCCCAGGAGAGGCCAGGGAGGGTCAGGAAGACCACAGAGCAAGCTGGCAGCAGGCGTTCCTTTCCCTCGGCGAATCAGGAAACACCCTGAATGGTAAGATGGGCAGGGACCAGCTGCCCCAGGCTGGAGCCTGAGAAGGGTGCAGGGCGTTGGCCAAGGTAGGGAGTGGAGGGGGCTCTGCTGGTTCATTGAGGAAAGAAAGCCACAGTTTTACCCACACACACGTCCATCCAGAGATGTACATCAGGGAGGCTTCCTCCGTTATCACCGCTGGAAATCGGACTTAACACCGTGCCCTGGGACAGAAAAAAGAATTCATTTCAAATCTCATTTCAAGAGAAACACAAAAATAAAGAGAAAGAAATGAATTGCTAATTAAATCCTCTTTAAATTTAGTATAAAGATTAAACGGAAACTTATGGAATCTGCAAGTTGGCATGAGGCACACTTTTTCCTAAAAATGCTAATTTGGAAGTGGTGGACTCATTTAGCCCCGACTTGATACTGCTATTCTGAATAGCATGCTCTCGGGGAGATTCCACATGAAGCCCGGGCTGTGAGCTTTATTTCTGGAGGATGTCTGCCTCTCCCAAAGAAAGGAGGCAAGGAAGGCCACCGCAACGAAGTCAGTTCACTGCACAAACCCTGCACCCAGAGCCATGTCCGGAATGAGTTCGAGGGAAGAAAGATGGCCTGGTGGGTTCTGGTTCCACACGAGGGGCGGGTGGTCAGCCACAGAGACTCGCAGAGAGAAGGGAGGCCGGGTCCTAGGGCATCCCCGCCACAGGGCACTGCAGCAGCCAAAGGAGGGGCAGAAGAGGAAGCAGAAAGAATGGACCTTCCCCTACCCACCCTCTCCTCTGAAAGGACTCGGCAGAGGGGCGTGCTCACTCCCAGCAGCTTCCCCACCATCCTGCACCCTGCAGCTGCCTGGAGCTGCACAACCCGAACCCTCCCTGCTCCAGCCCTGACCCCAGCTCTGCAGCAGAAGCCCCGCACAGGCCTGCACAGGCCCTGGCCTTCCCACACCTCCCCTCCTCCCAGCCTCTCTGATTCCTCGCTGTCTCCCACTCCCGATCCCGCCGTCCTCCAGCCTGAAGGCTGGTATGTGTCCCCGTGGGTGTTTGGAAGTCGGTGGCTGCATGCGTGTGCACGTGTTTGTGTGGTCACCGCTTCACCTGTGTGCATGTTCTCACACATACATGCAAACAGGTGCACACCTGCATGTGTTTTCAAATATTTTAATCAAGTACATAAATGCCAAACCATATATATTTTTATTGTTCAAACGTTTTACTCTAAAAATTTTAACGATTTATTAAAATTTGTGGCAAAATACAACCTACAATGCTGTCATTTTTAATAGAAATTATTTCAGTAAAGCTGACTTTAATTTAAATTTTTGAAAATTAAATCACTACTTGGAAACGACATTTAGTTTGGCAAGAATCACTTCCACTCATGGTCTCTGAGAGGGAGGTTGGCCTGGTTAATACATCTGTTTTCTCACCCAAGCACTTGGGCCACCAGATCCTCCCAGCTCTCTGAAACGTTTCCATCCAAGTCAGCAGCCGATGTCCTGGACAGCCGCACACGCTCACCTTTTGTCTGCACGACACCAGGCAGCCCTCTGTGGCCTAGACCCCAGGTGTGCCTTCACACACTGAGTGTGAGCGTGCACTGTGGGGGTTAGCCGCCGCGTGGGGCTGCCCATATGTGTGTGCGTGTGCGAGGGTGCACGTGTGTGTGGACACTTGCTCAGCTTCATCTCCAGCTTGTAAGGACATGCGCTCTGAAGAGTTTCCTGGCACCCTATCCGATTCGCTCCCTTGGGTACATCCCTGTCACCGAGCCCCAAAGCCCAGCACAGTCGTCCTGGGAGGAGGCAGCTCTGACCGTGGCTCTCCCCAGGGAGGAGGTGCTGCCCTCCAGGGGGAGGCCCCTGGGCTGTCTGGGCTTACCAGGCTCTTCTCCCATATTGGTAATTTCAAGCCTTTGGGGGCTGCTGTGTTTCTGTTTGGCTTTGTTTTTTAGCTTTTGGTAGTAGTTATTAATGTTTTTCATTTCCTCAAAAATTACAGCTGTTGCGATGTTAATGGAGCTAATTGTTACTATTCAGCATCTGGAGAGGCAATTTAGCACCTGCTAATAAAGATGCCTCATTTGAAGTTTGGAGAAAATGACCGGATTCCCCAGTGTCATTATGTCACTCTGGCAAGTGGAAATTATGGAGGCAGAGCCCAAGGCAGGAACTGTCTGAGGACCCGCCACAGCGTGTTGCCCGTCCCTGCGGCTCAGCGCATGTGCAGGAGGGAGAACGAGCGCTGTGTCCACCTCCTCCGCGTGACATTTCCTGCAAGATTTTCAAACCTTTCCTTTCAAGATTTTCCAGACACCTGCTGCAGCGCGTCTTGGGTTGCAGGACAGAACACCAAGCCAAATCCAGGGAAAAACTAGGTGCAGGCCACTCTAGGTCTGGGGCTGCAGGGGCCATGAGGCAGGGACCCCAGAAACCAGGGGGCGGCTGTGGTGGTGGAACACCCCGAGCTGGGTCCTCACAGCATCCGCCCTGTGGTGAGTTAGGAACCGCCTTACCTGACCACCCTTCCTTCCACAGTCAGGGGCCCCGCAAGCTCTGCCCCTGTCCTGCTCACCCCTCAATGGCAGAAACTCGCCACCTTTTCCCATGGCCCCTTTGCAATCAAGGGCTCTCACCATGAGCCATATTGAACCAATGTCTGCCTTCCTTGCGTCTTTCTCCTCCTCTGCTTGGCGCCTCGGGGAACAAACCAACAACCTTCATGAGCAGGAGGGCAGCTGTGTGTCCCCACATGACCGCTTCTCCTGGCCAGATGGCAGCAGCCTCACCGGGAGGCACCCCGCCCCCCACTGCCTATTGGACAGAGGGATGGAGTCCACCCCCCAGATCAAGTCCTAAGCACCCCCAAGCACACACTCCCTTTCTCGAGAAATGGGAGAGGAAAGGAAAAGAGAAATAAACTCTCGAGCAGACCCGTCACCCACCAAGCACCTGGCAACACAGGCAACACCCCCACCCGTGCCGGGAAGCCAGCGCCAGCCTTGGATCTCCGGTGGGTGACCCGTGGTCACCACGGGCATGGGGAGGAGGCAGTGACCCTGATGGGGCTCTCGCTGTGGGGCCCCTTGTCATCCATCCTCCTGCAACTGAAGACACGTAGCATGACCTCATCTCTCCAGCCCAAAGTGATTTCCAAAAGCTGGGGGTCTCTGGTAGGGAGGGCAGAGTGAGCTAATCCTGACTCTAAAAACATCAGGGCTGGAAACCCTGCCTGCCAGCAGACCCAGGGGGTGGAGGGCCAGAGGGGCGGTGCCGGAGATGGACACAGCAGGGTCCTTCTCATGGACGGAAGAACAAAGCTCAGCTGTCTCCTCCCACCCCGACCACAGGGCTCCGAAGTCAGGGCAGTATCCCCACAGGAAATGACGGACAAAATGAGGTTGCTAAGCCCTGTCCAACAGGCCTGCCCAGGGCCCTGGAGAACAGGACGCCCCGCAGGGCAGGTGATCTCTCTACCTTAGCTCCCAGCACTGCAGGCCCCCACCACCTCACACGTCAGTGTCAGACTCTGGCGCTCTCTGTCTCTCTCTCTCTCACACACACACACACACACACACACACACACACACACACACACACACACACGCTCTCAAGTCCTCTCAGATCACTGATAACTGGGGTGGCAGGCCTCACCTGGGAGAAGTAAGGATTTCTTTTCAAAAGTGGCACGCAGTCCTCGAGTTTCCAAACCCACAGCCTGCCGTGGTGTGCTGGTGCCAGCTCCCCCCGCCTGCAGGAATGGATCACGGGTGTCTCTTTCCAACTCCACGCTAAGTGAGTTCACGTGGGTGGTTTGAAACCTGCCGTGGTGGGAGTGTTTACACTACAGAAATTGGCACAAGGTAAAAACCAGGCCCTTTTTCCTCTGGAGAGCTGGTTGCTAAACACTCAGTGGCACGCCACTGGCCTGGGGCCCCCGGAAGGCTCTGGCCTGGTCTCTAGGGCTCTAGGGACAATGGTGTCTTCTGTGCAGGTGTCCTCTGTTAACGTAGAGGCCATGCCCCCGCCCCCTAAGGCCATCTTGAGAAATAAGAACAGAGTTGGAGGTTCCCAGGGAAGAAAGAACAAAGACAGGAAAACAGATCTGTGACGGTGGAAAATTTACTTTTTCTTGCAGCACAGGTCAGCACTGCCCTGAGTGACCGTTTTTCTGGCTGAATGCTCGAGCTCCAGGGCTGACGGCTTGGACTTCTCAGAGGCCGTCTCCCTGTCTGCGGCTGTGTCCTAAAAGTTCACCTTGCCGTGACCGCCAGGAAGAAGCATTTCTATGTGCAATCGCTCTTCAACAGCAAAAGCTTTGTTGGAAAATGTCAAAGATAGCAGGTGTCCTTTTAAGGAAGTCCCCATTTATCTAGTACCAGGTTCAGGCCCCTATCATTTGTACAATTGGGGGTAAATATTTAAAGCAGAGCTTAGACAAACACCTCCTGAGAATGAGGCGGCATCATCTGTGGCGTGTGTGCCTGTGCGTGTGTGGATGTCACCAAAGCTGGGCTTCCAAAGTGTGAGCGTGTGGCACCCAGGCAAAGCCCAAGCCCACTCGGGTGGATTCGTTGTGTTTGAGGCTCGCAGAGTCTTGACCACATGGAAAATCTTGTTTTTGAGCAATAATCCCTCAGAACGTTGCATGTTAGCACCTTTTGGAGGCTGTCAGGAGACACTTCCTAAATAGGATGTAGGGAGGAAATGGAGCCCACCCAGGCCAAAGCTCAGCTTGGATATTGGATTTTCTGGGGTGAATCAGATTTGCTTGGTCCTATGAGGACCTGCAGAGGCTCACCTTGCCCAGCAAGGAGCCTACGATTTTGAGATGCAGAAAATCCTTAAAATGTTGAGGCTCTTGTATCTTAGGGGAATTTTCTTCTCCATTAAAGAAATCCAAGACGTGGGCCCATGTGGGCAGGAGGGCATAGTGGGGTCAGAAGATTAGGGTGGAGGGCCAGTTGTCTGGCGGTGTGGCTGTGGGCAGGCCTGCAGCCTCTCTGAGGCGTGTTCTATGGGTATCTGGGGCCTGTTCTAGCACCACACACCCTGCCTTCCTCACTGAGCTGCATGCAGTCAGGGGGCCAGCAGGGGTGGGCACCAAAGGGGCCCAGGGACTGAGGATGAAGCCCCACATGGAGTTCTGTGGACCTCCCTGCCCGGCACCCCAGCCCCACTCCTGCCATCCCAGTGGACACTGGACACCTGTCCCTTCCCCTCTGGGGTTCCTGGGCTGTGGGTTTTGCTGCATGGATGCCAAGCCAGGCCATTTCCACCCACCCCTATCAGACACCACCCTCCCACCGTGGGTGAGCTCATCTAGGCTGGTCCCTCTCCCTTTGGGGTGGCCTCTGCCCTCCGTACATCCCACAGCCAACATCGTCCATCTAGGCTGGTCCTACTCTCAATGGAACAGGGTAGGCTTCAGAGACCCCCACTGGGGAATCATCCATCCATCCACTCAGGCCCTGTTCCAGCATCAGAGCTGCTACTGTGAGCTGAGCAGAGGAGTCCTGCCCTTGAGAGCTTCTGGGGAGGAGGAAAACAGAGAGGGAGCCTGCCTCACATGCAGGAAAAAGGCCACCAGGGTGGAGGCTTGGCCCGTCCTCCATTCCAATGCTGTCTTTGGCTCCTCCCCACTCCATGCAACAAATCAGAGCGATACCAGTAAGTGCAGACCAGGGTGACTGGCGTGCACTTAGAATTCCCCTTCCTGTGGGCCAGATGCTGGAAGGACACCCAAACTGAGGGCACATGAACACCACCGAGTGGCCTCTGGTGGGAAGCTGGGCTGGCCTCCCACAGGTGTCTGGGCCTCTCTGGGTAAAGCGATTCCATGTGATTATTCAAGAGCTGTGTCTACACTTGCAGAATCAACACATGGGCTGCCACCTCATTGACCCAAAAAGAAAAGGCAAGAGTGGCAGGGCTTCTGCAGGCTCTCATTTACTCATCTGATCACAGGACCCAGTGGGAACCCACTGCATGTCGGCAAGGGTTTGCTGAGCTCCCCATGAGCTGGGCACACTGCCAGGTGGGCACCACCAGCATCCAGGGCCACGAGCTGGAGAGACAGGCACCATGGAGGCCTGAGCCACGAGATGGAGATAGGCACCGCAGAGGCCTGGGCCATGAGATGGAGAGATGGGCACCGCAGAGGCCTGAGGACGTGATGATGTGCACACGAGGGTCCAGCATCTGACAGACGGCAGATCCGCCGTAGGCTCAGGGCACAGGAAAGGGTCCTGAAGGCACGAATGGGCAATGAGATCCTTCCCCACGAGCCCAGTCTACCCTGCAGCCTCAGGAACTGGGTCAGTTCTTCCCCAGCCATGCCCTGCACGCGGCTTCCATCTAACACAGATGCCCCCGCTGGCCACCTCACTAAGCCTCTTGGTCTCCATCCTTTCCTTGGATTCTTGCCTCTCTCACCTGTAGCCCAGATTTCAGTTCAAATCGGCAAGTTGTCGACGAGGATTTGCCCGCACTCATTCATTCAATGGCCGCACCCCACATTGGCCGCACTGGGGATGGAAGTGCTGGAGCAGCAGGAGCTGGGCAGGGCTACAGCTGGGGGGCTCTGCAGCTGTCGGCCCGGTGGCCTCAAAGGCCCTCCCCATGGAGCGTAGAGCGGGGCTAGGCTTGCACGACATATGAACAGGGACACACGCCAGTCCACCCTGGACCAAGAAGGCTGCAGCAGCCATTCCAATGGGGTCTGACATCACCAGGACCTGAGGCCCTCTCTCTCTCTCCAGCTGTCCCTCCTACCCCTCTCCTTCTCTTCCCCCTCCCCCTGTTACAACACCAATCTCTCACCCGCCCACACTGAAGGAGCAGCCTCAGTCCCACGTCCAGGAGAACATTAGTCCCATCCTGTCTCCTTGTCCTTAGCTCACCAGAGGGCACCAAACAGAAAGAGAATCCAACCCAGAACTCCCTTTTTATCTGCCTTCCTTGCCCACCTGCAAACCAGAGTCAGCGCCATTCAAGGAGGATGGAGAAGGCGATGTCCCAAGAGCCTGCAGGCCCTTCTCACCCTCAGCGCCCATGTGGGCCCACCTCAGCCTGCAGGCCCTTCTCACCCATGATGCCCATGTGGGCCCACCTCATCCTGCAGACCCTTCTCACCCATGATGCCCATGTGGGCCCACCTCATCCTGCAGACCCTTCTCACCCATGATGCCCATGTGGGCCCACCTCATCCTGCAGGCCCTTCTCACCCATGATGCCCATGTGGGCCCACCTCATCCTGCAGAACCTTCTCACCCATGATGCCCATGTGGGCCCACCTCAGCCTGCAGGCCCTTCTCACCCATGATGCCCATGTGGGCCCACCTCATCCTGCAGACCCTTCTCACCCATGATGCCCATGTGGGCCCACCTCAGCCTGCAGGCCCTTCTCACCCATGATGCCCATGTGGGCCCACCTCATCCTGCAGACCCTTCTCACCCATGATGCCCATGTGGGCCCACCTCAGCCTGCAGGCCCTTCTCACCCTCAGCACCCATGTGGGCCCCACCTCAGCCTGCAGACCCTTCTCACCCATGATGCCCATGTGGGCCCCACCTCATCCTGTAGGCCCTTCTCACCCATGATGCCCATGTGGGCCCCACCTCATCCTGCAGGCCCTTCTCACCCATGATGCCCATGTGGGCCCACCTCATCCTGCAGACCCTTCTCACCCATGATGCCCATGTGGGCCCACCTCAGCCTGCAGGCCCTTCTCACCCATGATGCCCATGTGGGCCCACCTCATCCTGCAGACCCTTCTCACCCATGATGCCCATGTGGGCCCACCTCAGCCTGCAGGCCCTTCTCACCCTCAGCGCCCATGTGGGCCCCACCTCAGCCTGCAGACCCTTCTCACCCATGATGCCCATGTGGGCCCCACCTCATCCTGTAGGCCCTTCTCACCCATGATGCCCATGTGGGCCCCACCTCATCCTGCAGGCCCTTCTCACCCATGATGCCCATGTGGGCCCATCTCAGCCTGCAGGCCCTTCCCACCCATGATGCCCATGTGGGCCCATCTCAGCCTGCAGGCCCTTCTCACCCATGATGCCCATGTGGGCCCCACCTCATCCTGCAGGCCCTTCTCACCCATGATGCCCATGTGGGCCCATCTCAGCCTGCAGGCCCTTCTCACCCATGATGCCCATGTGGGCCCATCTCAGCCTGCAGGCCCTTCTCACCCATGATGCCCATGTGGGCCCCACCTCATCCTGCAGGCCCTTCTCACCCATGATGCCCATGTGGGCCCATCTCAGCCTGCAGGCCCTTCTCACCCATGATGCCCATGTGGGCCCACCTCAGCCTGCAGGCCCTTCTCACCCATGATGCCCATGTGGGCCCACCTCATCCTGCAGACCCTTCTCACCCATGATGCCCATGTGGGCCCACCTCAGCCTGCAGGCCCTTCTCACCCTCAGCGCCCATGTGGGCCCCACCTCAGCCTGCAGACCCTTCTCACCCATGATGCCCATGTGGGCCCCACCTCATCCTGCAGGCCCTTCTCACCCATGATGCCCATGTGGGCCCCACCTCATCCTGCAGGCCCTTCTCACCCATGATGCCCATGTGGGCCCATCTCAGCCTGCAGGCCCTTCTCACCCATGATGCCCATGTGGGCCCCTCTCAGCCTGCAGGCCCTTCTCACCCATGATGCCCATGTGGGCCCCACCTCATCCTGCAGGCCCTTCTCACCCATGATGCCCATGTGGGCCCATCTCAGCCTGCAGGCCCTTCTCACCCATGATGCCCATGTGGGCCCATCTCAGCCTGCAGGCCCTTCTCACCCATGATGCCCATGTGGGCCCCACCTCATCCTGCAGGCCCTTCTCACTCTCAGCGCCCATGTGGGCCCCCCCCAGCCTGCAGGCCCTTCTCACCCATGATGCCCATGTGCGCCCCCCCTCAGCCTGCAGGGAAGTATTCTTAGAAGTTCCTTCTTCTTGAAGTTGGGTAACTTGCTCAAGGTCACATAGCCAGCAGCAGAATAGAGGAAGGGAGAACCTACGAACAAGCCACGTCACGCTTGCAGCACTGTCCCGTGCAGTCTCTTCATCAAACCAGGTGGTCAGTGGTGCTGGGAGCCACCCAGGGCACTTCTCCAGGCTGGGAAGAGGCTCCAGGCTTGGAAGCCTCCTGGGAGACCTCCCTGACCCACCCTCACCCTTGACCACCACTGAGGGGAATTTCTTCATTTTCTGTGCCTGAAGGTTCAAGAGGGAAGTCAAAAGTGGCTTCCAGTCAGCCTAATGGGTACGGGGTTTTCTCTGGGGGTGATGAAAGTGTTTTGGAGCTTGACAGAGATGGTGGTTGCACAACATCAAGGATGTACTAAATGCTGTTGAAATTGGCAATGCAAAAAGGTTCGCTTTATGTTATGTAAATTCCACAGTAAAAATGCTCTAACGTGGCTTCAAGGCAAATCCTAGCAGACCTTACAGAGCATTTCAAGACACTATCAGCAAATGCCCACAGAGCTGGGCCCCCTGTGCTCCCCCATTCCAGGTCCATAAGCAGAATTAACCCTAAACCACCTCCTGAGCCACGGCCTGAAAGTAGCCCCCACCGACAGTGGAGGCAATGGAGTCCGGGGGTCCCTGAGGCCAAGCCTCATGCCCACCACATCCAGCAGAGTGACCGGAGCAGGTGACTCAGTCCACACCTCCCCAGGATGAAGAGAAGACAGCAGGGACCTTGCCAAGTTTCCCTTTGGGTGCAACAAGGTCTGTCACTTGTAAGCAGAGTGTGAAGCACGGCACTGTGGTCACTAGTAAAAGCTGGTGTGTGACACGAGGGTGGGAACTGGGAGCAGAGATGCCAGCACCTCCTGCATCTGCCTCAACGTCAGCCACCTCCTCCTCCCCTCTGTTGCCCTGACTGCCCATCTCAGGACGTCCCCTGTCCTCAGGCATCGCCTGGAACCAGAGCCCCAGCAGAGTTCCTCGGAGGCGTGGCAGGTCCCTAGCGGGTCTTGTTTATGAGCTCAGTCCGTCCTCAAAGCCAAAGCTCTCGCCCTGGGAGAGGAGCGGGAGGCTTCAAGCTTCTACACAATGGAAAAGCAAAGATGAAGTAAGAAAATTCCTCTCAGTCCAGGAGTCTGTGCTGAAGAAATGACTCATTACAAACAGCAGAACCTTCAAGTTAGACAGATGGGGAGAAACTCTCTGAAATGTGCTTTTCTGCCTAATTTAGAATAATTGCAAAATCCACTACATTAGGGCATCAGGTTTTCGGGATCTCATGAAATGCTGAGGGTGAGAAGGGAGCACTTTCTGACAAATTAAGATCAAGCCGAAAAGGCCAATGTGCTGGCTGCTGTTCAGCCTTGGTCCTTCTCCCGCAGCTCCACGTGGCTGTAGCCAGCAACTCATCACAGGCGGCCCACAGTCTGAAACCCACTGTGGGCTGATCAAAGACTGAAACCCTAGAAGGAGAGGAGAGAAGCAGGAGGTCACTAGCCCACAGGACCTTAGGAACCGGCACAGCACCCTGGTTCTTCCTCTCATCTGACCCTCTGCCACCCACCCAAGCTGGGAAGAGGCTCCAGGCTCAGAACACCCCACCTCAAACACCTGGAGAGATGCTGGCCTCGGCAGGCTCAGGCCTTGCACGAAATGAGGGTCCAAGCCACTCTTCTTCATCCGGATCTTGGCTCTAAACCTGCAGCACACACTGAGCTGGCTCCTGCTCTCCCAGAGTCTTTTTTGGCCACAGATGCAGAGAAGGAGCGTTTCGCAGCTGGAGCAGAACTCACATGCTCCCAACCCCAGCATCCTTGGGCCACCGATGGGAAAGCTGAGACCCCCTCACCTTCGCCCAAGGAAGGAAACTCAGTCAGGGTCACCAGAATAATAAAAAGCCAGGCTTTCTCCCAGATGCTTTGCAGTTGAATCTGCCCCGAGAGCAGTGCAGGTGGGGCCAGGTGGCTCTGGGCCAAACCACCACTTGTCCCCATTGGATTTTTGCTGACTCCCTCCCAATTCCAAAGAATTACATCAGAGCTGTGGAAACCAAGACCAATGGAGCACCACACCAGTCGCCATTCTTCTAAGCTCCAAGTCCTCTACACAACTAGAGACTCAAGATCCCTCCACCTAAACCCAAGAACTGGGAAGCCTCAGCCATGGCCGGGGGACGTCAGAGGGCTGGAGCCACTGCCCTGCAGGCCAGCTGAGCAGCTCACCCAGCTGGAGATGTAAGGGGACAAGGGGACGGCCCCACGTCGGCCTCCTACACCTGTGTCATTCCCACGGAATCAGGGCTGTTTATGTCCTCATGAGTTCCCACGCAAACAGGCCAGAGCAGGTGGCCCCTGGGCCATCGCACCCACACCACTGCTGTGCAGTGAGCAGGGCCTGCCTCTGCTTTCTTGACTTTCCCTAAAGCTCTCCTGTGGTCCAGCCACTGGGGTTCAACCCTCAGAGCTCCCGTGACATCTCCCTCCATGTGGTTCAGGTTTCCCTTCCTGACAGGCACAAACGTCTTCCAGCCTGAACATGAACAAGACATGGGTCCCACTCGGTGTTCATTTTCCTTGAACCTGGCTCCACCTCCCTTTGCAGTCTGGCCCAGATTGTCCTCGGAACCCAGTGCAGGGCCTCAGGCATGGCAAACACACATGGAACTGAACATCACCATCAATGCATTGATCATTACCATTTAGTGAAATAATGAAGGCTGCCCTTTAGATTTTCATTTGTGTGGACCAATCATCAGTAGCCAAGTGACCCACTGCCCTGTCTCTGCCCTGACCCACTGCCCTGACCACAGCTCAGGGGAGCCCCAGGCAGAGCCAGTTCCCAGAAGTCCTCCAATTGTTTACATTTTTGTCGCATGTGGAACTACGATCTGGGGAAGCTGGAGGTGGCCACGTCAGAGGAGCTGGGCCTACCCTTGGGCTGTGGCATCTTCTTACTCAGAACTCCTGGCTCCTCCCAGGGCCTCACTTTCCTCCTCCATTTCACAGAGCATAGGTGTGTGCTCACCACCCTCACAGGGTCTCACAGAGGCACCAGTGCCACACCCCAACACTGGGTGGTTGTGGACTCAGAATTCTGGACTCAGAATTCACTGCCTGGTTGGACTCTCACTGCAGATTTGGGATGTGGGAGGGCAGGTGGTGGTATCCCCTGAAACAGTGCTGGGAGGAGGCAGCTGAGGACAGGGAAAGGCTCCAGGCTAGTGGCATGGATGTCGTGGGCACGTCGTAAAGAGCAATGGGAATATGACAGACCATGTCAAGATCTTTCATGTGGAGGCTGGTCCAGGGGGCACTCCAGACCTTAAGTGTACAGCACCTCCATAGGAATTCTGCTGGGATGCCACAGGAGGGGTCGGCCGCTTCCAAGACCTCACTCCCAGCAAGACTCGAGTCTCTTACTGCGGTTCCCACCTCAAACGCCCCACGGGAGCTACACGACAACAGTGAAGGCCTGGGCCCCGCCACTTCTCCCCGCAGCCGCTGTGCCCACTCGGTCACTGGACCACCCTCTCAGGGGCACTGACGTGCAGAAAGTAATTGTGTGGAAACGGAGGATGTGGGGAGGCTGTCTACAAACTGTCAAGGCAGAGCAGGTGTGTGTTCAGAGCAGTTTGGATTGATATTGGCTCTTATGGGGTATTCCTGACCACCTGTGCTTTTTCCTCTGCCCAGACTTGAAGTCAGCAGACCTGACCTGATGGGTGTCCTCACAAAGCAGGGTGTTCAGAGGGAGACCCGCCACCCTCCACGGGGTGATTTCACCACTGCCTGGGAGAGATCATGCAGATGGAGAAAGAGCCCTGACCTTGGCCATCAGGACGCAGGGGCAGGGCCAGACACACTGTGCTCCTTTGACATTCACAAAGGGGAGCCCACGATAGGCATCCCCACGGACAGGAGTTCACCTCTCTGTACTCTGGCCCTGTGGACTCTCCTCCTTCTGGCCACAGCTCAGAGGCCCACACTGAGGTTGGTCCCATCACACACAGGGACACCTGCCACGGCCAAGCCCCTGCTTCCTGCCCCAGGCAGGGGCTTCTTGGAGTGAGTCCTCAGCATGAAATAGATCTGCCCAGGCAGAAGCCCTACTCAGAGTCAGAAACAAACACCCTAATGACAGTTTGCTAAGCCAGAGAGACAGGGGTCCTCCACCCCAGGGAAGAGCCAGTCTTAGGGAGGGTACACCTGGTCCACCTTCAGCAGTGGCATCCCAGGTACCCAAGTGAGGCTATTTTGATTAGGTGGCTTTCAGAAGGGCAGGGCAGTCACTGATTGGCTGGCTTTCAGAGGGGCAGGGCTGTCATTGATTGGCTGGCTTTTATAAAGGCGGGTCTGTCACTGATTGGCTGGTTTTTAGAAGGTCAGGGCTGTCACTAATTGGCGGCTTTTAGAAGTGTGGGACTGTAACTGATTGGCTGGCTTTTTGAAGACCAGGGCTGATACTGTGGCTGACTTTCAGAAGGGCAGGGCTGTCACAGATTGGCTGGCTTTTAGAAGGACAGGGATGTCATTGATTGGCTGGCTTTCAGAGGGGCAGGGCTGTCACTGATTGGCTTTCAGAATAGTGGGGAGTCATTGATTGGCTGGCTTTCAGAAGGGTGAGGCTGTCCTTGATTGGCTGGCTTTCAGAGGGGCAGGGCTGTCATTGATTGGCTGGCTTTTATAAAGGCGGGTCTGTCACTGATTGGCTGGCTTTCAGGAGAGCGGGGCTGTCACCCATTGGCTGGATTTTATAAAGGCAGGTCTGTCACTGATTGGCTGGCTTTCAGGAGAGTGGGGCTGTCACCCATTGGCTGGATTTTGAAAGCCTGTGTATTGGCAGAAAGCTGTCAATCAACTGGAATGGATTTAAATGATTCTGGTTAATTTTTTACTGTGGTCAAAGAACCATGAACCTTAGGAGGACAGGCACTTACTCCTCACACAGGTTTTCAGCAAGAACATTATGAGCTGGCTGCCTAGCCCACTGGTACATCTGTGAGGGATCTTAACCCGTAATTGTAATGATTTCCATTGTTCTAGCTCCTCCCTGGATCAGGCACTGAGCATGATCATGTTTTTTCTTTATGGTTGTTACAGGAGCCCAACGTGCCTCACATACATGGTCTCTGAGGGGAGAACAACCTCGGTTCAGCTCCTGCCTCCTCCACTTAATCTACGGGAACTTCTGTTTACCATCTTTTGGGTAGTGGTAATACTAATTCTCTCTGCGAGGACCGTTGCAACAATTCAATAAGACCACGGATGTGTGAGGGCTTCTTCAAGGAAGCCAGAGGGAGGGTCACCGTGGCCACCAAGGCTCCTGTCTGTGGGTGGACACCAGCACAGAGGAAGCAGACGTGTTCCTGCCCTTGTCAGATACACGACTGCAGTTAGGGGGTCCAGCCTAGTCCATTGGCTTGCTCTGAGCAGCTGTTCTTACTGAAGCACATGCCCAGGAGAGGGTTTTATTTCTCTCTCTCTCTCTCTCTGTTGTTGAGCAGTTCAGAAGTCACTGAGAGTTCAAGTCCTGAAGGCTATGTACAAAGAGCGACTCTCCTGCAAAGATGGCCCCTGCTTCCCACAGCCCCACAGCTGAAGTCAGTGTTTGTGTTGGAGAATAATTAAAGTTGATCACGTTTTGTCCCTAACACGGAGTGACATCTTTTGAATCTCTGCATATTGCTGTTTTCACTAAGCCACATGTAACACTTCAGAGTGCCAAATGCTTTTTAAAAAATAGCCCTGGCTCTGAAAGAGTGCTGCAGAATAACTCCGATGGAATATGGCTTCTATGAAAACACAAAATGTTAATCACCCCCCAAGAAAAAAAAGAATTCAAAGAATTGTTTGAAAAGAGATGTTTTGCAAAGAGATGTTTGCTCTGGGCACGTATTTCAAGGACAAAAGTGCTTGAAGAGGAGTCGCTCACGTTAGTTCTGGTTCCTTAAGATCTCCAGGTCAGCTCCCCCAACGGGGTGAAATGGAGACCAGTCTTGCTTTCTGCAAAGTGGAGGTACCACCTGACTCTTGTGTGCTGTCTAGGTGTGGCCAGGACTCATGAAACAAGAGTTGGCATTGGACACCTCGGAAGTAGAAGCCGCTCCCCAGGCAGACCCTTTCTCACTCTCTGCAGCCCTGCACAGGCCTGTTTTCCCGCTGACCACCAGCCTCTGTGAACTTCCGCTCCTTGTCCTGCCTCCCCAGCCCAGCCCTGGATTTTAGTGGCTACTGCGTACAAATCAGTTTCCAGCCTTAGCCAGTGCTCCTTGCTGCCCAGCCAAGAATCTACATACTCATCCTCTGTCTGACTGCTTCTCCTTCCCCTCTGAGACAATTTCACTAGCCCCCATACTGACTGGAGCTGACCCTGGAACTCGACTGAAATAATAGAACCAGCGGGCGCTTCCCACTCAATGTGCTTCCCTGAGCCTGCCCGTCTCCAGGACAAAGCCACCTCTGCGCTCCTCATGCCCATCTTCTCCTGCCTTCCCAGGAAACTCACCCCATCAAGCACCTTTCCCTCCTGAAATCTCCAGGTTCTCTTCTTTTTTGGCTGTTTCCCCTCGTCCTGTATATACAATCCATTCTCTCCCATCTTAAAAACAAACTATAGAAACAGTAAAGAGATCAGTAGTTGCCATGGGTTCAGGGCAAGACTGGAACGATGAGTAGATGGAGCCCAGGGCGTTAGGGTGGAGGAACAATTCCATACGATGTGATCATTGTGGGCACATGACACTGTACATTTGCCAAAAGCCATCGATCTGTACCACATAAAGCACGAGCCCTAAAGTAGACTATGGACTTTAGTTAATGATAACGTGTCCGCATGGCCTCATCAACTATGATGAAGACACCACAAATGCAAGAGAATAATAAGGGAAATTGTATGAGGGGCAGTGGTTGGGGGGTGGACGGATACAAGGACTCTCTGTACTTCCTGCACAATGCTTCTATAAACAGAGAAATGTTCTAAAAGATCATCTATTAAAACAGCAAAACCGAACAAGACCTTCCCCTTGGCAGCTATCATGTAAATGGCATGGTAAGCATAGGTGGTTAGCTCCCCTTCCCCGAGTCCAAAGGAAATACTTTTGAAGCTGGGGAAGCCTGTACCACATGGAAAACTGACATCACTCGATTCATGCAACTTCTGCTAGAAAGGTTCAGGTATGTCTGTACTGAAGGAGAGGAAAGAGGTGGAATTGTTAACCAATGCCTCACGGAAAGAGTAACTTGGTTCCAAATGAGAGAGATGAGAAACGCTGGTGTCGCTTGCAGAGGCAGGAGGACAGGCAATGAACAGAAAGGCAGCCGGCCAGGCATCCGCAGGACAAACACCACAATGGGTCCAGGCGAGGCAGGAGGACAGGCAATGAACAGAAAGGCAGCCAGCGGGGCATCCCCAGGACAAACACTGCAATGGTCTAGACTTCCTCAGGATGAGAAAGTCAAGGGGGAACGGAGGGTTTTTAAAGAGAAGCTACAAGGGCAGAAATAATCAACAAAAAGAAACCAACAAAGGTGAAGAAGGACTAGGTGAAGGTGAACACAAGATTGCTGAATTTCCATAACATAAAGCCTCCAAGAGCCAAGGGTGCCCACGCTGCTGAGAATGGAAAGGAAAAGGCCATAGTGGAAGCGCTCTCCACAGCCGTGTTCCACACCACAGGAGGGCATTCCCAGACAGGCACGATTTTAAGTATACAAACCGGGAAGCGTTCCCCGGAAGACTTTTTAGAGGCATAAGCAATTCTACCCAAAGGGCAGTCAACATTGAAAAGCTGAGAATAGAGAAGTCATTCGAAAAAAGGACCAACAGAAAGTACCGAAACCATCTACCTGTGGATTTCCATCTATAAACTGGCTATAAACAGCTACGCAGCGTGCAAACGCTAACAATAATTCTTTATTAAGGGGAATTGCACTTCCCAGTTACAATGCAGGCTCAGCTAGAAACAAATCCAGGCTCACATCTATAAGAACCAGGTGATATTGCTGTCAGCCTAAAAAATCCCAAACGGTAAATTGAGAACTTCTCAAAACCAATAAACATGCTAAATGATATGATTTGGATCTGTGTCCCCACCACATCTCACGTCGAATTGTAATCCCCAGTGTTAGAGGTGGGGCCTGTTGGGAGATGGGGACCGAGGTCTCATGAGTGGGTTTGCACCATCCCCTCCATGCTGTTCTCGTGAGAGTGAGTGGGTGAGTTCTTGTGGGATCTAATTGTTTAAAAGTGGGTGCGGCTCCTCCCTCTCTCTCTTCCTCCTGCTCTGGCCATGTGAGACACCTGATCCCTGTTTGCCTTCCACCACAACTGTAGGTTTCCTGAGGACACCCCAGAGGCTGAGCTGAAGCCACTATGCTTCCCGTACAGCCTGCAGAACTGTGAGCCCATTAAACTTCTTTTCTTTGTAAATTACCCAGCCTCAGGTATTTCTTTACAACAGCATGAAAACAGACTAATATACTAAGAAACTAAAAACAGAAACCATGAGTGTTCCTGTATATAAGCAATTCTTACTTAGAACCATTAAAACAAATTCTATTAATGAGAAGCATCAAACATTTAGGAACAAGCCTAACAGGAAGAGCGCAGAGCCTCTTACTACTTGCCGACTTCACCGAGGCAGTGAAAGAACATTCGCATAAACAGAGATTTATTCTTTGTTCCTGCAAAGAAAGGCTCAGTGTGGAAAACATATCTATTCCCCCGGAATTAATGTAGATGTTTGATGCTGTTTCAATACAAATTCCAGTCACATTTTGGAGAAAACTTAACAAAATAATTCTGAATTTTGTCCAAAAAAAATAAACAAGTGAGATTAGCCAAGAAAATCATCCCAGGTGGGAGGGATGTTTAGAAGTGTGGTGAAATAAAATGAATATGCCAGGTGTTCAATACTAAAGGGTCTCATAAAGTCCCCGATGACTTCATCAGGGCTGTGGGCCTGGGGCTGAGCTTCTCTCTCCAGCTTTGCCTCCTCCACCCCGCTGCACAGCCTTGAGCTTCTGGCCCTCTGGGTTGGAGAAGGAGAAGCTGAGGTGTGGCAGGAAAGTCTCCCAATGACTCCCTTGTACGTTGGTGTCATGAGTTGAATTGCGGCCCCCAAAATGAAATGTCCAGTTCTAATCCCCAGAACCTACGAGTGTGATCTTATTTGGGGGGAAAACGGTGTTTACAGATATAACGAAGGATCCCAATATGAAACCAGCCAGGCTCACCCAACAGAGCCCTAAATCAAGGACAGAGGTCTCCATAGGAGACAGAGGAAGAGGAGACACAGGGCGGAGAGCAGGGGGCCCTGGGAGACAGAGGCAGAGATGGGAGGACGCTGCCTCAATCTGTGGAGCCCCTGCAGCCACTGGGAGCAGGAAGAGGCAGCAAGGCTCCTTCCCTGAGCTCTGGAGGGAGCACAGCCCTGCTGGCACCTTGATTTTGGACTCATGTCCTCCAGCGTTGTGGAAGCCTGTGTGCTGAGAGCATATTTCTATTCTTTTAAGCCACCCAGTTTGTGGTCATTTGTTACCACAGCCAAAAGCAGGTGTCTGGAGCAGGTAGGTGCTCTGGGCTGGCTCTTTGGCATCTCTATTCCACAAGGCTCTCTATCCCCAGACCCTCGCGTTCCCATGGTACCTCCAGCTTCTTGCTGTCGGGGATGTTCGCCCACCAAGGAGGCTTCTCAGAAGGCCCTAGGATATGCCGCACCTCCACTCTCACACACACGTGGTCCACAGACACATGGGTGGTGGTCCTGGCAGCACACCGCACACTCCACCCACAAATGCCGCCCATGCAGCCACTGCCCACCCAGCACCAGATCTGTTCCTCCCTCCAGCATGACCTTCTATCTGCCTTCATTTCCTCAGGGGCATCACTCAAACCCCCTGTTGCAGGGGGACACATGCCTGCTGAAGCCCCCCTCACTTGGCTGGTGGTAAGGGACCAGGAAAGAGCTCCAGGCTCCCAGTAGCCAGCCCCAAAAGTCCCCCTCGCAAACCCTCTCCCCATCACCAGGCTCACCCCCTGTTCTATAAAAGTTCCAACCTGTCCTTGGCCACCCACTTTCAGGAAGTTCTTCAGGTGGTGGGTCTTGCCACAGTATTTAATATCTACCATCTTAACTACATGTAACTTATATAAAATTTCACTGTTATAAAGCTGACATCACAAATGCCAACAAGAAACACAGGACCCCAGTCCAACAATTGACAAGTAACTGTATTCTGCTAATGACCACGGAAGTGTGGAAGCGGATCCTTCCCCAGGTGAGCTTTGAGATGAGATTCCCAGCCTGGGCCAACACCTTGACGGCAGCTTTGTGAGACCCTGGGGCAGAGGACACAGCGAAGCTGTGCCTGGATTGCTGGCCCCCAGGAACCACCGTAAATGTGTGCTGCTTCAAGCCACTGGGCATGTGGAACTGTGTTGCACAGCAATAGATAACTAACACAGATAATAAGAAGGCTTGCCCAGTTAAAACGACCATCACTCACTTCCAAACAGGATTCCTCCTGCACTATGATGGAGGCATGTCTCCTCTAAGAGAGGATCTCGCAAACCTCACCTGAGGGGCTTCCTGGAAGCCTGTGTGCCCACCGGGAGGTAGCTTTAGGTCAAGGGCATTCTCAGCCTACACCCCAGCCCCCCATCAAGATCACTACATAATCACTAATACTAACATGAACTGAAAGATAAGAGCAAATGCCACCTTTACAGCATTGGCTAACCCTCCTCCAATACATTTTTCAAGGTGGGCTCTGATTGAGATTTCTTCTCCAGAAGGCGGTGGAGCTGGGGAAAGACAACCCAGTTCCTATCTTGACCACACCACTCATTAGCTGGGCCACCCCTTGAACAAGCCCTACAGCACCTTCTAACTCAGTATTCTCATCTCAAAAATTTTTAAGCCATCACTTTTGCAAGAAAATTGTGGACAATATGTGAAAAAAAGATCAAGTTTCAGCATAATGGAGACCCATGATAGATGTCCAATAAAAGCAGCTAATGTTTCACATGGTTGTCCTTGATCTTTAAAAATCCCACATCTTGTTTAAAGAAGTGGAGAGATGTTTTGTGGTTGACCATCCTACTACTTTTTTGAGGGAATAAATCCATTCTTTGCTGAAGGAAGTTTTGATGAATGGATGAATGGATAGAGGAATGGATGAGTGGATGGATGGATAGATGAGTGGATGGGTGGATGGGTGGATGGATGGATGGATGGATGGATGGATGGATGGATGGATGGATGGATGAGTGGATGGATGGATGAGTGGATGGAAGGATAGATTGATGGGTGGGTGGATGGGTGGATGGATGGATGGATGGATGAGTGGATGGATGGATAGATTGATGGGTGGGTGGATGGATGGATAGATGAGTGGATGGATGGATGAGTGGATGGATGGATAGATTGACGGGTGGGTGGATGGATGGATGGATGGATCAATGGATCAACTGATCAAATCCATGAGTGGATTGCAATGTGTCCTTTTGCATGTTTTTCTAGGATCCTAGAGTTTTTGAGGACAGATGGACCAGTAGGATAGTAGGGCCAGTCCACTGGAGTCTAGATGGTGGAGGGTCAGAGAAGACTTGGAAAAGAGAGCTTTGAAGAGCACAGTTTGCCCAAATACAAGGACAGGCACAGAGGGGAGCAAATATTCTGCAAACAGATTCATCCCCTGCTGGAGAGAGAGCCACAGCCACAGCAAGTAAACTTGAAAAGGGCAGTGTGACGAACACCCCCAGGACGCTGGGCATGGAGCAGCACTGCCCCAGGCAGGGCAGCACAGGGCCTCTCCCTGCTCCCATCTTCTGCTCTCATCAGTTTGGTGTATCTCAGAGCATCAGAGACAATCCCAAGGCCAAGGATTTCAGGGACCTGGGTATACAGCCCTCTGCTCAGTCCCCTCCAGGCAAAGAGAGCTCCAGGCTGTGGCCTGGGGCAGATCACCAGAAACAGTGGCAGAGAGAGACACCCCAGCACATTCGGGAGGGGTGCAGCCCAGCACCTAGAGACAGGCATGGACCAGCCAGGAGCCAGAGGCCACAGCTCCCTTCTGCTGCACCAGGGCAAGCCCAAGCCACGCTTGTCTCTCCAGCTGCTCTCCTTTCTCCTCCACGTCCTGCCTTTGGTTTTCTCATCCTCTTAGAGCAAAGTGTGTGTGGGTATCCGTCCAGCTGGGGCCAGTGACAAGGGACAAAGTGATAGGGTCAAACTCTCCAGGGTGCGAGTGGGGTGTGGGAAGCCAGACCACAGATCCCAGCACGGAGGATGTGCACACAGCTCACAGCAGATTGAATTCAGAGCTGAGTGCTTGTTGGGGACAAAGAGGGGGAGGCAGGGACCTGAAATTTGAGCTCATCTTTAAAAGATCTTAGGGTAAAAATACATAATCTTTTAATTAAAATTTTACTGAATTTTAACTTGAATTTCCCCATCTGCTTCCTTAATTATGCCTAACCCTAAACCTAACTCTAAGCCATCTGTGTTCTTATCTCATTATATTGGGGTTATTCGTGTATTTGTCCAATTTCTGCAGGAAACAGTGAGTCCCTCGTGGGGAGGGGCTGAGGCTGGGGCATTCTGGATCTTCAGAACCAGACCACGCCTGTCACACAATAGGGCCTCAGAAAGGCTTTGTGAGACCAATCCTTTATCAATGGGTGACTGGATGTGTGGACAGAGGTGTGAGTGGTTTGGAAGGACAGGCAGATGAATGGGAGAGCAGGTGGATCCTCCTGGCCCAAGCTCCCTGGTCAAGCCAACCCTGAGATCGTGGTGATTTTGCTGTGACTTTCAAAGTGAAGTCGAAGGGGGAAAGAGCACGGGGAAGGCGAGTGCCTGCTCTTACACACACACAGATTTGTGGATTTGGTGTACATTGACTTAACCACTGGCTTTTTTTTTTTTTTTTTTTTCATGAGCCATGGGATTTGCTCTCTGTTCACTGAGCTTTCATCAGAATCAGCAGCCACGAAACCCTGGGCTGAGAGTCAAAGCCTCTTCTCTGTGACCCCAGAGAATGAGCGGGGCTGCAAACTCGCTCAGCGTGCTGTGCTTGAGGAGCTGCGGCATGGATTGAGCTGAGAAGTGCTTATATATTTATAAATATGACGCCCACGCACACTGACGCTGCCAGAGCCCAGGGTCTTGGGGCAGAGAAGTCTGCAATGAAAGGAAGCACTCCCCACCCCGTGATGGTGTGCGGGCCACTCAACCCGGCTCTTCTCTAGAGCTGGGTAAAAACTGCCTCTGCTCCACATGACTGCCCTGAGGAGAACCGGTGTAGAAGTGCTTAACACGCTTTACAAACTGCTTGGCACACAGCAAGTGCTCCATAAGTGCTCCCATTGTGAGTCTGACTCTGTGTAATCCTGCAATACAGGCTCGCCCAACAAAGGAAGGCAGCTTGAATCCCAGCCAGCCGCTTCTCTGTCTCAGCGGGTCTTGCTAAGCCCTGGCATTTCCCATCCAGGGTTGCAAGACAGAGGTAGGTGCCATATCCCTGCGTTGTCCCTGTGCTGGGCATTACCTGCCTACAGCCCTAATGCTGCTGTGTCCAGCCCAGTGGGTGCCCTGGAGCTGACTTGTGCTGATTTCACCATGGAGCCCTGAAGAAACCGGCCAGTCAGAAAGGCCAGGTCATAAGCATGAGCCCAAGTCAGGAGAAAACACGTGTTAATCAGCACATAACTGGGCATCATGGCCAAAGGACAAGCTGAGAAACTCACACTAAAGGCCCATACTCATGGCTGGGTTATGCACAAATTGCTCTCGGAAAATAGATTTCAGCTAAGAACAGGAAGGCGTTTCCTGAAATTCTGGGGAGATGACTTCCCCTGTTGTAGGAGACACAGAAGAATACCAAACAGGGTCAGAGACTCAAACCTGAAATATGTGTTTATATTATTTATATGATGCATCTGTAGCATGTATTATAATATTTATTTGGAGCAGCTAAATATGCATGGGAAGGGGACAGAAAGAGAAAGAGGAGGGGATGGGCCTTGTGCCCACTGGCACGACGGCCTGAGGCTCGCCCTGCTCCTGATGCCTCGGCTCTGAAGATCCTCATCTTTCTTTAGAGTCGAGAGAATTAGCTCCAGACAAAGTGGTGGTCCCTTTGCACATGTGCGCCCCTGCTCCCATGGGTGGGCATGACACGTGTATATGCATGTGTGTGCCTGAGCCAGGCACTCAGACATGACCAGGGGGCTCCCTGAGGAGGCTGCCACTGCCACGAGCCCCACTTCATGGAGGAAAGAATGGGACAAAGGTATGGAGACGCAGGGAAGCCAAGGGACCCACCCAGCCACACGGGCTCCCCACAGCTGGGCCACAGGGCCTGCCCATGGCCTGGCAGTGCCTCTAGGGTGGCCACCTGCAGGAACCTGCCGCCCTGGCCTCACTCAGTTTTCACCAAACAACTGTCGTGCTATGGCACCAGTGCCATGGCTGTACACACACCCAGCTCTTCCCTCCTGTCCCTCCTCTACAGTCCCGTGTCCCTCCTTTCAGCCCTTTGCTGGCTTCCACCCTAGAGGTCAACTCTACTTCAAAGTCATTGAGCTCCCTCTGAAGTCCTCAATCCTGGCCTGTCTTGGATTTTGCTATCAGCATCTCAAATGAAATGCACCATGGGCCCCCCGCAGCTTAGAACTGGCTCCAGGGTCCCACCTCACCCCCATGTCTGTTCACGGCCCTGGGTGTGTGGGTTGCTGGGGCTCTGAAGTTGAGGGTTTCATGGTGGGCCTGTGGGCCCAGGCCTGGTCCCATCATGGGCCCAGGGCTTCCTCCCACACCCCACGCACACACAGGGCTAATTTGGAAAACCAACACAGGTTTTTGAGGGAGGGCAGGAAATGACCATTTTTAAATCAGAAGTCCTCATCATTTTATAAAGAACATTTTAACAGCAGAAGTAAGAAAGACAGCATTCCAGAATAAAGAACAGATCTTCAAATTCAACCTGCTTTTGCTTCATTTCTCTCATATCTGCATTCTTTCCTGCCTACATTTCAGTCCCACTCACTTAGGGACTTTCACTATAGATGACAGTCAACTGAGGTTCCAGACCAGACCACCCTGGATAGGGGGAGGAGTTCCGAGCAGGCAGGAAGAGGGTGGTGGGGGACTAGGCAGCCTGCCCTCAAGCCTGGAGCTCCCTGGCGGCCATGGTGAGAACCGGCTCCAGGGGCTAAGGGGCCACTGGACCCGCAGGTGTAGAGTGGCAGAAATTCTGTGCACCCTGGTGGGGTCTGCCCTGGTCTCCCCCATGGTGTCCCTGGTCAGTACCCAGAAAGTATGGTGTTGAGGACACTTCAGGAGCCCGGCATATAAACTGGCCTTGAATCCCCCTGGCTGTTGAACCCCAGCCCTGAGCCTTCTCTATCCCACATTGCTCCTGAGAATCCAAAAATAATCTCAGGCTCTGGCCGAAGAAAAGCTCACTGATTATGGAAGAGACAAGACTGTTGCTATTCTCAGTAGGAGGCATATTTACTTCTTTGCGTGAAGGTATTTCTAAACACAGGTAATTATAAAAATCATTACCCCATGAACCAGTGTGGGAAACCAGATGGTAGGTAATACATTCATAAATAATTACCTTGTGCGAGTTCTCTGAAATAATACTTCCTATTCACTTTACACCTTTCTGTAGAAAATAAATCTCCAGCATTCTCTCATTTGGAAACTGGCGGGCAGCGACTTTCCCTTTATTGAAGGAATAAAACGGATGTGGAGGAGGCACTCCTTGCCTTGGGGTTCAGGGTCAAGTCCCAGGGACCATGCCGCAAGCTGCTCAAGTCCTCGCCCCAGTGGTGCTGGTCCTGATGCCATCCTGGAGCCAACCATGGGGACCACCCCTGCCAGGATCCCATGTCCCCTGCTGGCGCCACAGCCCAGCTGGCTCCCTGTCAGCCAGCTTCTCTCTGATGTCTTCCAGGACCCTTCTGGCTGCTTTGTGCGCACAGCTTGCTTCATATGATGGATGATATGGTGTGGCTGTGTCCCCACCCAAATCTCATCTTGAATTGTAGCTCCCATAATTCCCACGTGTTGTGGAAGGGACCCAGTGGGAGATAATCGAATAATGGGGTCAGTTTCCCCCATACTGTTCTCATGGTAGTGAATAAGTCTCATGAGATCTGATGGTTTTACGTGGGGTTCACCCTTTCCCTTGGTTCTCATTCTCTCATGTCTGCCGTCATGGAAGAAGTGCCTTTCGCCATGATTGTGAGGCCTCCCCAGCCACGTGAAACTGTGAGTCCATGAAACCTCTTTTTCTTTATTAATTACCCAGTCTTGGGTATGTCTTTATCAGCAACATGAGAACAGATTCATACAATGGAGAATTTCAGGCAATGACAGACAGAGCATGATGAATCCCATAAGGCCCTGTCCCAGCTCCATCCCCCACCTACTCAGGCCCATCCTGCCCTGACCTTTCCCAGCAGTGGCTGAGAAGGCTGAGAAGGTGGGGCCTTCGGGCCAGGCCAGGCACCAGGGCCAGTCGGCAAGCTGCAGCCTCAGCCACCGAGCCCTCCCTCCCCTCCTCACCGCGTCTCCTTTCTGGGGCTGCCTCCCCCTAACCCAGGGCTTGGTGTTGGCTTCTTCACTGATGGTTAGGCCTGGTCCTGTTCTGCCTTCTTGATCATTCCCCCAGTGTCTCCGTGCCCTTGTCACTTTTGCACAAATCTACAAAGTAAATCCTGCTTGTGACTCCACCAACGGAAATACCAAAGCATTCTGCAAAATTTCTTAATTCTCTTTATGGATGTATCTTCCTCATTTTAAAAAGTCTTTCTTCCAGCCTTTTGTGAAAAAGCAAGTCTAAGGCTTCGAAGCTGTCCTCACCACCCCGGCACGCGTGACCTCACCTTCGCGACGCCAGCGGTTCTCCAAGCTCCCTCCCTCTCCTCACCAGCCTCTGCTCGGTTACGTGTAGGGGTTCATTTGCTTGCCCGTGCCCATTACCTCTTCAGTAGCGGTGCCCAGCTCAGGAATGTGGGTGTCTGGTGGGCATTCCTGCAAGAAACGCTTCCCACAGCCTCTGTGTAATAGACGGTATCGTCAGTGGACATGGAGCCACTTTCCCCATAGATGTCATTCTACCACCTTCTCCTTTTATTTGTCTCACCAGATACCCCCAGACCTTTCTGATGTGTTTGGTATTTCATTCCAGGAATGTCTGGGGAGCACCACGGGTTGGTTGGGGGCTGGCTATGGGGACTGCTCAGGGACCAGTGCATTGCCCTCAGCTCCTACAGATCCTCCTCGAGGCGAAACACCTTCCAAGGATGCATCCTGTCTCCTCAGTCGCTGCCGACTCAGGATTCCTTTTCCACTCTTAGCTATTTTTCCAGTTCCAGAATCGCCCTCCACGACAGCACCGTGGTTTCTGTGCCGTCTGCTTCGCTGCTTCTGCGGGAGCTGCGGTGGCTTGCAGCTTAGCTCTCTCACTCTCCAGGCTCTGTTCTGCTTCTGAATCTCGCTCCTCCATTTACATTTACTTTTCCTCCCTTTGTTCTGTATCCATTGTCTGAGTTTATCGTGTGCTTCATTCACTGGGATTCTGGCCTGGTCGATTTCGGCTGGTGTGCCGTCTGATGATGACTGAGATGACCCCTGGAGGCGCCCTTTATTTCAGTTCAGGGGCACACGTGCAGGGTAAACTCGAGTCACAGGGGTTTGTTGTACAGATTACTTTGTCGAGAAGGTATTAAGCCTAGTACCCATTCTTGCTGGAGAAGCATTTGAGATGAGGGTTGCTGGTGGCTGGTTCCAATTTATTGCTTCTTTTCCCCCATTTTAGAAAAAACTTTTTTTGATCCAAAACTTTTTCTTGCTAGTTATTACTTCTGTGGGGCATCCTTGTTGGTGCTTGCTGTGATTCTTTGGTTATTTATAAGTAAAATGCTCAGCACGAGGACTATTCATTGAGTGGGCAGGAAATGCTAGTGCTGCCATGCCTGCTAAAGCGGCCGCAGCCCATCTATCAAACCTTCTAGCAGAACTGCAGGTTAAATGCTCGGCATTTTTGTCCATCCCACCACCGCAGACGTCCCCGGATGGAGCAGCCACGACTCTACCCGGAGGAGGCTCTCAAGCACAGGCCGCCACCCTCCCAAGGCTCAGTCCCGAACTGTGGGTTTCTCTGGACACAGTGGCTGCCGCTGAGAGGAGGGACCTGAAGTGGGCCTTGGCCTCTGGCCGCCCACCCCCAGAGTCCCACAGGGAGACCCCGCCTCTGATGTTGATCAGAGCCCAGGGGCCTCTCTTACTATACAAGACAACACACCATCCATGTGTCCGGGAGAGAGCACCTGCTTAGCATGAATCCTGACACTCACGAACCACCGAGGTAGTGTTTTAAATCACAGATCTCTGCTGCTGAATGTCTGTGGGTGGATGCACGATAGGTCCCAGGGAATGTCGGAGGTCGCCTTGACGCCTGTGTGCTTCATGCCGTCTTCTCTGGCCCTGGATGCTTTCTGGCAGGCTCACCTCAGTGTGGAATCTGATGTCCAACGAGGACCCCACTGTCAGCTCCACCTCTGGAGATGCTGAGGGCAGGGCCGGGCCCCATGGCACGTCCGGAAGTAGCATGGGTAGAGGTGGTAACTGTGCGTCTCTCCATCTGCCTGGCCAGTACTCCTTCCACGGTGTACCTGAAGGCAAGGCACAGCTGCATTCTGGTTGCTAAGAAAATGACTCATACCGTGAGTGGAGGGGTCTGAGTAGTATCCATACGCTATTTTTTAAAGCACTATGAACAATATGTCTACTGACACAGAGATTGTCAGGGAAACAAGTTTACTTAATGTTGCATATACTCACCATGGTTACCACTTGGCACAAATACTAAGTATTTATATCAATAGGATAAAGTTCAGATAATCACTGTAATGTGCATTTTACTGAGACAAATCCGTTGAAAACACAAGATTAGTCAAGCAGGTCCCGAGAAGGCATTTTCCCAGGGGTGTAGTGATCTGATGGATTCAAAATAGATTTATAATTGATTGGAAGCCGTTCACCACCCACCAGCCTCAACTTCATGTTCAGAAGAGATTCCCCTAAATCGAGAAGTCACAGAAAAACTTCCTACCAAAAATCAATATGCAAAACATCAGAGCATCCCCCAGGATGGTGCTGAAGATGGTTCTCTGCAGAAGGGTCCCGTCCTGAGCACACCCAGGCTCCAGCCTCGACAGACCTGCAGCATCGGGATTTGGGATGAAGTCCTTCCCGCCCAGGGAAACGCTGTTTGTCTAACACAGACTCCTGAGGGGTCCTCAGAGTCCCTAAGTCACTATTTCAAGAGCTGCAGCCTTGGGATTAGAGGGAACGTCCTTCCCATCCACAGAAACCCTGTTTGTCTAACGCAGATCTCCCAAGGGGCCCTCAGAGTCCCTAAGTCATGATTCCAATTACAGAACTGTCTTTCAAACAGCAATTTCTAAAAATGTAATCATAGATCAAAATGACCACTCTGTTTACGAAGAAATTTTACTCGTATTACGCTTTTCTTCATAGCACGTGATTTCTCCAGCTATCTGTGCCCAGTCATTCTTTCTTTTCTTCAACGAATATATCTGTGCCCAGTTCCAGGCCTGCGAAGCAAAGGCAACCAGGAGCAGGTCGTGTCCCTCTGGGCAAATCTGCCCTAGGACAGGAGAGGAACGGGAACTGGCAGACACACGGTGCCAGGGAACCATCCGTGCTGAGGGAAGAGTGTGCAGCAGCAGGGAAGGAGAAGAGCAGCAGGGCGTGGCTCCGGACGGAGCAGGAGGAGCAGGAGCTCAGAGCCCTGCAGGCAGAGCCAGCTGTGCATCCTCAGGGCCGAGACAGCAATGAGGGTGACAAGATGACCAGAGTGGCACGAGCAGGAATGAGAGGGTGAAAGTCCAGCTGGGACCCAAACAGAGGCCTTGGCATTTGAACTGGGGAGTTACGTGATTGGATTTGGAATCTACAAAAAAAATCTATGGAAAACAGCAGGAAGTTCCTCAAAAAATTAAACATGGAATTACCATTTGATCCAGCACTACACTTTTGCATAGCTACTCAAAAGAACTGAGAAGAGCGACCCAAGCGGACGCGGGTTCTCCTATGTTCACAGCAGCTTTGCTCACAAGAACCAAAGACGGGAAGCAGTCCACACCCCCGGACAGACGGATGGATCCACAGAGGCCGTCCAGCCATAGATGGAATCATGTTCAGTCTCAAAGCGAGAGGAAGCTCTGACCCATGTTACAACATGGATGGATCTTGAGGACATCATGCTAAGTGAAATAAGCCAGGCACAAAATGCAAACACTGCACCGTTCCACACTAGGAGATCCCTGGAGTGGTCAGATTAATTGAGTTGGAAAGTAGAAGAGGGGCTGCCAGGGGCAGGGTATGGAGAATTCATGTTTGATTGGGACAGAGTCTCAGTTTGGGAAGATGAACGGTTCTGGAGAGGGATGGCGATAATGGTTTCACAACAGTGTGGACATGCTTATGCCACTGAACAGAACTGTACACTCAGAACGGAACTGTATACTCAGAACTGTACACTCAGAACTGAACTGTACACTCGGAATGGAACTGTACACTCAGAACTGAACTGTATACTCAGAACGGTACACTCAGAACTGAACTGTACACTCAGAACAGAACTGTACACTCAGAACTGAACTGTATACTCAGAACTGTACACTCAGAACTGAACTGTACACTCAGAACAGAATTGTATACTCAGAATGGAACTGTATACTCAGAACAGAACTGTATACTCAGAACTGTACACTCAGAACTGAACTGTACACTCAGAACTGAACTGTACATTCAGAACAGAACTGTATACTCAGAACTGTACACTCAGAACTGAACTGTGTACTCAGAATGGTACAATCAGAACCAAACTGTACACTCAGAACAGAACTGTATACTCAGAACTGTACACTCAGAACTGAACTGTACACTCAGAACTGAACTGTATATTGAGAGCTGTACACTCAGAACTGAACTGTACATTCAGAACAGAACTGTATACTCAGAACTGTACACTCAGAACTGAACTGTGTACTCAGAATGGTACAATCAGAACCAAACTGTACACTCAGAACAGAACTGTATACTCAGAACTGTACACTCAGAACTGAACTGTACACTCAGAACTGAACTGTATACTCAGAGCTGTACACTCAGAACTGAACTGTATACTCAGAACTGTACACTCAGAACTGAACTGTACACTCAGAACAGAACTATATACTCAGAACTGTACACTCAGAACTGAACTGTATACTCAGAGCTGTACACTCAGAACTGAACTGTACACTCAGAACAGAACTGTATACTCAGAGCTGTACACTCAGAACTGAACTGTACACTCAGAACTGAACTGTACACTCAGAAACGGTTAAAATGGGACACTTTACGCTATATACATTTAGCCACATATATACGTCCGCCAGGCAGGCCCATCACCTGAGGTCAGGAGTTCGAGACCAGCCTGACCAATATGGTGAAACCCCATCTCTACTAAAAATACAAAAATTAGCTGGGTGTGCTGGCAGGCACCTGTAATCCCAGCTACTTGGGAGGCTGAGGCAGGAGAATTACTTGAACCTGGGAGGTGGAGGTTGCAGTGAGCCAAGATCGCACAACTGCATTCCGGCCTGGGTGACAGAGCGAGACTCTCAAAAAATAAATAAATAAATAAATTTCACAACACTCTAGCTACTAAGCAAACAGCGGGATCCAGAGGAAAGAAAAGCCAGAGGCACTCCCAGTTCTCTGGAGGAGCGGGCACAGGGCTGGAGGTAACTAAGGTGGCAGGTGCAGAGTGGGCAGGCGTGGGCAGGTGCAGGATCACTTTTGAAAATGGTTGATGGAGCAAAGGTGAGGGCTAGAGGCAGGAAGAATGGGAGTGGAGGCTTGGTGTGCATGCACCTGCATCATCCGAGGGGCCAAAACATTTATTTGAGACAGGGTCTCACTCTGTCACCAAGGCTGGAGTGCAGTGGTACAGTCATAGCTCATGTCAGCTTCGACCTCCTGGGTTCAAGCAATCCTCCCACCTCAGCCTCCAGAGTAGCTGGGACCACAGGCATGTGCCATCACGCCTGGCTAATTTTTTATTTTTTGTAGAGATAGGGTCTGGCTATGTTGCCCAGGCTGGTCTCAAACTCCTGGGCTCAAGCAATCCTCCCGTCTCAGCCTCTCGAAATACTGGGATTACGGGGGTGAGCCACCAACACCCAGCTCAAAACGATTTTATCACCCCAAAAGGAAAGTTGTTAAGTTCTACACCCCATTATCCCTTCCACTCAGCCTGAGCAGCCTCTGATCCACTTCCTGCCTCTTTGGGTTTGCCTGTCCTGGACATTTCATATAAATGGAATCCTACAGCATGTGGCCTTTGGGGACTGGCTCCGTCACTCGCCAGAGCATCTTCAGGGTTCATCCACGTTGCAGGAGGAATCAGCACCGCATTCTTTCCGTGGCGGAATCATGTGCCATCGCGTGGCTGAGCCACAATGTGTCTACTCATTTCCGTCGATGGATATTCGGGTTGTTCCTGAATTCTGGCTGTTGCGCACAGTGCTGTTATGAATGGTCATGAACAGAGTCTGTTTTCACTTCCTCGGGGTCTCTACCTAGGCATGGGCTTGCTGGGCCACATGGTGATTGCATGTGAAGCTCTTGGAGAAACTGTGACTTTTTCCACAGCACTGCACAGCTGCGTCTACAAAACAACACATGGCCCTGCCCTCCAGGCCCCCTACGCATGCTGGAGCCCAGCCCCACCTCCGTCCTGACCTTGGGAAGAGGACGGGTCACAAGCAAGATCACGGAGGTGCGGCAGGAGTGGGGTGGGGGCAGGCACAGACTTCCTGTGTGGACCGTCAGCTTCTCGCCACCCTGTGCCGGAAATGCCACGTTCCCCTTCCTAAACTCTGACGCAAAAGGTAATCTAAGTACTTTTCAATCTGAAAATGGAGGAATTATTAATAAATGATTCTTCAGAGATTCACATCGTTTCCATTTTTGCCTTGTAACAATTAAGTCCGCTTGCTTTTGAGAGTGACCTATTTCAGTAGACCTGTTTAAGCTGGATCAGCAGCAGTCCCGAGAAGCAGGCCTGTGCACACGGGGACACGGCCCGGCTCGTGCACGGCATGCAGTGCTGAGAGAGGAGTTGTGTGTGCAGTCCTCGGGTTCCGTGCTGACTTTCCTAATGCACAGTGCAGTCATGCCACTGCAGCTCTAGAGCCCTCAGTGGCTCCCTGTTGCCTTCCAAACCAAACCCCAGCTCTGCAACAAGAAGTTCCCCCGACTGCTGCCAACCCTCCCAGCAGCCTTTTCACCAGGTGCCCCTTCTACATACTCCACAGCCTAGGGGTTCCCTACATGGCCCCTTCTGCATCCCCTTGTCCCTCTATGGGCCATGCCCCCCCTCACTTCAGTCTATCTCCAATGCCACCTCCCTCAGGGAGTCCCTCCAAAACCCACCAGAACCACCACAGATTCCTGCTCCACTGACTAAAGCACAGGCTCCTCACTCTCTGCTCCTAGACGTCTCCCATGTCACTGTTGCTCCCAGCTGACCATGGGCTGTGTCCCTGCTGTCCTTGAACCATCTCCCAGCTGACCATGGGCTGTGTCCCTGCTGTCCTTGAACCATCTCCCAGCTGACCATGGGCTGTGTCCCTGCTGTCCTTGAACCATCTCCCAGCTGACCATGGGCTGTGTCCCTGCTGACCTTGAACCACCTCCCAGCTGTCCATGGGCTGTGTCCCTGCTGACCTTGAACCATCTCCCAGCTGACCATGGGCTGTGTCCCTGCTGACCTTGAACCATCTCCCAGCTGACCATGGGCTGTGTCCCTGCTGACCTTGAACCACCTCCCAGCTGACCTTGGGCTGTCCCCCAGCTGACCTTGGGCCATGTCCCTGCTAAAGTTGGGCCGTCAACCTCGTTCTCTCCACCTCAGCCCTACAGGGTCCTTGAAGTCCTCAGCTGGATTCCTCCTTCCATCTCCTCTGATGCTGGGAATCTCAGTGGGAACAGTCTGTGGGGGACACTGCAGTTCACCCCACTCCAGCCCAGTGAGAGGGGCATGTGGTGTTTTGTGTGAATTGCTTCCTCCCTCCAAGTCCATTGCTGGGACCACACAGACACAAGAACGGCACTCTTGAGTCTCCGTGCTGTGTCTGGGGAGGTCAATGCTCTGATGTGGTTTGGGGGCCAGGCGAGGCTCTTGGCCTGCAGCATCCCTCAGCATACCTGCCCCTGCCTATCTCAAGCCCTCTCTCTTGGCCATCACCAGAAAATCCAGAGCCGTTTCCTACATCTACCAGGAAGGAGGACCCATGAGGCTCAGCTCCAAGTTATGTAAATCCAGAGCCCAGTGAGCCACGCACACTCTGGCTGCCCAGGAGGGGGCCGTAGGGGGCTGCCTTCAGGTCCTCCGCGGAAGGATTCCCAGGGCCAAGGCCCTGCTGGAGCCGCCCTGGTGCTCAGTGACGGAGGCCCTTGCTGCCACAGAGCAGGAACCCGCTTTGCTCCAGGAAGGCAGATGCCCCGGAGGGATTTTGTCGCATTTACTGGTGCTTGAGGGGAAGGCAGAGAGGCCCCCCACCCTTGGGACATCCTCCAACCTGAAACGGCTGCCACTGCCTCCCCAGGCCATCCCTGAGTGAGAAGCTGCAGCCTGCCTCTCCACAGCCCTGGGGCCCAGACCTTGCCACCCACAGCCTTGACAGCCAACACAAACCCCAGAGCACTTTCCAGGCTGGGATGGAGACGCCGCCCTCAGCCAGCGTACAGGTGTGCGCACTCCAGACCAGTCACTTACAAGGAGAACATGGGTGAGAACTGGGAAGCGGTAACCAGACAACCCTCTACCTGCTGCCTCACTGCCAGCCCTCTACCAAGGGAAGCCCCAGGGGAGTGGGCAAGCTCTGGGTATGCCAACAGAGGACCTCGACCACTGTCCCCTTGGAAGATGTCCCCATGGAGGCCTGTGTGGCCCAAGGCTGCTCGCTGCAATCCCACCCAGACACAGAAAGGCCCATAGGCTCTGCTGGCCTGGCCCACAGTGACTCCCAGGCGAGGTGCCTGTTCTATGCAGAGTCTGCCATACTCTGGAAGCCTCTGCCCAGAACCCAGAACGCACACGCTCTTCTGACCCTTCTGAGTCTTCTCCCCAGACCTAGCAGGGCTAAGTTCTGGTCCAGTAGGGGCTACACAGTGTCACATTTGAGTGGCCCTAAGAAATGTATCTTCAAAGTTCAGAAAGCTGGGTTTCTGGACCACTTCTTGGCCAGTCAGAACATTAACATTACTTTAACCCTCCTTGAGTGGCAATCAGCATTGACCATCGCAGTTAGACTAAGGGTCAGAGGCCACATCAGATGGGATGACTGCTCCAGCCAGAAGCCAAGGAGCCCCTTCTGCAAGGTAAGCCCAGGTGGTAGGATCGTTCCACCAGGCTTGGGACAGAGCAGGCACTCCATGAATAGAGGGCACTCCATGAATATTTGCTAATGAACGATTGGAAGATGAGCAGTTCTCCATCTCACCTCCCTCAGTTCATCACAAGTCCTATCAAATTCACCTGGCAAATATTTCTTGAGTGACTACTATGTGCCAGACATCAGAGAAGCCATGAAGGTTCTATGATTAGCAAAAACAAATATGACCCCTGAAGCGTATGGTCCAGAAAACATGATAAGTAGTAACCAAATGATCACACAGACTGGTGTATAATTACAAACTAGGAAAGGAACCCAGTGGTAAGAGGCACCTAACAAAGAAATCAGACCCAGACTAGGGAGTCATATGAGGGTCCTCTAAGAAATGGTGCCTGGGCCAAGATCTGAATGAGGAAGAAGAGTTAAGAAGAAATTAAGAGAGGAGGAAAGAGCTTTCTAGACAGAGCAGCATGTGCAAATGCCCTCTGGTCATGAGAAGAATGAACACGTTCCAGGAGATGAAAGAAGACAAAAGTGGCTGCTGTGCCCAGAAAAGGAAGGACTAGGGTAGGAAATTTGGTTGGAAAGTCAGAAAGTCAGGCAAGGGCCAAATTGTGCATGGCCTTGTAGAGGTCACATCAAGTAATGTATCAATGATTTAAAGGAGGAAATCTTTGAAGAGGACTTGAAGTGCCTTTAAAAAATTCACAAAGAGACGTTGAGCAGGCAGGTGAGCGGGCAGATGTTGAGCGGGCAGGTAAGAGAGTGAAAGCTCAGAGAAGAAATCTGGGCAGAAGAATAAATGTGGGGCCATAAGCATGCAGGTGGCACTGGAGGCAGGGGGCATGGATACACTTACCCAGAGCGAGCCAGTAGATAGAGAAAGGAAGGCACCTAGGGCTGTGCCTGGCTAAACCCTAGCATCCGGTAGCAGGCCAGAAGAAGATGAGCTCACAAGGGAGACAGAAAAGGAGCGACCACAGAGACAGAAAGGAGGGAGGAAGAAAACCACAAGAGAAGAGACTATGTCTCTGCTCCTCACTGCCACCATGCTAGGACAGTCACTGCCTGATCCCCACCCCAGCACCCTGCAGGGACCTACTAACTGATCCTTCACTCCAATGTCCTCTTCTTGGAACCTACATATCAGCCAGAGACAGCTCTGAAAAGATACGCCCTTCCCCTGCTTAAAATCCTTTTAATTGTTCCCATTGCCATTAGGGTACTTTCCCATTTTTCCCATGGCCCCCAAGTCCTATATGACCTTCCTTTCTAGTGTCCATGGCTGTGTGCTGTGCAGTCCATGCTCCAGGTTCAATTCCAGGAGACGCCGAGCCTACCCTTCTGTCCCGCCCCTGGGTGAAGATTGGGTGCCTCCTTGTCCCCAGTGTGGTTTGTCCTTCAATCAGTGGTCAAGGGGGTATCCTGGAGCCCCCAAGCCTCTGCAAGAGGACCCAAGTGCACTCTGCCCAATGGTGTGAGGGACTCACCCCTCAGCACGTTGGGAATGTCTTGGCATGTCTCAGAATGTTCTTTAGCACTGAGCAGTCCTGTAACCCCCACTTTAAGTTGTCCTGGTCATCCTATGGTCTGGATACCCTCACATTCTCCCTCAATACCCAGGCACAACATGTCCCCTCTGTACGCAGGCTCTAGTTGCTGTGACCCTCTCACAGTGCCCTGAACTCAGTGTGTTCATGGGGACTATTTCAGTTGCAGGTGGTAGAATCCACACTCAGACCATCTTAGACCCAAGAGGAAATTCTTTGCCTCCGACCACTGAAAACCATATTCAAGATCTCACAGAACTGAACAGAGAGCTACAGGACTCAGGGTTCCAGAAACAGGAGCTGAAACTCCACCCAGCATGTCCTTCTCACCCCTACTTCCTCTTATCAAACTCCTATTCATCCTTCAAGATGCTGTGCAATTGCTACCTCCTCCAGAAAGTTCTAAGTGACTCCCCTAAGCAAAGTCCCTCTTCATTCTCTGAGATCTCAGAGATCTACATTTGTGCCTCTTTTATTGTACTTTTCACATTGCATTATAAATGTTTTTTTCACGTACCAACCTCCTCCAGGAACCCAGGGCCTCCTCAAGGACACAGATTATGCTTTCTCTCCTCTCTCTCTCTCTCTCCCCCTCTCCCCGCTGGATACAGCCTATTCACAAGCACAGTAGGCTTCAACAAACATGACTACATCAGATGTGGGCTTCTCAATCCTGGTACTGTGTTCTTTAACTCTTCTTTGGACCTGAAGACGCAAAGGAGCCATATGAATTTGTGGATGGTGGAGACAGCTGCCCTCGGGGCTGTGAGCTGAGGGGGCTGAGCCTCCGCAGGAGGACTCTGATCTTCCTCACTCTGCATGGCAACCCCCACATTTGCTTACTCGATACACACCACATACGGGCTTGATAATTACAGGCTGCTATGGATTTGTCTCACCCACGTTTGGAAGGTCCAAAAGCAATTACCCCGCAGCCTCCCTCCACTCAGGAAGACAGGAGTAATCAGGGCTAATGACACAGCACTTAGTGTGTGATCCTCCTGCCGCTATGCTGTAATTACTATGTAATTAAGTGGTCACCAGTTACCATGTAAACACGGCTTACACTGGATGCGTCTATGGCTTAAACAACCCTACAAACTCATTTTAATTTCAAAGTGTTGAATGGAAAACAGTTGGTTGGCACAGATAGAAAATACCAGGTTGGAAAAATGTGAAGGCTCCTGGGAAAGAGGAGGACATCCTTTCAAACCTCAGTGTCACAGGTGTGGGGCAGAAAAAGAAACAGAGCAAGAAAAAAAAGGAAAGAGTACGCAGTGGATTCTCTGCAAGAATGCACCAGGTGCTATATGCAGAAGCACCTCATAGACTGTAAAGGGCCAGCCAAGTGCTTGCGTGCCACCACACTCATAATTTGGTGATCCCTTATGACCAGAGAATGCATTCCAGACCACCCAACAGAATGTCATAAGGAAGACCCTCTTTTTCCCAGAGTAAAATAATCTTGAGTCAGGCAGTTAAAACCTTCCACTCTACTGCTGAAAGCTCTCAGGTCTTCAGAATAACGGAGAAAGGGAGGAGTTATTTCTTATATCCCAATATCTTGTGACTGACAGGATGATGGGTACTCTAATGCCATAGCTAATTCTGTGTCAACTTGACTGGGCTAAGGGATGCCCAGATAGCTTGGAACACCTTATTTTTGGGTGTGTCTGTGAGGTGTTTCCGGGAGAGATTAGCATTTGGATTGGTGGACAGAGTAAAGAAGACCTGCCCTCACCAGCATAGGTGGGCAGCAACCATCCGTTGAGGGCTGGCCCAGATAGGACAAAAAGGCAGAGAAAGGTAAACCTGCCTCCCGTTTGAGCTGGGACACCTGTCTTCTCCTGCCCTGGGACAGCGGCACTCCTGGTTCTCAGGCCTTCAGATGTGGATGGAGCCTCACCACTGGCACCCCTGGGTTTCTAGCTGCAGGCAGCAGCTGATGGGACTTCTCGGACTCCATAATTGTGGGAACACACCCCATAATACATCTCTCCCTTTCTCTCTCTCCATATATGTGTGTGGGCAAGTGTGTGCATGTGTGGCCGTGCAAAAACATCTTCTGGTTCTCTTTCTCTGGAGATCCCTGACTAATGCATCTGAAGACATGGCACCAGGGATTGGACACACCTTGCTCACACTCATCAGGAAGGTGAGGCTCCGCGGTGGAAGGTCTCGGCCCCACCCAAGATTGGCCATCAGCTAGCCTGGGGTTTGGTGCCTGTGACCTCCCAGAGGTCCTGAGGAAACCATTCTATTCCAGGGGGTGTGGGTGGTGGGGAGGCTACAGTAGGAGCTGGTCCAGGAGGGCAGGAGGGTGGGTGGCAGACTAGATGACAGATCTCAGAAGCATGGCTGCCTCACCCCCTATCACACAGGCTGCGAGGAAACCCTCCAGGCATGGACAGAATCTCCCTCCAGGACTTCCACCCACCTGTGCCAGAAGCTGGGCTACCTCCTGGAGCCCTCAAAACAGCCAAGGTCAAAACAGACCAGAGGACCAGGCCTTCAGTTCTTCCAATCTGGGAGGACATCATGGGTCACAGGGGTGGGGGGAACTTGTGTCAGCAGATGACCCCACCCCAACCCTAATTGGCAAATGCATAGCCAACGTTGTCACCTCCCTCAGCCTTTGGGGAGCACTCATCATGCACGAGCACTCCTTCTACACAGCCAACTTCCTCCACTCAGTTCCCGGCTCTGTGCTCCCTGGGGGTCCCAGTGCACCTCTTGGCTGCTCCTTGTGGACTCTGGGACTGGATCCTCCTCCCCTTCCAGGATGCTACATGAGACCCTGTTCCTAGCTGCACTTGCCCACTGGGTTGTCTCTGAGTCCCAGTCCCATGGCCTAGGCGCTGTCTTTGCACAATGACCTGTGCATTGCCATTTCCATGCCTCATCTTTCCTATAGACTTATCCACAGGGCTCGCTTGACCAGGCATCAAACAACATTAAGTCTCAAATCCACAGATTAAGTCCATCCATCGGAATCTGTGCGACTGTCACAAAATGCCACCAACTGGATAATTTATAAAGAACAGAAAGAGGCTGGAAGTCCAAGATCAAGGCACCAGCAGGTTCACTGTCTGGAGAGGGCCCGGTCTCTGCTCCCAAGATGGTGCCCTGAACGCTGCACCCTCCAGGGGAGGAACCCTGTGTCCCCATATGGCAGAAGGTGGAAAGGCAAGTGAGGGATGAATGCTGAATGAAGCTCTCTCATAAGGGCCTCAACCTCAATCACAAAAGGGGCAGCCCTCATTGCCTCATGGCCTCTTAAAGACCTACCTCTTAACACATCCCATTGGCCATTAAGTTTCAACACCTGAATTCTAGAGGGGACTCATTCAAACCACAGCACCACCCAAATGTCAAATATGCAACCCAAACTTCACATGTGTACAGCCACTGCTGGATTGTACACCCTCCACACCCCAATTTCCCCTTGAAAATCAAGACAACTATCATCCCAGCTGCTGGCAGTGTCAGCTGCTAACAGCTCACAGCTGGGTTCCTTCTGGGATTTGCCCTCGGCCAAGATAATGCCCAGGCACAGGTGACAGGAAGCCCTCCTGCAGCACCACCCAACAAATGGAGGATGCCGCACACCACAGGTCCTAACAGTGCCCACCACATGGACGGCATCACAGCAGGAAGACCAGATGAATAAAAGAAAGAGTGTCAGTACATCAGAGCCTCTGGTACAATAAAAGTAAAGAGCAGGGGTCCCCAACCCCTGGGCCAGGGAATGGCACCAGTCTGCGGCCTGTTAGGAAGCAAGCTGCACAGCAGGAGGTGAGCAAGCGTGACAGCCTGAGCTCGGCCTCCTACAAGATCAGCAGCATTAGAGTCTCACAGAAGCACAAACCCTACTGTGAACTGCACATGTGCGGGATCTAGGTTGACTGCCCCTTACGAGAATCTAATGCCTGATGATCTGAGGTGGAACAGTTTCATCCCAAAACATCCACCCCAACCACCCCGCCCCAGTCTATGGAAAAACTGTCCTCCACAAAACCGGTCCCTGGTGCCAGTGGTCCCTGGGGAATCACTGCTCTAGAGGACACCCTCCTATCCGGAGGATGAGAGGGAAACTCTCAAAAGGTTTCAAGGCCGGCAGCATCAGGTTAGCTTTTTTGGACCCAGTGACCCAAGGCCTGGCAGGACATCCCCCACAAAGTAAAGGACAAATGACTGAATCTCGTACCTCCCACCAGAGAAGGAGGCACCATTCCTGGTTGGCCTCCTGGGGCTCTGCCCTTGCCCTCATCACTGCCAGTGACCATCACACTAGACTGTACACTTCCCACCCAGTGAATTTAGGCCAAGTGGGTCTAGATGTCCTGGGTCCAGAAGAGGCTGCTCCCACCAGGGGTCCAGCAGCAAGGAAGGGAGCCCACCTGGTAGGGTTGGTCCAGGTCCCTAGGACGAGGTGGGAGCCCAGCCGACCCACTGAGGCATGTCCTGGTTCTTCCCTGACCAGTCTTGATGGTCAGTGGACAGATACGGCCATCACAGGGGCTGAAGTTCACCTCACTAACCTTTGTCCGGTGAGTTTCTCTGGGAAGAGACATCACCCTGATGCCGGGGCAAACCTTCCCAGGTGGTGTGGACTCAGCATAGGAGGCAGTGGCCTAAGCCGGAGCGGGGGGTGGGCCAGTGGGAGCACGGGGCACACCCCAATGTCCCCACATAGGACCAAGGCACTCATTTCCCAGCCGCCACTGCTGCACTGCTGAGGACCCTCTGCAGATTCCATTGGCGGATGACAGCAGGAGCTCCCTCCCCACCCCACGCAGGATGAGGCCAAGGGCTCTCCCAGCTCCTGAACTTCCATGGGAATGGCTGAGGCTCAGTACAACATCATGGTTCAACAGCCCCCTCTGTAAACAACGTTTTCCGTGCTCCCCTGCAAGTGTGCTCCGAGAGCAACCCCTCTGTTCTCTACAGCTCTCCACCTCAGCACCCTTCCCAGGGACCCCAAACCAGGAACATGTTGGAAAACAGACTCAACTTTCCATCTCAGCCTGCTCCTCCCTAAGTCTTCTCCCGCTCAGGAGACAAAGCCACCGTTCAATCATTGGCTCAGACATGGAATCTGGGTGCCAATGCTGACCTCTCTCTTTCTGTCCACCTCACACCTGACCTGTGAGCACAAATTTTCCAATCTAACTTCACAATGTCTTCAGAAGAGAACCTCCTCAGCACCTCAACCACCACTTCCTCCCCGGAGCCTCCTCCTCTCTCATCAGGACCAGAGCAGCAGCCTCCCTGCTGAACCCCACCATACACACGCCACACCATGCCACACACACATACACAACACACACACGCCACACCACACTACACACACACGCCACACCATGCCACACACACATACACAACACACACACATCACACCACACTACACACACACGCCACACCATGCCACACACACATACACAACACACACACGCCACACCACACTACACACACACGCCACACCATGCCACACACACATACACAACACACACACGCCACACCACACTACACACACACGCCACACCATGCCACACACACATACACAACACACACACATCACACCACACTACACACACACGCCACACCATGCCACACACACATACACAACACACACACGCCACACCACACTACACACACACGCCACACCATGCCACACACACATACACAACACACACACACACAACACACACACATCACACCACACTACACACACACGCCACACCATGCCACACACACATACACAACACACACACGCCACACCACACTACACACACACACCACACACCATGCCACACACACATACACAACACACACACACACACACCACACACTACACACACACGCCACACCATGCCACACACACACATACACAACACACACACACACACACACACACACACACACACACTACACACACACGCCACACCATGCCACACACACATACACAACACACACACACTCACACCACACTACACACACACGCCACACCATGCCACACACACATACACAACACACACACGCCACACCACACTACACACACACACACCACACCATGCCACACACACATACACAACACACACACCTCACACCACACTACACACACACACACACCACACCATGCCACACACACATACACAACACACACACACACACCACACTACACACACACGCCACACCATGCCACACACACATACACAACACACACACATCACACCACACTACACACACACGCCACACCACACCATGCCACACACACATACACAACACACACACACACAACACACACACATCACACCACACTACACACACACACACGCCACACCATGCCACACACACATACACAACACACACACATCACACCACACTACACACACACGCCACACCATGCCACACACACATACACAACACACACACACACACCACACTACACACACACGCCACACCATGCCACACACACATACACAACACACACACATACACCACACACACACACACACGCCACACCATGCCACACACACATACACAACACACACACACCACACACACACACACACACACACACACACACGCCACACCATGCCACACACACATACACAACACACACACACCACACCACACTACACACACACGCCACACCATGCCACACACACATACACACACACACACACACACACACACACACACACACACACACGCCACACCATGCCACACACACATACACAACACACACACGCCACACCACACTACACACACACGCCACACCATGCCACACACACATACACAACACACACACGCCACACCACACTACACACACACGCCACACCATGCCACACACACATACACAACACACACACGCCACACCACACTACACACACACGCCACACCATGCCACACACACATACACAACACACACACGCCACACCACACTACACACACACGCCACACCATGCCACACACACACACATACACAACACACACACACACGCCACACCACACTACACACACACGCCACACCATGCCACACACACATACACAACACACACACGCCACACCACACTACACACACACGCCACACCATGCCACACACACATACACAACACACACACGCCACACCACACTACACACACACGCCACACCATGCCACACACACATACACAACACACACACGCCACACCACACCACACACACACACACGCCACACCATGCCACACACACATACACAACACACACACGCCACACCACACTACACACACACGCCACACCATGCCACACACACACACAACACACACACGCCACACCACACACACACACACACACCCACACCATGCCACACACATGCACACACACACATACACAACACACACACGCCACACCACACTACACACACACGCCACACCATGCCACACACACATACACAACACACACACGCCACACCACACTACACACACACACACACGCCACACCATGCCACACACACATACACAACACACACACACACACACACACCACACTACACACACACGCCACACCATGCCACACACACATACACAACACACACACGTCACACCACACTACACACACACGCCACACCATGCCACACACACACACACACAACACACACACACACACCACACTACACACACACACCATGCACACACACCACACACACATACACACACACACACACACACACACACATCACACCACACTACACACACACGCCACACCACACCATGCACACACACACATACACAACACACACACATCACACCACACTACACACACACGCCACACCATGCCACACACACATACACAACACACACACACACACCACACTACACACACACACACCACACGCCACACCATGCCACACACACACATACACACACACACACATCACACCACACTACACACACACGCCACACCATGCCACACACACACACATACACAACACACACACGCCACACCACACACACACACACCACACACCACACACATACACACACACACACAACACACACACGCCACACCACACTACACACACACGCCACACCATGCCACACACACATACACAACACACACACACACACACACACACACTACACACACACGCCACACCATGCCACACACACATACACAACACACACACACATCACACCACACTACACACACACGCCACACCATGCCACACACACACATACACAACACACACACGTCACACCACACTACACACACACGCCACACCACCACACGCCACACACACATACACAACACACACACACACACACACACACACACACACACACTACACACACACGCCACACCATGCCACACACACATACACAACACACACACACACACACCACACTACACACACACGCCACGCCACACCATGCCACACACACATACACAACACACACACATCACACCACACTACACACACACGCCACACCATGCCACACACACATACACAACACACACACATCACACCACACTACACACACACGCCACACCATGCCACACACACATACACAACACACACACATCACACCACACTATACACACATGCCACACCATGCCACACACACACACGCACATCACACACATGCCACACCATGCCACACACACATACACATATGCCACACCACACACACACACACACAACACACATCACACCATAAACACACATGCCACACCATGCCACACACATTCACACATGCAACACATCACACACGTACACAACACACACATCACACCACACTATACACACATGCAGCACCATGTCACACACACACACACATGCACCACACCACACACATGTATGCAACACACACATCACACCACACTATACACACACGCCACACCATGTCACATACACATACATGAACCACACCACACACATGTACACAACACACACATCACACCACCCTATACACACATGCCACACATCACACATGCCACACATCACACACACCAAAAACACACACCACACATGCACACACACCACAAATCACACATGCATGCACATGCCACAGTACACCACACACAGGCTGAAGGGTGGTTCCAACCACACATGCACACACATGCACCACATATGATACATACACCACACTGCACATGCAAACACACGCATGCATGCACACATACACGTAAACTCAAACAGGACACACACAGCATAGACTTCCCATGGCAGCATAAGTGGACATTTTAGCACATCAATCAAATCATGTTCCACCTCTGAGACCCCCACAACTAGGGCCCCCCAATCCTTAGGAAGAATCCACAGTCCTCACCATCCCCAGGAAAGCCTGCGGCCCGGCTCCCACCTGCCCCTCTGGCCTTACCTTCCTCCGCTCCATCCAGCTTCCCCCCAGGCCCTGACACACCAAGTGTCACCTGCCTCCTGGCCTGGCCCAGGCATTGTCTGTTTGGGAAATTTTTTCCTATAGATGTGGATGGCTCCATCCCCCATTTCACTGGTGTCTCAGCTCCGATGTCCCCTCTCAGAGGGACACACCTTGTCCACCCCAGGCAATGCCACCCCCTCACCCTGGGTCCTTAGGGTCTGCCCGGGTTTACCAGGCCCCGGTTCTGCAAGGCAGCTTCCAGACGTGGCTGGCAGGGAGAGCCGTGGGGAAGCCTTGGCAGGGGAGGCACACTCACACTCCCCCGCCAGAGCAGGCCAGGGGCCGCAGGTCAGCTCATCCCGGGCAACACCAGGGGTCACCTTCCCTTTCCTCTGAGAGCTCCTTTGGTACCAAGCTGATTCCCACTCCACACAATCAGCATCTTGACATTTACCAGTGAAGGAGAAGTGATGGGTGAGGTGAAATGGCGACCCCCCGGGACGCCTGCTGTAGGACCAGAAGTGATTGCTAACCAGAGCCAGGGTTGGGGGGGCATCCACCAGTCAGAAAAAGCCGTGTGCCATGCAAAGCATGCCCGCCAGCCTCCTGCCCGCCAGCCTCCTCCCGCCAGCCTCCTCCCTCACCAGGCCTGGTTAATTAGCTGCTCCCCTGATGAACAGGGGCCTGCTGCTTGGGGCCAAGGAAACTTCAGGCAGGAAGAGAGGCCTCAAGCACAATGGAACCAAGTGGAAATTGGCCACAAAAGACTAATTAAAGGGGCCTGAGGCCTCCAACGTGTCACCTTGTGTGGGCTTTTAAAAAGCTTTGCAGACAAGCACAGAACGCAAGGACTTTGGTCTTAATTAACTCCACGTGTCTTGTTGAGCAAGCAGAGACAAGAAATGAGCGCCTCTGCAGCCCCCAGCCAGGAGCTCCTCACGCCTCCCAGAGGCTCTGGGCTGGTTTGGGTGGAGGTAGAGGGAAGAATAAGGTCTGTCGATGGGTCAGTCAGGTGCCCAACAGGTACCCAGCAGGTGCCTGCCTAGAACCTTCCCAGGGGCCCTGGGTATTCTCTGCCTGCACCCATCACCTCCACCCCCAGAGCCTGTGACCTCCCTGGCCATAGTGCACAGAGGTGCAGACAGAGCCTTCTACTCCAGCTGTGGCTCCTGACGCCTGGCAGCACAGGTGTCATCCAGGAGCCTGTTAGAAACGTAGAACCGAGGCCCCGCCCCACGGATACTCGTGTGCACCAGAGTCTGAGAAGCAAAAGCGCCGTCCTCAAGGACGGCTCCAAGCCCACTGGCTGAAGGCTGTGTTGGGGCAGCCTCAGGGGCCTCAGCTTCCTCATCTGAGGAAGGCCCGTGGGACGGAGCTGCACACAGTCTGCACCACGGGTCATGAGATTCCTCGTGATGTGTGTGCAGAGTGCTCGGCACTGAGCCACAGGAAGCACTCAGCGCTGAGAATCAGCTGTCTGCCTATTTCAGTAACTTCACGGGCCGCTTAAAAAAAATTGATTGCAGCAGCTCACCTGTGAACCTAGTTGCTCAGGAGGCTGAGGCAGGAGGATCACTTGAGCCCAGGAGTCCAAGGCTGCAGTGAGCCATAATGGAGCCATTGCACTCCAGCCTGGGGGACAGAGCGGGACTCTGCCTCTAAAATAGTGTTTATCCTGCTGGGTTTGTCTGAGGGGAAGGAGGGGCCTCTTGCTGCCCTCAGGCCTGGTGACTCATAGCCCTGGCACCAGGGAGGGCCCAGCTCCATGGGAAGGGCACAGAGCAAGTGGGGGGAAGGATCCAGCTGCTGCCAGCCACACGTCATCCGCCCGCACTGCTTGGCACCCATGTCCCCCGCCTCCTGGCTGGATGAGAGGGGGCAAGCCCTGTCGGGGCTTATGAGCAGGTGCCCTAATGCCGTAGGAGAGGAAGAGAGAAATGTCCTGGGAGGCCTGACGTCAGAGGAACCTCGGGATTTGAGTGAGGCCTGTGAGGCAGCCTTGTGGGGTCAGGGGGCACAGTGGGAAAGATGTCCAGGAAGACAGGGGAGCTGCCAGGGACGCGGGTGCTGCCCCCTTCCCTTCTCCCTGTGCCGATTCTCAGGGTCCTACCTGATCGGTCTCCTCCTTGCATCCCCCACAGTGTCCTTGCCCCATTGTCCTCCGCTCCCAGACAGTGGTGGGCACCAGTGATGGGTGTCTCCTGTCCACAGGAGGCTGCATCCTCCTCACCTCCTCCTCTCAGCTGTCCGGTGGGACTTCGGAGCAAGACAGCCCACGCCTTCCCAGCCTCTGCCCTGCACTCTCCGGACAGGCACCCGGGGTGGGCTGCAGCACCGCAAGGGAGGTCTCCAACGGCAGATGAGCTCCTCCACCAGGCTCCTTCCCTCATGAGGGGCTCCCTCCCCTCACTTCCAGGCCCTGGGCCAAGGCCACCCCTTTGCCTCCTTCCCTACTCTCTGCTCCCCACCACTGCCACCCCCAGTTCAGCAGCCTCCTGCTCCCCCGGTCATGCCACAGCCCCCACGCCCCGTGGCCTCCATCCTGGCCTCCGTGTTCCTCCACTGTGCTGCCTGACCTGACCGCCTGAGAGACGCAGTTCCGACCCCCACTCTGAGGCCACTGAGTGTGGGGCCCCTGGGCTCAGTCCGCAAGGCCCGAGTCAAACCCACCTCCACCGCTTTCAGCTGGGGGCTTGAGGCAAGTTCCTCCCGGCCTGGGCTTCAGGCTCATCATCTGTAGAAGATAATAATGGACCCGCCTTGTAAGATGGGGGAGCGGCTGCTGCCCACCGGACCCAGGCCAGAGCCCCCTGTGGCTCTGCTGTCCTACTTCTGCCGAGCACAGCCTCCTGGCCAAGTGGCGGAGCGGCAGGGACCACGGGGCTGCCAGAGGTGGTGGTGTCACCCTGAGAACTCAGCTCAGTCCAGTGCTTCTCCATCCCAGCAGACGAGGGTCCAAAGACTCATTCTTCCATCTCCTCTGGGGCGAGCTGTGCTCCCCAGGAAGTGAGCTACAACCTTCCAGGGACAGCGGGGGCTCCATCCCAACCAGGACCCGCCAGGTCCTTCCTCAGCACGTGACACGCCTGGACCAGCTCCGCCCCTCCAGGGGCCCTGCCCTCACCGCACCACACCCGGCTTCCCTGGGATTCATTCAAGAGGCGCTGTGGAGACCACTCAGTCCGGACCCCTCATTTTGCAAATGGCAAAACAAGGAGCCAAAGGGGTGGGCAGTGACCAGCCCAACCCCCCAGGACCGCAGGGAGCAGAGGCTCCAATCAAGTCTGGAGGGCACGCCGGCCACTGCCCCAGCTCCAAGTCCCTTTCTCTCCCGGTGGCCCAGGTACTTCGGTGTCCCCCAGGGAGGGCGCGTCCTCCTGCTGCCTCCACCTGAGGCCTCCTGGCCTCGCTAGAGTGGCCTCATGCTGCCAATGGCTGCACGAAGTTCTGCGTTCACAGCCATGAGTACCAGCCTGGTGTTAAGGAGCCTGTTTAGAAAGATGACCTATTTTTAGCTGAGTCTTCTGCCGGTTGCTAAATATCTGTTTAAATACATGAATTAACACATCTGTTAACAGCACTTAGAGCGGGAATCAGACACACTCATGGTGGAAGGTGATTTAAAACAAACACATGCGGCAGAATGAAACCTGAGGGGCGGCTCTTGTTCTTGGCTCCGGGGGGGGCTATGCCGATGGCAACCCCCTAACAGGGCGACCCCAGTCAGGCACGTGGAGCCCCCTCGACTGCCTCCTCCAGACAGGATGAAAGGGTGCCCGAGAGAAAACCAGGGGGACTTCAGGAAGTGACAGCCCCTTGGGGCATCCGAGTGAGGAGCGGGAAGAGCCACCACCACCCCTCTAGTAGCAGCTTCTCAGCATCACCCCCGTCTGTGGCCACAGCTGAATGAAGGCAACCTGGTGTTTCCCATCGGCTGTCAGGAGCCGTGCTGGGTGCGCAGCAGGAATATTAATTACACCCCACCGTGAGCCTCAGACCCAGGCTGGCAGGACACAAAAGGATGTCCCAGAGTCCCTTCTCCTGGGACCCTGAGAAGAGCCTGCCGAGGGCCCAAGGGACAAGGAGAGACCTCGGGGAGCGCCCTGCCATCCTCCCCTGGCTGGCCCAGCCGCCTGAGCTGCCACCCAGTGATGGCAGTGCTGCTGAGCTCTCCACCATGACCCCCGGGACGCTCAGCTCCGCACTGGGCAGCCCCACATTCCAGCTTCCTGAAAGTACAAACCCTCCCTGATGAGCTTGTGTCCTGCCCTAGGATGGGAATGCGTGTGAGGACTGATGTGGCAGGCATCGGAAAACCTGCGTTTTCAGCCCAGCCCGGCCACTTCCTTGTCACGTGACACTGAGAAAGGCACACATCTTGCTGTGCTTCAGTTTCCTCATGGCTCCTGCAAGTGTAGTACAGCAGCTCTGCCCCCTCACCCCTGCCACATTGACCAGCAGCACGTGGGATCCACCCAAGGTCACAGAGTGGGCCCAGTGGTCACATTGTGATCTTCCCCCACTCCGAGCAGACACCAAGAAGCCCACCCGCCCCACCGCCTCTTCTGCCTCAATTTCCCTCAATGGGTAATGAGGCCACGTGATGGTGTGAAGTTGTGAGGGAAACACCTGAGTCCTGGTGAGAGGGAAAAACCCAGAAAATGAAATGGAGATGTTCCTGCTCTTCACGCCAAACGAGGACCCTGGTTCCGGAGTTCCCTGGGCCAGGACAAGACCAATGAGTGGGCAGAGCAACCTTGGCTCACCCAGCTGCTCCCTGCTGGCTCTGTCAGGAGCTCAGGGGGCTGCCCACAAGTCCCTTGAGATGGAGCATCCCCAGGGCCATCCCCAGGGCTCAGAACCCAGGGCCAGCTTCTGTAGTTCCCAAGGACTTTTCAGTTTGTGGCTCCCAGCCCCCCTTGATTCCTCCCTGGACAGAAAGTCACAGCCCAGTGAGTCTCCCTTTGCTGTCCTCATGACCTCAGTGTCTTCCAGACCCAGACCCTCCATGCTCTGGAGTTGGTTCCCTTCGTCCAGGTGCCGGCCAGGAAGGGAGTCAGTAGGTCAGTGGGGAAGGGGCTTAGCTGTGGACATACAACCCCAGAGTGAAGAGGGAGGGTTGCCAGCTCCAGGACACATCTCTGAGCCCACGGGTCAATGCAGACCCCGTGGACCCCAGGTGGGAGGCCACCTGGCCCTCCCCAGCACCTGTCCATTCTCTCTCTGTGTCTCCAAAGAGGACAACGGGGATGTTCACAGACTCCTGCTAATGAAAGTAAGGAGGAAAGCTGCAGAAATCTAGGACAGCCAGAGGCAAGAAGATGCATCCTCTTTGGAGTCCCCGGAATGGCAGGGCAGCCATCACTCTGCCTCAGGCAGCTGGTGACTCAGCGCTCAAGGCCCAGCAGAAGCCGGCCTGTCCTAAAAAGTTGCCCCACAGCCATCGTCCAAACACGTCACTCACAGGAGGAGCAGCCAGCCACTTGGTCTCACGGTGGGAAGTCCACAGCAGGATTCTGAAAAATACCCCCTAAACCAGAAATGTAAACAGGGAGTTCGTCCGGGGGAAGAGAGCCAGGACTGATTGATATCATTCGGCAATTTTGCAAGAAAATGGGAGCAAGTTCCTGTTATAAATGAGTCCCTGATGGTGAAATCACTTGATTCGAGTGACTGAACTGTGACCTTTACTCAAGAAATAAAAAAGCCAACAAGAGGAAGTGTACGCTTTATTCTTTGGTAAACTTGGAAAGCACAGATGCAATATTTCTGCTTGTCTTCTGCTTGCTAAGATTAAAAGCAACTGGTAAATTCAGGGAACGGAAGGTGGATCAATATTCCCCAGCTCCTCCCCAAGGTTTGGGGATGATAATCTCGATTACTATCTCCAGCTAATGGGACGGAAGCAGAAGTGATCGTGAGGCCAGCAGGGGCCTGTGGGAAGGCACATTCGGCCCTTTGAAAATTACCTACTGTTATTTCTGCAGATGAGAAGTAGTTTCCAAAACTACAAAGACACGTAGTTATTAATGCCAATATCCATGACGTTGAGGAAAATAATCCTAGCTGTGGACACCTTTGAGAATCCAAAGATGATAACATTCCCAGAGGAAATCCACGTGCAATTTTATCATCTAGAAAATAGGGATGGTGTAATGCAATGAGACTGTCTGCAGACATCCCGAGTCTTGCGGATCTATGTGACAATGAAAACAGGAAGCACTTGCTTCCATGAGTTTGCAGCATGGACCATGCCTGAATGAATGAGGTACATCCCAGCACTTGGCACTCAAGAGAAGCTGGCAACAAATGTTGCTATTAAATACAGGTTACCCTGCAAAGCCATGAGCTTAATAAGGAGAATTATTTGAGTGATGTCTTTTCTGAAAATGTTTTGGAACTCCTCTCTAAAAGTTGCCTTTATACCCTACGCACATTTTGTTAAATATCCGTAACAGTGAGCCGGGCATGGTGGCTCACACCTGTAATCCCAGCACTTTGGGATTACAGCACTTTGGGATTACCCGCCAAGGCAGGTAGATCACAGGTCAGGAGTTCGAGACCAGTCTGGCCCACATGCTGAAACCCCATCTCTACTAAAAACACAAAAAATAGCTGGGCATGGTGGTGCACGTCCGTAATCCCAGCTACTCAGGAAGCTGAGGCAGGAGAATTGCTTGAACCCAGGAGGCAGAGGTTGCAGTAAGCCGAGATCATGCCATTGCACTCCAGCCTGGGCGACAAAGTGAGACTCTGTCTCAAAAAAAAAAAAAAAAAAATCTGTAACAGTGGAAAATTACTTCATGATGGTGACTTAGCGTTTGTAGAAATCACTGTATTTGTTTTCCATGGCTGCCTAAAGAAAATGTCACAGCAGGGGTGGCTTCAGTCACAGAAATTGATTTTCTTACACTTCTACCATTCTGGAGGCTGGAGGTCAGAGATGAAGATGTCAGCAGGGCTCGTTCCTTCTGAGGTCTCTTCTTGGCTTGTCGATGCACGTCTTCTCCCTGTCTTTGGGTGGTCTTCCCTCTATGCATCTCTGCCAGTGTGTCCTCCTTTCCCCTGTTTCCTTGGGACACTAGTCATACTGGATTAGGGACCACCCCAATGACCTCATGGTCACTTAATTACCTCTGTAAGTCTCCTGTCTCCATATACTGTCATTTTCTGAGCTGCTGGAAGTTAGAATCTCAACATACAAATTTTGGGAAGACACAATTCAGCTCATAATGACTGTCAAAGCCGATCAAATCCAAGACTAGTGCATATGGTGGGTGATCGTGGCACCTCGTCTTGTCAGTGGGGATGACTCTCTGTTGTCACGGTAACTGTGTGTGAACTGGCCAGCTTCCCCAGTGACCAGCGAACGAGACGCCTCTGCTGCCTTCTGTCTCTGCTTCCGCCGACAGCTGTTTCCCCTTGGCTGGCCACAGCACGGCTCACCCTAAGCCGGATTGACTGAGCCAAGCCAGCAGTACCTACACCTTCCTGTTATTTCCTGTCCACTGTGTTACTTTAAGATACGCAGTGTCATCTAACGAGACCTGTTGTGGAAATGAACTCTCAGCCGCAGAACAGACATCTCCTTCCCAAATTAGAATTCAAAGTAATTGCGAATAAAAATAAATAAATAAAAGGAAGCAGCATGATTTCACAGGTTTGGGGGTGCCGCCTGCTCTTCTGACCTGTGGTGCTCTTGAAGTTTCCTGTCCTCAGTGGTAGTTTCTTCTCTGAGTCCTCAGGGGTCCACAACCAGCCATGGCAGATGCACAGCCAGAGGGTCGCTGCATCACCAAACGCCCCGGAGCTGCCTGGGTGCAGACACCCAGCTCACCCCTCTCTCAGCTATCACTGTGCTGAGCTCAGAACACTGCCCTCCGGAACCTGGAGGAGCCATGGCCACTGCCACCACCATCCTCCCAGGACATCCAGCCTTGCTGAAGTCCAACCTGCAGCCTGGGCTGGGCAAACCTGCTTGTCTGGACCTAAGCCAGGGCCTGTACCCCAGGGCGGGTGAGGCAGGTTGGACAGCAGGCGTCCGCATCTCCAGCCCTGTGGTGGGAGGCAGATGGGGCCTCTCAACAGAGGGGTTCTCCAAACCAGTGGGAGCTTTCAGATGCAGGGAGGCCCAGAGAATGCCCAACGCTCACCTGAAATGTATCCAGGGCTCAGCAGAGGTGTCCATTTTTTCTGGTTGAGACCTGCCCTTGGTCTACTTTCTAACTAATTTGGAGCATGTCTGGGTTCAATAGCATCTCCCAAAATTAACATCCACTTGGAACCTCAGAGCGGGCCTGCTATGGTTTGAATGTTTGTCTCCTCTGAAACCCATGTTGAAACTGAATCTCCAGTGTGTCAGTATTGGGGCAGGGGGAGCTTTAGGAGGTGATTAGGTTGTGAGCGCTCGGCCGTCATGAATGCATTAATCCATTCAAGGAATGATGGGTTAATGAACAACTGGGTTGACGGATTAATGCATTATCCTGGGAGTGGGACGAGGAGCTTCATAAGAAGAGGAAGAGAGACCTGAGCCAGCACGCTCAGTCCTTTCACCAAGGGACACCCTGAGCCACATCAGGACTCTGCAGAGAGCCTGCCAGCCAGTAAGAAGGCTCTCACCAGAGGCGGCCCCTCGACCTCGGGCTTCTCAGTCTCTATCACTGTAAGAAATAAGTTCCTTTTCTTTGTAAATCGCCCAGTTTCGGGCATTCTCTTACAAGCAACAGAAAATAGACTAAGACGGTGATCCTATTTGAAATAGGGTCTTGCAGATGTAGTTAAGGTGAGGACGAGATGAGATCATACTGGATTAGGGTGGGCCCCAAATCCAATGAGAGTGGCCTTAATGGACTTAGGAGTGTCCTCACTGTCCAGGGAAAGAGCACACCGACACTGGGGAAAGGTCTGGTGGAGAGGAAGGCAGAGAGCACAGCGATGTATCTGTAATCCAAAGCAAGTCGATGACAGCCAGCCACCACCAGGAGCAAGGTGAGAGGCCTGGGACGGTTTTTCCCTCAGAACCTCCAGAAGGAACCAATTCTGCTGACACCTCGATCTCAGACTTCCGGCCTCTTGAAATGTGAGAGGATACACTACTGTTTTAAGCCATCAAGTCACACTCCATCAACTGCAGCTGTGAAGCCAAAGTCCAGGGAATTTCCACGAAAACGCTGGTCTACCTTGGAAGGTAAGCCCTGTTTGAGGGGCAGTCCCTAGAAAGACCTCTCCAGATGCTGGGCCAGAACACAAGTGTCGGCTGGGTTTTCCTGGGCCACACCACTCTCCTTAAGCAAAGCCTGAGTGGTTCCCACACTTGAGCATGTATCTGTCAGAATCACCTGGCCAGCTGTGTTAAAGCACAGATCCCCAGGCCCCTCCATGTCCATTTCTGTCGCAGCAGGTCTGGGGCAGAGTCAGAATTCCCAGCTGATGCTGGGGCCTGGGCACCACACTGAGGGACCCTGTCTCTATTTGGGGCTTCACCAAGTCAACAAGGGAGTTCCATTAAGATCATGTTGCTCAAAGTGTTGTCCCTAGCCCAGCAGCCTCGGCATCACCTGGGAGCTCGTCAGAAATCCACATTCTCAGGCCCCAGCTCAGACCTGCATCCTAGATCCACTGAATTGGAAGATGCATTTTGATAAGATTCCCAGGATATCTGGGGATATCTGGAGCCTCTGTTTACCTGTTTCTCACCTGCAGGGATGCACAGAGGAGCGAAACGTACTTAAAAACAGGCAAAACCCACACAGGCGGGTTTCCAATCCTAGCTGCTGCTGCCACGCAGGCATTTCATAATGGGGCACAGGGGAAAAAAATTGTGTGTGCACATTTGAGTTTGAGAAACACGAAAGTAGAGGACTCCTCTTGTGCCTCCAACACAGTAAGCCCCTGCCCAGGTGACCCAGAGATGACTGTGGGCAGCTAGTCCCCACCTGGGGCTATGTGTGGCCACCTCCTTCCACCCTACACCTTCCACTCCCCGGTTAATGGGCAGCTGGGTGTATAAGGCTTCATCCTTCTGAAGTCTGTTCATGTACCTCCGTTCTTTGTTGCTGTTACATAAATCCAGGCTGTGCAGGGAGTTCTGGAGGCAGCCCTGGCCCCTGCCATCCCCAGAATACACACGGCCTGCGAGAGCCACTCTCAGAGCCTGTGGATGGCCCCAGCTGGGAGGGATGGCACAGTCTGAGCTGACCGACCCCTGCAGGACTCCCCCACTGTCTTCATGTGAAATTTTCTCTCTGGTTCTTTCCCGTGCCCCATTATGAAATGCCTCCGCGGCAGTAGCCGCTAGGATCGGACACCAGCCCGTGTGGGTTTTCCCTGTTTTTAAGTACGTTTCGCTCCCCTGTGCACCCTTGCAGGTGAGAGACAGGTAAACAGACGCTCCAGGGAGGGACCCAGGTCTTTGCAGGGGTCTCGCAGTCCCTTTCTTTGCTCACAGAATCAAGTGAGTGTCTGCACTCCATTTCTCCGCTCTTGTTCAGTGACCAAAGGGTTGTTTGTTCTTTGTTTTTCTGATCAAAAAGGCGAGATTGTGCCACTGTTCTCCAGCCTAGGAGACAGAGCAAGACTCCGTCTCAAAAAAAAAAAAAAAAAAAAAAGAGCCATACCAGGTCTCAAACATCTTGTGCCCATGTTTACTTCCATGTTATAAACCCCACTGAAATAACCAAATAAAATGGCAAACCAAAGTTTAATGTACAGCAACACCTAGAAAAAAAGAAGAATTTGTGATGAGCCAATTTTTGACTTTGAGGAAACTCTATACTGCATGACGCAGATGGGACTGGCTGGGCACACAACTGTCAGGGTATGTGCCCCAGGGTTCCACACCACTACAGGGTGCATGCTGGGCTTCTCAGCACAGGCCTGGAAACCTCTCGCCCTGGAGCAGAATGGCCTGGGAGTGGGAGCCAGGGTGGGCTGGGAGCAGTCTGAGAGGCTTATGTCAAAAAGACTTTGTGAACCATGCCAGGTGCAGGAAAATAGCTGAAAAGACTTTGTGGACCGTGCCAGGTGCAGGAAAATAGCTGTTGGTGTCTTCTGCTTCCCCAGGCAAAGCCCCCTATGAGTGAAGACATGAGAGAAGGGCCGGAGAGAGAAGGCAGCAGCCCCCTCTATAAGAGGCCACCAGAGCCAGTGTAGATGAAACAAAACGGCCGCACCAGTGCCCCAGCATCCATGACCATGCCTCCCTTAGGTGCCTCTGCCAAACATCTCAGCTGAGACACAGAAGCTCCTGAGATGGCAGCAGCTGCGGAAGAGGCAGGGAAGGGTCACTGGGAGGCATTACCCGACACAGAGACCCAACAGAGACCTGTGTCCAGGGCAGGCCAGACCCATCAAGGTACCAGCTCCAGGATTTGTTTGGAAAGGACAGTGCAGTGAGGAAAGTGAGACCTTCGCCACTAGGGGCTTCCACGAGACCCCAGCTTGCTCATGGACTGTTATTCCTGACCATGCACATACAGGGAGGTCTCTAGCAAGCCCACCCACCTGCTCCCTGCACCTAGGACACCACCCAGCCATAGAGCTCATTGTGCTTGGAGGCTTGAGAGGAACAGTGGCTGGATGGGGGAAACACACTGGTCCCCACACGGCTATCACAGGGGCAGATGACCAGCACCGGAAGGATGAGGGGAGGCAGCAGGTTGCAGAGCTGCCACAGCAAGAACTCCACTGAGATAAATATAATGTGCAATGTGGGGAAGAAGCACTGAGGAAGCCAAACTCACGCTCAGTCAGAATAGACTAATGCTTCCGAAAGCATGGTGGACTGGACACTCTGAAGGGCTCCCCATTTGCCTACAAAGAAGCTAGACCCTGACCGGGCTTGATCTGCAGTGTTACTGGGCTCAAAGAAAATCAAGGAAGTTGCCTAGGAGCACGCTGACCAATAACACTGAACTGAGACTTAAAGATAATGCCTAGAGAAGGTGTGCGAGCTAAATCACGTGGGATGACAAAGTGGTCCCAGTCTTCAGGGTCTCTTGGCTTGTTACAAAAGCAAACATAAATCCTGTCTAGTGGAAAACATCCTCAGTTTAGGCTCCACAAATTAAGATCAACCAAATATGAGCCCACATTCAAAGATCAACAAGTAAAAAGAGAATAGGCCATCAGAGATTAGGGCAATAGAAACAAACAGCAGATTTAGACTTCCAAAAGCCTCTGATATTGGAATGATCAAGGACAGAGTGTATAAAACCAATGTAGTAAATATTTAAAGAAATGCAACATAGAATCATAAACATGAACAGACAACCTGAGACCATCAAAAATGACTACACAGATGTGGAAAAAATAACCAGAACTTTTTAAGTTAAAAAAACATAATTATTAAAATAAAATGCATGGAACAAATTACAGAACATATTAGATGTTAATAAGAGATTTCTTGATTAGGGATACAGAAACTGGAGCCCAAGGCCCACTGAGATCAGGGGGACCATCAAGCACCTCCCTCATCCTTTAAAACAGAAACCAAAAATGTGTCTGAAGGAGAAACTGAATTGGAAGTGAAAGATCCCATGAACAGACTATAATTGGTTTTGAGTCATCTGGGTAGCACAGAAGAATCTTGGGTCTGAAATACCGAGTTAAAGTGATCCTCCATTGCTAGTGTATTCACGCACCTGAGAGACACAAATAAAAATATTTTCTGAATGAAGATAACATCATCCTAGTCCTCTAATTACTTCTACAACAACTTTTCAAACATAGTGTCCAGCACAAAATAAAAAATGAACAAGGCATAAGAAATAAGACAACATAAGCAAAACTCAGCAGATATATTTTATAATAGAAAAAGATAAGCATGTGCTTTGAACATTGAAATGAAAAGACATAGGCTTTAAAATAATTATGCTCAAGGATGATAAAGACAATATTGAAAAATTTGGCAGACAACTGGAAAATATTTTAAAGACCCCAATTTAAAAAAAAAATTGAAAATAGAGTAACTAAATTTTAAAGAAAACCTAAATGGATGACTTTAACAGCAGTTTAAAAAAACAAAGCTGAAGAGAGAATTAATAAACTAGAAGATAGACAAGAAGAAAATATTCAAAATGAGACATGAAGTACAGAGGAGGAAAAATAAAGGTATGAAAATGTGGATAATTGAGTGAGAAAATTTAACATACATTAAGCACTGGAAAAAGAGGAGAAAAAGAGTGAAGCAGAAGCAATATTTGAAAACATAATGACTGAGAATTTTCCATAACTGGTGAAAGAAACCAATTTACAGATGAGTCATAAAGTTTAGTGAGCACCAAGCCAGATAAATTAAAAGTAAATCATGCCTAGATACATTACAATAAAAATGCAGAAAAATAGAAACAAGGAAAACAATTTTAAAAGCAATTAGAAGGGGAGAAAAAATATTTGCAAAAGAGCAAGTATCAGATGGACTTCTCAACAGAAACAGTGCAAGTTATAAGATAAAGGATTTGCATCTTTGAAATACTAAAATAATAATGACTACAAATCTGCAGTTGTATTGCCAGTGAATATTTTCTTTAAAGGATGAAGATAGAATACTACCAGATACTCAGACAAAACCTGAGAGGATTCATCACCAACAGTTTATTAAAGAAAATTCATTGTTGTCTTGAAGAAGAAGGAAAATTATCTCAGAGGCAAAATGCTTTCATTTGGAGATGAACTCAGGAATAAAGAGTAACAAAGTTAATGAGTATACAGATGAATCAAATTGAATATTGGCTTTAAAAATGTTAATAAACGGCTGGGTGCCATGGCTCACGCCTGTAATTCCAGCACTTTCAAAAGCCGAGGTGGGCAGATTACCAGGTCAGGAGTTTGAGACCAGCCTGCCCAATATGATGAAACCCCTTCTCTACTAGAAACTACAAAAATTATCCAAGAGTGGTCATGCGCGCCTGTAGTCCCAGCTACTTGGGAGGCGGAGGCAGGAGAATAGCTTGAACCTGGGAGGCAGAGGTTGCAGTGAGCTGAGATAGGTCCACTGTACTCCAGCCTAGGTGACAGTGTGAGACTCCATTTCAAAAAAAAAAAAAAAAGATAATAAAGGGCCAGGCACAGTGGCTCATGCCTGTAATCCCAGCACTTTGGGAGGCCAAGGCAGACGAATCACGAGGTCAGGAGATTGAGACCAGCCTTGCCAAATGGTGAAACCCCGTCTCTACTAAAAATACAAAAATTAGCCAGGCATGGTGATGCACGCCTGTAATCCGTTACTCAGGAGGCTGAGGCAGGAGAATCACTTGAACCCAGGATCAGAGGTTGCAGTGAGCCAAGATCATGCCACTGCACTCCAGCCTGGTGATAAAGTAAGACTCCATCTCAAAATACATAAATAAGTAAAAATAATAAAGATATAATGGGACTTTAAGTAGAGAGAGAATTAAAGCATGGGAATAAGAGCATGTAAGTTGGGGGGAGGAATAAGTAAAAGTGAAGAAGTCAAAGCCCAGCCCCAGCCATACGGAGAGGTATGATTTGACTCCTATCCTTCATGTCCCCAGAGTTTGGACCACAAAAGACTAAAGCTCTGGGTAAGAAAAAGCCAGAAAAGCCAGAAGGGACTAGCAGAAAAATTGCCCTGGTCTTCATCAAATCAGGAGAAATATAGTCCATGAGAAATTGTAGCCAAGCTGATCTTTGCAGGAGTTGCAGCACAAATTCATATCACCTGTGTGGTTCAAAAAACCAGTTTTAAATTTGTTTTAAAGTGTTCATGTACTAGAAATTCCCCTAAGTACCAGATAGAAACTGATACATATTCTGTCTAAAGGATTTCACCTTCACCCAGGCCTAAAGAATGTTCACACACATATTTTTAAAAGAGTGCTTTTCATAAAAATCTAGTCAAGAACACAACAAAGTCATGATAAGACAAGTAGGAACAGTAAATAGAAAAATAAGACCCAAAGCTTCAAACATTGTCATTTTTTAGTCACAGATTTAGAAAGACGTCTAAGCACTATGTTTAAAGGAATAAAACACGGCTGGAAAATATCTCTAGTACATAGTAAACTATAACATGTGACTTAGCAGATGTGAAAAAAGCAGAACTTATAGAAATTAAAAATACAGTGATCAAAACATTAAAATTGCAAGGGACAGAAATAACAGGTTATTAGATATAGCTGAGGAAAGAATTAGTGAACTGGAAGAAAATTCAGAAGCAACTACCCAGAATGTACCACAGAGAAAGGGAGAAATTTTAAAATATAATGAAGAGATTGATACATGACAATGATGTGAAACCTAACGCCCTCCTAAATCAAAGTCTTTAACAGAGAGCAAAGAGTGGGGCAGAGATATTAAAGAGATAATGGCCAGGAGTTATTTCATATGGCTGAAAGCACCAATCTGCAGATTCAAAATGCCCAATGAATCTCAAGCAAAATACTTAAAAGAAATCACAACTAGACACACTCTTTAATAAAATTTTATTTCACTAAAGACAAGGAGAAAACTCTAAAAAGCTATAAAAGGAAAATAAAAAAGGACCAGTTTGTTCTAAAGAATATCAGTTAGCTAACTGTATCATTTTTAACCATAATAAAAGCCAGATAACAGTGGAATGAAATTTTCAGTGTACTGAAAAAGAAATATCAATCTAGAATTCTAGAATTGGAAAACATCTTTCGAGAATGAGACAGAAATAAAGACATTTTCAGATAAAACAACTAACAAACAAAACACAACAAAGAATTTGCCACTAACTGAACTTTACTAAGGGAAAATTTAAAAGGAAAAGAAAGTAATCTCAAAGAACTAATTCACAAAAAAGAGTAAAGAATGTAAATATGTGGGTGAATATAAACAGACTAAATGGTTGCAACAATGTATTGAGGGGCTCAAAAAGATGAAAATCAAATATGCGACAATACATTTCTATGCACCTCATAACAGCACTTCAACATACAAAGGAAATTTCAATAGAACCTCAGAAGTTGATAAATACATACTCGTGATGGAAGATTTCAACACACTTCTTTTGGTAATACATATATAAAGCTGGTCAGGGCTAAGTAAGGATATAGATTGGTACAGCACAATTAAACTTATGGAACACTGTTACCCATCAACTTCAGAATACACATTCTCTCTCTGTCTCTCTGTATGCGTGCGTGTGTGTCTCTTCATACATACATAGAAAATCTACTAAACAGTTGAGTATATGTTATGCCAAAAAATGAGCCGAACTACAGAAGCAAGTTTTCTCACAATAAGATTAAGCTACAAGCTAATAACAAAAAATAACTAGAAATCTCCATGTTTGGAAATTAATATGCTTTGGAATAACCCACGTGTTTGAAGCATCACAAGAAAAATCAGAAAATATTTGTACTGAACAATAACAAATACTATGTATCAAAACTTGTGAGATGCATGTAATGCTGCATTTACAGGAAAACATAGCCTTTTATGTCTATCTTAGGAAAAAGGGAAAATTAATGAGCTAACAATCCATCTTAGGACATTTGGAAAAAATATATAGTACTAAAATAAATCACCCAGCACTTTGGGAGGCCAAGGCAGATGGATCGCCTGAGGTCAGGAGTTGAAGACCAGCCTGGCCAACATAGGAGGCTGAGGCAGGAGAATTGCATGAACCTGGAAGGCAGATGTTGCAGTGAGCTGAGATTGCGCCACTATACTCCAGCCTGGGCAACAGAGCGAGACTCTATCTCAAAAAAAATCACAAAAATATCAAGGCAAAATAATATTAATAGGACCACAAATTAATAAAGTAAAAAATAAACATTTACTAAAACATATAAACACATTGGTTATTCGAAAAAAACTAATATTAGTGTCAATACCCTAGCAAGACTCATTAAGAATAAAGAGAAAAGGCATACACATATCAAAAATGAGAAAGGGGACATTGCTACAGATCCTACAGATATGAGAAATGTAATAAGAGAATATTATTTTTTAAATATCCAATAATTTGTGCAAATAAATCTAAAAATTTGTATAAAATAGGAAATTCCTAAAAACTTTTCAAACCTTAAGGAGAAACAGCCTAAGTCATTAAATAAATTCAATTATTGGCCGGGCACAGTGGCTCAAGCCTGTAATCCCAGCACTTTGGGAGGCCAAGATGGGCGGATCACAAGGTCAGGAGATCAAGACCATCCTGGTTAACATGGTGAAACCCCATCTCTACTAAAAAATATACAAAAAACTAGCCGGGCGAGGTGGTGGGCGCCTGTAGTCCCAGCTACTCGGGAGGCTGAGGCAGGAGAATGGCGTGAACCCGGGAGGTGGAGCTTGCAGTGAGCTGAGATCTGGCCACTGCACTCCAGCCTGGGCAACAGAGCGAGACTCTGTCTCAAAAATAAATAAATAAATAAAAATAAAAATAAAATTTAAAAAAAAATAAATTCAATTATTAGTGACATTTTTTTCCTCAAACAAACCTCCAGGTATAGATGGTTTCACTGGAAAATCCAGATACTCAGGAAAGAAAGAATTACAAAATCTCTTCCCCCTCCCGTCCGAACGAACAAAACAAAACAAAAACAGAAAAAGAAGAAACAATTTCTAACTCATTTTATGAGGCTATTATATTCTGACTAGCAAAATCCAAAAATGATATCATGAGAATGAAAACATACAGGCTAATCTCATTTACCCAAAACACAAATTTTTAAAAAATGACAACAAAAAATCATCAGGGCAAAGACAGCAATATATACAAACGAGAACACATCATGATCAAGTTGAATTATACAAGGAATGCAAGGTTGGTAAGGAAGTATCATATCAACAAATAAAAGAAAAGCAAACATTTGTTATATCAATAAATGTGGGGGAAAGTGTTTGATAAAACTCAACATTTTTATTATTTAAAAACTAAAAATACAACAGAATTCCCTTAACCTGATAAAGGGTATTTCAAAATTCTCACAGCAAACAGCACCCTTATTGGCAAAATATTGAAATATTTATACACTCAAGATAAAGAACAAGATAAGACATACACTTTCACACTCACATTCAAATTGCAATGGAAGCCCCAGCCAGCATAGTGAGACCAGAGAAAAAAACTAAGAGATAATAAGAATTAGAAAGGGAAAACAAAACTGCCAATATTCATAGATAGTATTTAATAAGAGTTTAGTAAAATGGGTAGATACTAAATCAATATGCAGAAATATAACAAACGTTATAAAATTATACATTTTAAAATATCATCTACAAAAGCATCCAAAACCATAAAATACCAATAATAAATATAACTAAAGATGTACACAACCTCTATGGAAAAAGTAATAAAATTTGGAGACCACGTCCATGGAGGGGAGCATTCTCTATTACAAGCATATCAATTTTTTCTAAAACAGTTTATGGATTCAATGTAATCCCAATCAAAATCCCTTGTAGAAATTGACATGCTGACTTTAAACTTTATATAAAATACAAAAGGACAAGAAGAGTCAAGACATTCTAAATAAAAATAACATGGGAGGACTAACCTTCCTAGATATTAAGACCTCTGTTAATACAAAAGGGATAGACAAATAGTCACATAAGACCAAATACTTACCCCAAAACAGACAGCTGAAATGCCACTTTCATCATATGCTAAGGCAGGTAAAGGGTGGGATTTTTAAGAATTCATGCTAGAACTATTGACTACCCATTCAGGAAAAATATGAAATTACACCCTACCTCACACCATATCCAAAATACCAATTTCAGTTAGATTATAGGTAAAGTTACCATCTGTCTCAGCCTGTTCAGCACTGAGGAGTCCCCAGAACTTTTAGTGTTAAAACTAGTCAAGTCCCAAGCAAAAATAGAGTGGTCACCATAAACAGGTCTAAACTGGAAAGACAAAAGATAAATTGTTTAGACCATATTAATATGAGAATATCTTCCCAAACTCTGGATGGAAAAAAAATTATTAAACCAGATACAAACAGATATTACCCATAGAGAAAAAGATTGATACATTTAGCTACATTAAAATTAGTTATCCAAAGTCACCAAAATATCCCCCATGGCCAGTGGGGAGCCACGATCCAGGAGAAGATATCTGTAACACATGCAACCCACCATGACTATCTTTCAAATTATGTAAATAACTCCTGCAAATTCAAATGTAAAACAACAAACAACCAAATAGAAAAATAGACAAAAGACTACAAGTACTTCAAACAAGAAGAAAATCCAAATGGCCAATAAACACACAAAAAAGTATTCAACGTTATCCCCACAGAAAACAGAAGAGATAAACAAATCGTACTGAATTCTACACACTAGAAGACTGTATATCAATAAAAATGAACCAATAACAGCTGTACTTGAATAAAACTCACAAATATAATTTTGGACAAAAGGAGCAAAGTACAAAAGTATGCCAACGGTAAGATTCCATTGATTTGGAGTTCAAAATCTCTGCCATGATGAATTGGGAGACACCTGCTTGCTGAGAAGGCAAAGGGGAGGACTGTCTCCCCACAGCCAGGATAAGACACTTCACCTTCTCCAAACTAAATCACAAAATTAGTTCCAGGGCCTGAAACAGTTTCTAACCATGAATTACAGGGGAGATCATGAGTTGACACTCTCCTTTCCTCATCCTTCCTCCTGAGTCCTCCATCTTCGCCCTGCTTGTCAGTGTACCTGGCACGCAGCAGGCACATCAAGCTTGGCTTGTTGAAGGAAAAACTGTCAGGGCCTTTTTCCGTTTTGCAAACATGTTCCAGGCATCAACCCTACCAAAGAAGCTGAAAGTTTTGGCAGTTTGGGACCTGCTGAGAATGAAGCTGACAAAAGTTATAGTTGTACTTACAAACAGACTTTCTGATTATAAATTGGGCCTTTCTCTACTTAGTTATCTAATGGGGAAGTCCCACAATCTTAGCACATTCCAAAAAAAAAAAAAAGTATCTGTTGCCAAGAAGTTTTCAAAAGTTACTATTTTTGTAGGACCTATAAAAATTCAGCATATTCACTCCCTCTGCTGACTCGGCAGAAGCATTTAACTCACAGGCCCTATTTCCAGAGCCCCGCTGCCATCTGGGCCTTGCACAGATGTTTTGGCAGGACTAGAACCCTCCAAACACAAGTTTTTGTTCATTGTATTAAACAAAAGCAGCCCTGTTAATTTCAGTTCCATTCAGCACCAAGTTTGAAGGGGGGGAAAGAATCAATATTTGCTAAGAGGAGAAGAACAAAATCAGTAGGGGGAAAACAATTATTTGCTGGCTTTTCAGAGAATATTACGAATAATGATGGTTCAAAACCATAAAAAACTGTTCAAAGAATTGCCTGACATGAGCCCTTTAATCTGTGGTTCAGTTTACTCTCTGGTTCATTCTTTCTATGAAGAATTTGAATCCGTGAAAATTTTTGTAGGAATACAAACTAATTGCTATGCAAATACCAAGCTTCTCTGGTGCAGAACGCTTTCGACTGGAAGGGATCACACAGCAGCCCAGCTCATTGCGACACGCTCGGGTTGGCAAGAGGGCAAAAGATGTTTGTTGCATACAATAGGCAAAGTGAGGTACCTGCTCGCTGGGAGGCAGAGCCTGTTTCACAATCCCAAGCATTAGGCATTCTGGAAAATGAACCAATCCCAGCAGACGCCTTTGAGGTTGGCCAAGAAAAATGTATCCTTCCCCTTCCAAGCCCGCACTAAATTTTCCTCCTTAAAACATGAAAGCCTAAGCACTGTTGGAAGATAAAATAATGGCTAATCATATGCAACCTTTTATAAATAGATTATCACTCAGTAGAAATTATTTTCTCTCAAGAACAAAAGGATTGTTAAGCCCAAAGATGAGTCACTTTATTGACCTGGAGATTAGGACTAGATTTCACAAAGCGAGAAGTCTGACTGTTATGAAACGCCAGCATCCTTCAAAGACATGGAAATTGAGGGCTCCCGAAACAAGAAACTGGGAGGCTCTTAATCTAGAGAGTCGAATCTAAAATGTATCTCTGCTACTTTAGCCGAAGGGGTCCACCTGGTATAGTACTGTGGAAGATTCCCGGGCTCTGGATTTCTTTTGCTTTAAGTGATTCACCCAAGGATGAAGCAGGTAGTGATGGCCACTGGTTCCATCTGATGGGTGGCCAGTGCACATCTGACAGAATGAAGCAGCACCCCGTGGACTGGCATGGCTGGAACCCAGCTTTGCTGTCAAAGCGTGGCAGATCTCCGATTCCCTCACCCTCCCTTGTGTTTTATCCACTTGGGGAGTCATCGCGGGCCGCCTCTGGGGCTTGGCTTTGTTCCGTTTCTTGACCTGGGTGGTTCATTCCACATAATCCATGACTCTACATTTCTCTCAATGTGTCCTTTTTCATAGTTGACAAGGTCTAAACACGCAGATGGTAGGTGGAGGAGCCAGGTTAGGACCCAACCCGTCTGACTCCAAAACTCACGTCCTTGACTTCCAAGGATGGAAGAAGAGCAGGTCAGGCGTCCACAGAGGATGAGCGATGGGTGTGTGAACCAGTATTTCCTGCCCCTGTGAGTCACGACACCACCATCGCCTTCCTGGAAGGGCTGACAGATCAGGCAGGAGTCGGGAAGGAGAGACACACACACGTGTAGCCAGCACTCAACTGTGGGCAATGGAGTTCTTCCAGCTCTAGGAGCACAGAGGCTGTGCTTGTCAGAGTGAAACACGAAGCCCCAGCCCCAGGTCACACTCCAAGGCCTGATGAGCAGGTGCCAAGGCCTTGGCAACACAGAGAGGAAGGGTGTTGCCCCCCATCTTCAGTCAGCTCTGGGTGTCCCAACTCAAGAAGCGGCAAGGACAGCCTGTAGCCTGAAAATCAGCCGAGTGGTGTAGCCTGTGAGTGCAGAAGGGTTTTCAGAGCTGCCAGAGGTTGAAGCAAACAAGGACAGCGTCTGAAAGAGCTCCCTCTTGCACAGCCTTGAACAATTGCAAGTAAGAGCCTCCAGACCAAGAAGGCAGCTGAACCCAACAGCAAGAAGCTCTGGGCAGGCGGCACTAGGCTGAAGGCTATAACTAGGACAAAGGGGAATGAAAAGTTGGAACAGTGGAGCCCAGAAAGTCAGGCAGAGGATGTCAGGGGCAGGGTCCCAAGGCTACCAAAAGGATGAAATGGCCACAGGCAAAGGGCTAAGGGGTGAGTGGGCAGGATGGAGGCAGCCCCTGGTCTGTATTATGGACAATTCTTAGAGCTCTCTCTTAATACAAAAAATCACTCTTTGAGTACACTTTTGTAGGGTTGTAAAAGTTGAACTGATTGTTTATCTGTGTATGTAGATGAATCCATTTAGATTTGGGAATGTGATTTTGGAATGTTAATTAACAGTGCCCCAAAGACACCTTGTTCTCAGTCCTGAGGACCCTTATTGACTTAGGACTGTGCTCTGAAGAGACTTCTGAAGCTCCAACAGGAAAGAACTGGCGGCCACAGCTCTTGACTAGGACTGGCCAAGTTGAGTGGGAAGAGAGAAAACCTGGGCCCATGAGAGCTGGGGTCAGACACAGGCTGGTGTTCACACGGGAGATGAAGGAGGAACCACAGATGACCAAGCCATGGTGGAAGGTAGAAGCGACAAGAGACTGACCTCAGCTCAATGCAGAGACACTTCTCCAAGGAATCAAATTGCCCAGCAATGCCAGGGTCCCGTGGAAGGCAGACAGCTGGGGGGCCACCTCCCAAGAGTGCCTCTTTGAAAAGAGATCCCTGCTTTGACCAAGAGATGAAACAAAATGGTTTCTATAGCACCTTCCATGCCACAATGCCATGATTGCATCTACCAGTGCCTGGAGCTGCTGTGACCCAGGAGGCAGGTGAAAGAAAAGCCACTTCCCTCTCTGTTCACGTCCAGCATTCAAACCAAGATGCACTCTAGGCAGCAGTGTGCTGGAGCCCGCTTGTTCCTTTGCCCAGGAGGCCCTCACGTGTGGGCTGTTGAGGGGATCCGGTGAGACAAGGACTGCAAAGGCTTAGTGGACTCTACCCTGGGCCCTGGCTCTGGTGTCAGATGCCTTTCCAGTGCTGTCCTGGAGTTCACTCGGGTTCCCAAAGGCCGACAATGCATCTTCCCATCTCTGCTTTCAGTGGCATTGTATCAGTAGCTTGACATCTGCTATGATAGCAGTATTTACACCAGAGACATGGGCAGATGCTACAAATGAAAGCAACCACCACCCCCACCCAGACAGCTGGTTGATAAACATTTGCCAGCAACTCCTGGCTCCAGGGCAAGATGCCTCCCACCCAAAGCTTTGGAGCCTTGATTCGGGTGTGGAACATCCTGTCTCACGCTCTCTGTGTTCACGCTGCCTGCTGGGGCTGGTGTTTAGCCTCATTCAGACAGCTGTGCCTGTCTTCTCTTTCCTGGACCTCTCCATCTTTTACTCCTTTGTTTCCTTGCACTCCATCTCATAATACAAATGTGCCCAGAGCTGAGGTGAGCACTGTATTCGCAGTAGCTCATTTAATCCCCATGCCCTGGGGGTAAGGACCCACCTGGCACTCTCCCTGTGCAAAGTGGGGAGCCTGAGGCTTAGAGACACCCAGTGATTTGCCAGAAAAGGGCCAAAACTCAGATAATCCAAAATAATGGTCAACGGAAAGTTGGCCTTTGGGGGAGGAGTGGGTGGAGCACACAGATGATATCCACTTTGCCCAGTCCTTAAATCGAACCGTGCTCCCTCTGGGCATGAGGGAAGAGACAGCCTGCGGTCACAACTTGCTGAAGAAAATCAGCAAAAAGAATAATGTTTACATAGCTCTTCATTAAAATAACCATAGACGTGCACAAAAGGTAGCAGAACCCATTTTCACACTCACGCCCAGGAACAAGAAGGTAATTCTCTTTAGATTCTTTTCCCTATCACCATGAGGTGCCTCTTTGTATCTGGGGTGAAATGTGACTTGCAGAAATGAGGGGTCTTGGGCATTTCCAAAAACCCTCTGGGTGTCTGTTTCTTCCTGTGTAAAACAGTATCGTGCTGGCCACAAACTCCCTCCCCCAGCACCCAGGAGACTGAGAGAGAAGATGCATGTGGAGATGCTGTGCAAATCACAGGCCCTCCCAGTGTGTCATCTTGGGGAACCGGCTGAGGCTGTGATGAGGTTCCGTGTCATGGCAGTTTATAGTTTAGAAAATTTAACAATGGAGGCTTCCAGATGTTCCGAACCAAAATGCAATGATCCAAGGGCTCCTTTGGATTTCAGCTTACTATGGATATGTGTTCGGAGCTCCATTGACGTGTGTCCAGTTTTCCAGTAAAGGCCTGCTCTCACCAGGGCCGTGCTGCAAAGTATGAAACAAAAGAGCCATCTCTCCCTGCGAGCAGGAGTCGGCATCAGACATCTCAGCTTCTCACTGCTGTTGCGAATGCACTCACATTTAGAAAAATGAAAGGGAAGTGCTGTCACTGAAGCCGGAGAACATTCAATGACCCACTGGAGGACACAGAAATCTCTCCAGGTTTTACACTTCTCCGACGTATTTCCACCTCGGTCTCTCGCAAGGAAGAGCGGTAAACACCGGCTTCCCTCCCTGCTGCCCTAGACCCGTGGCACGAACCCCTAGCAAGGAGATCACATCCCCAGTGCAGTTAACAGAGCCTTGGGGGGCAGGGAGGTGGGGAGGGCTGACCCCTGAGGGTGTTTTCACAGCTGCAAAAAGACGTTTCCACTTGAGCCTTTAGAAATAGGTTGCCATCCCCCTCCCTGGGGAGGAGTAATCCAAGTAAAGCCCACTTCTGATTCCAACTAAGAGAAGTTTATAGACATTTTCGGTTTATTTGTGCCTCACCCACCAATCAAAGCGAGCCCAAGTCACTGCCTGGCTCACGAGGGTCTGATTTGGGCCCTATTATGTTGTCTGTTGGGGGGTGTGGCTCAGAGTCCGAGCTGGCGGGTTTCCAATAGCCTGTGCCAGCGGGGGAAGGAAAGGCCCCCTGCCCGCGTGGCATTCAACAGCCCAGACCCAGGGGGCCTGCCATCTTCGTTTTGCCAGCAGAAGAATCACAACTGCCAAGATTCAGCTTCAGAGTGAGTGCAGCTGGGCACAGCAGAGGAGGGACCAGGAGACTGGCTTTGCTCTTCGGGCCGGCCTGCCAGATCAAAGCTGCACTCCCCGACCCTGGCATCCCGTCCCGAGGCCAAGGCCCATCTCATTGTTGATCCACATGTGTCTCGCCCTCCCTCCCTGCAGCACGATGGGCAGCTGTTTAAAAACAACTCCGACAACAACCCAGCAAAACAATCCTGCTGCTTGTTTCAGACAAAAGAGAGAGCCAGTGCGGCTCAGCTCCCAGACGAGCCCGAGCTGGAAGCCGAAGGGGGCAGAACGGCTGTGATTCTGCGAATTGACTCTCACCTGCTCTTTTCTTTGCCCTTTTACAAAAGCTGGGCCAGGGTGGGCAAGGCAATGACAGATTTGGGGATTTAGAGATGCTTCTAAAATGCAGTGCAATAATTTTCCAGAACAACAGCTGCACCCGGGGCTGGGCAAGGTCCCCGGGAAGATGCTGTCCTGGCTTTGTTCACCTGCCGAGGAATTCTGACCACCAGCTCCTTGGGAAGAGGCCTAGGGATCATGCAGGAAGAAGCCAAGGATCTGAGCCTAGCCAGGGCACCCGGTGCATCCTCACTGATTAGATGGCACTGAGGGAGCCTTGCTTTCTCTCCACCCTGAGCTGGGAGCTGGGAACTGGGGTTTGGGTTCAGGCAGGATGGGCTCTTGCCTGCCTTGAACAGCCAAGGGCCCTGGGGAACACAGACACGTGGCCAAGGGGTGTGGCCGAGGCTTTAGCCAGCCACACATCTGAGCAGGGCAGAGGCCTTGGGGTGGAGGGAGGGGCTGTGGTGGCGTTTTAGGAGCCAGAGCTCTCTGAGTATCCCCGAGTCCTGCTCTGGGACTATACAAAGAGGAAACAGGGCCCAGATCTGTGACTGGGGAGGTCCCCAGACTTCCCTGAGCCTCTCACCTACATCCCTGACTGCACAGAGGGGTGCACCTACCTCAGGGGACCCTCCTCGGCAAGGGTGGCAGTGAAGTCCTTGAGGCCCGCCTCGCCCCAGTGCCACAGGCTCCAGCTGCCTCCTGCACCTACAGCCCCACGACACCCTCGAGGCCTCTTCTGCCACCTCCATCCTCCCTTTCACCCCAGCGTCCCGTCTCTCCTCCTGACAGGCTCTCTCAGGGATCCCTGACTCTTCCCCACCAGGACCAGCAAACTCAGGCCAGCATGTTCCCTCCCAGAGTCCCGGAGGCCAAGGGGCCACAGTGCCCAGCCTGCTGGAGGTGTCCAGTGGGGTACAGAGCCATGTGGCACTCGAACCTCACCCTCAATCAAGCCTGCCGGGTGAGCAGCTCCTGGAGTGTACAGCAGACAGGCGGACACGCCCTCAGGCCTCCCCACCACACAGCGCCCGAAGTCCACGCCCACGCCATCCTCCCGAGAATTCTCCACACATCCAGCCTCCGAGAGAGCGATGTAATAAGGAGGCAATTTTGTGCACACGCAGCTTCGTCTTCTAAAGGGTTTGGATTGCGGTGGCTCAGCATCCCGCCTCGTGCAGCTGCAGATTAAAAGCTTCAGAAATGCGTCTTCACTAAAATGTCTCCAAGATTGCCTGTGATTTCGGCAAGAGGATTTTTCCTTTCTTTCCCTTGTTCCTTTTCACTTGGCTTTTTCTCACTTTTTAAAAAACATAGTCATTAAAGAAGATCCCTAAGGAAATGAAACACAGAACGCTATGCGAACATATCACAGAACTTCTGACTCTCGATACTCAATTCCCCAGAAAATGTTGAATTAAGCCAGTTAGTTCCACATTTACAGAAACACCGGAAACTTGCTGGAGAAATTATTCAGAATGAAATGAGTAGCTGATATAGTCTCTCTGCCTGCTCTCAATCTGCCCAAAGCTACTCTCACTTATGAAATTTTTATGAATGAGAAACAATAAGACTACCAGCACCCCCAGTGTGTGGGTAGCCAAAGCCAGGTCCCAGGCAGGGAAGGCCTGACACGTTCAGATGTAGGACTCTGTTGGTGTCTTAGACCCCTCTATTAAAGTTGGGTCATAGAAGACACTTAGACATTGTTTTAAAGATAAATGTGGCCCTATCTCATGACTAATTACCTTCTAAAATTCACAAATTTCTGAAGTCACAAACCCCTGCCGCATCTCAGATCAAAACAGCATTTACAATTATTGCTGGTTCAATATGTAACATTCTTTGTCATCCCACAAGAAAAGAAAATTTAAATATGTATGTATATTTGGAGAGTCCAAGATCACCATACTTTAGTTAGGTTGAAATATTTGGAGTTTTTATTGCATATTTGTATGACATCATGATGTGATATGATACAGGAATGCTTCAGCTGGTTCTTCATATTCAGGATTCTTCAGAAAGAATAGCCTTTGTCATACAGGAGGATGTTCACTGTAACCAGGATAATTTTTTCCATAATGCTTAGTCACATAAACCTAATCAGACACTACATAATAATATTATATATTCTATCCTTATATTGGTGTTGGTTTATGTAAAATACATTTTACTTAAAACCTTTTTTACATAAATATATTTTTACATAAAATGTATTTTTATTTTCTGCTTAGCATATGGTAAAATTGACTACGAACTTTAAAACCAAGAAAAACACCTCAGTGCAGTTTAGAAATAATTTTCATCAGGCATTTGTCAAACACTGATATGTCAAAGACATTGTAAAACACCATCTTACCTCCCGCTATACAGTAAGGGAAGGATTCTTTATAATATTTCAAAAGCCAAAAAAAAGGGAAATGGAGGAAAGCTGAAAACATTGTGTTTTCATATACAATTCTGGATCTTTCTAAATTAATGCAAGACAAAAATAAAAGGCCATGAAACAACACTTTCTTTGATTATAATTGTACCTGTCAAAAATCCTCTGTTGTCAACTTCATGGGTTCATCAGTATTACAAAGTCTATCCATGTGCTCCCTCTGCAAGGTGTACCCATTAGAAATAAATGAAAATACATAGGAAAAAAAATAAGAAAAACAATGAGTGATCTCCTACACACATGAACACGGGTGACCAATTGTGAATCTTTAATGCCTGTGAATAAATACGTTGAGTTTTTAAAAAGGAATAACCTGGTCCCGATGGTGAAGTCATTGCTTCCTTTATATACTACAACCTTCTTCTTCAATAGCTAATTCTAGGAGGTTTTTTATTGTATCAGATTCCTTAAAATCACTTTAAGGGGTTATGGGGCCAGCCTTCAAGCGTGTGTAATAAGGAAAGAGGAGACACAATTTTCTTAGCAGCTGGAATCAGAGCTGTTTTTAGGGCAGAACCTTCTTTAAGTGCAAACTTTCTTGCAGAAGGCAAGTCATTACAGAAGAGGCTCAGCTGCATCCGAGATCCCGTGGGAACACAGAACCCCCCAGAAGCGGTGGGTAGGTAAGGCCTGGAACAAGCCATAGAGAGACGTGGATGCTGACCTGCACCATCTTATAGAGGGGAGTCACCCTTCAGCGCTAGTCAATTTTGAGAGGAACTTGGCCAGTTCTTCCAAATTTTTTCAAGGAAATGGGTGCTTATGTGAAATCTCTCACTTTTTAAATGCTTACTTAACAGTGTTTTAAAAAATAAATGATTTTTTAAATTTCTACTATAGAACCCCAATTTTCAGTTTTGAAGAAAGGGAGAAAACTTATCCTGCAGGAAGCAAAAAGAAGAATTTGTTTTCTCCTGGGTTGAGAGCAGGAAGACAGAGTGAGTGAAATAGATCATGTGATGTGAGTTGTGCAAAGTAAGTTCCTGTCCTTGGTTTCCATTCCCACTTTCAATAAATCCTATAGGTTGGCACTCAACTCCCGTTCTAAACCTCTTTCTTATTCATCTGCCCCTACTATGAAAAGTAGGAATTAATAAGAAAATTTCTGAACTATTCCTGAAGGTAGTAGTTGCTATGTGACACCTGAACAGTGCCTGCTGTCCTGAATAAAAAGATAAAATCTTACTAGAACACAGGTGTTTATCCCCTTTGCATTCCCTTTTCTTCATTCCTGGAATGTGGATGAAAGGTCTGGAGGTACAGCAGCCCTATTGTGATGGTGAGGACAAAAACCACGTATGAAGAACCGGCAGAACAGAAAGGTAGAAAGAGGGTGGGTCCTTAAAGACACTTCACTATCCCTAGTCTGTTTACCTCCAGATTTCTTGCTAAATGAGAAAAATAAGTGTTATTTCATATCTTGGGCTGAGACAAGGATTAAGTGCTGGTCCTCAGTTTGCAAGAGTAAAGAACCCTGACAAAGGGTCACGTTAGGATGAGAAGGAAGGCAGGGTGACATATTGCCACATCGCCCACTGTCTCACAAATGGACACTGAGGGTGTTTGGCAGATGTGCCAGCTGGACATATGGGATGCCTCTGGCCAGGCTGTAGAGATCAACATCTTAAAATGGTCTGTGAACAAGAAGGAGGGAAAAGCATTTACCTTCCCAACTCTCTCTCATCTCTTGTTTCTGATTAGTCAGAGATTTGCCCCACAAGGTGTGAACTCACTGGACTCCAGCTGTCATCCTCAGATCTCCTGGGCAGTTGTTCAGGATGCCCGATCACATGCCCTGCGAGGTGGTGGGAGGCATAAGGGAAGTCAGGAACTCCAGCTGCACAGCTGGTCACTTTGAATGCACAGCCAGTATCAGAGGGGGTGCCTGGCTCTCCCAGGGCAAGTGAGTAGTGAGTCCTGATGGCAGAACAAAAGTCTGAGGACCCATGGGCCGCCATGCCAGAGGGACTCAGAGAGGTGTGTGAAGCGTGTCTAACTCACTCCGTCTGCTGAGACTGGTGTTAATCTAACACATTATCATTTGCAGCTGAACCATTTTTAGTCACGTGCTCTTTGGGGGATGTGTGTGTGTGCACGCAAGATACTTCTCATAAAGTCAAATATATTGATTTTAATGTTTAAGATGTTCTTTTTAAAATGTCTCTTTTGCTTTATTGATTTTAAAGATCTTTCATTTAGGAACATATTGGTGATAGTAGACAGTAGATTGTATTCACACATTAATGTGTTTCTTCATAAATACATCAAAAAACTTTCTCTTCGTAAAAATGTCGAGCATTACAGAAAAAACTACAGTCACCTTGACCATGGCCCCCAGTCAACCTCGACTTCCCAAAGATACTCATAACGATGGGCATCATGGGAAACCATTCAGTTCTTTCCGAGGTACCAGCAGAGAAACTGCTGTATGCATGGGTTTTTTTCTTCTGAGTTCTCTTTTCTGTTCCATTTATCTACTTGTCTAAGCCAATGGAAGAAATAAAAAGAAATAAAATAAAATAAAAGTGTGAGAAAACAAGTATTTGCAAATCACATATCCAACAAAGGATGTATGTCTAGAATATATAAAAAACACTCAAAATCCAACAGTGAGAGAACAAATAATCCCATTTATTTATTTATTTATTTATTTATTTATTTATTTATTTATTTTTGGGACAGAGTCTTGTTCTGTTGCCCAAGCTAGAGTACAGTGGCGTGATCTCAGCTCACTGCAACTTCCGTCTCCCAGGTTCAAGTGATTCTTCTGCCTCAGTCTCCCGAGTACTGGGATCACAGGTGTGAGCCACCACGCCCGGCCAATTTTTTGTTGTTGTATTTTTAGTAGAGACGGGGTTTCACCACATTGGCCAAGCTGGTCTCGAACTCCTGACCTCAAGTGATCCACCCCCACTTGGCCTCCCAAAGTGCTGGGATTCCAGGCATGCGCCACCATGCCCAGCCAATAATCTAATTTAAAAATGAGCAAATGACCTAAACAGACACTTCACCAAAGAGAATATATCAATGGAAAAGAAGCCCACAAAAAGATCCTCAGCGTCACTAGGCATCAGGGAAATGCCAATTAAAACCCTTATGATACACCACTACACATCTATTAGAATTGCTAAAATAAAAGAGAAAATAAATACATATATGCATATATCAGTAAGTAACTAAGTAAATAAATAATAAACCTGACAGTGCCAGGTACTGATAAGGATGCGGAGCTACCGGATCTCCCATCTACTGCAAGTGGGAATGAAAAATGGTACGGCCATGCTGGAAAACTGCTTGGAGGGCCTTACAGATTTGAATCTACACTTACCAGATGACCCAGCAATCCCACCGTGTTTATCCTGGAGAAATTAAGATGTATGTTTGTACAAAAACCTATACACAAATGTTTATGTTGGCTCTATTCATAATTGCCAAAATGGAAACCACGCAAGTGAGACCAGTTTTTAGATTGCTTCTGCCAAGACGGTCTTTTGCTGATGTGGAAGAGGGGGTTGAGAGGCTGGGTTGTACGTTTCAGCCTTGCCAGGCTTAGGGGAAAAAACTGAAGTCTGAGGCCTGTCCAGAGCAGGAAGCCTAGAAAACAACCCACCATTTTAGGTAGAAATCTCAAAGAGCTGACCCCTAGTAGCAGTCATGTGGTAATAAAGTCTTAACAACTGGCTCTCCAAGACACAAAACCCTTGTTTGCAACACTTGCTAACTGCCATGGTGTAAATACTCCTACCAAGGCCAATTTCATGCTGCCACTATGACATCGCTGGACACAGAGCTGAGAAAAGAGTGTGCATTGGGTCTCATGGCTACAGCACACCACTTCCTACAAGTCAGGGTGAACCGGAGGAAGCCAGTTCTTATGGTCCAGCTCTGAATCTGCAGAATGATGCAGATAATCTCTCAAACCCTGAAATTAGATTAAAGGGATCCTAGATTGCCAATGACTCATAGTGAACTCATAGGTGATTCACACATAAATGAAACTCCTCTGAAAGAAGAAAATATACAACTGTTCTCATTTTTTTCCTGAAAAATAAAAAAAACAACAATACACTCTTCACTACACAAGTAGAGACAACCAGACAGATAAGTAAACAAGACCACATAAATGAGAACTAATACAAACAACAGACAAAATAAACCAGTACAGGTACCTAGAGAGTAGAAAGGCCAGGAAAGAAACCAGACAGGCAAAACAAACTGTAGGATTGATTCCATTTATATAAAGGTCAGAAATGGCAAAATAAAATTATAGTGTTTGGAGATGCATATTTAGGCTAAAAAGCATAAAGAAAATGAGAAAGTAGGTACAATAAAAGTTGAGATTGTGACTGGTCGAAGGGGTGAGAAGGTGCTGTGACTGGGAAGGGCATTCAGAGAGAGATTCTGTCTCTCATCTTGAATGGTGGTGACTCTGGTGTTCAATGCAGAGTAATTCATTAAATTGTACATATATGTTTTATGCATTTTCCCTTTATATTTCATAGGAAAAAAGTTAAAAATAATACATCATGTCCAAGCAGTTTTTATCCCAGTAATCCAGAGGTGAGTCAGTATTTTAAAAATATATCAGTGTAATTCTCTCCAGTAATAGGTTTATGGAGCAAAGAATCTCAATATTTGCCAAATAAAAGGGCTTTGATGAGTTAAGAACACACATGCATGATTGAAAACAAAAGTCATTGGAAACTAGGAATCAAAAAGCACATAATAAAGAGCATTTACTTGATAAAAAAGAAATCTATAGCATTGACCACTCTGAATGGTGAAGTAGCACAAGCACTTTCATTAAAGTCAGAAAAAAAAATCAAATGTGCTCATTATTCTATCATGCAGCACTTTTACCAGAAGTTTCAGCCAGTACAATAGTAAGAAAAAAGAATACAAGGAATACAATTCAAACAGAAGGAAAAAAGACATTCTTTGCAGATATAGAATTAGCTACGTAGAAAACCTAAGAGATTCAAACAGTGCTGCCTAGACACTCGCCCCTCACAGCTGCCATTTATACACAATTCATGTGTGTGGTGCTCCCTGGAGCTGTGTAGCACGGGGGCCTTGACCAATTAGTAAACATTTAGAATGAATAAGAATGCATGGGCCGGGCATGGTGGCTCATGTCTATAACCCCAGCACTTCGGGAGGCCGAGGCGGGCAGATCACTTGGGGTCAGGAGTTTGAGACCAACCTGGCCAACACAGAGAAACCCTATCTCTACTAAAAAAAAAATACAAAAATTAGTCGGGTGAGGTGGCAGGCGCCTGTCATCCCAGCTATTCGGGAGACTGAGGCAGGAGAATCACTTGAACCCAGGAGGCAGAGGTTGCAGTGAGCCAAGATAGAGCCACCATACTCCAGCCTAGTGACAGAGTGAGAGTCTGTCTTTAAAAAAAAAAAAAACAAGAATGCATCAAGGAGACAGGATAGCAGATCTCCATAGACCAAATGTTTGTGTCCTTCTTAAACTCATGTATTGAAGCCTAATCCCCAAGGTGTTGGTATTTGGAGGTGGAACTTTTGGAGGTTATTAGGTCATGAAGTGAGAGCTCTTGTGATTGGGATTAGCACTCTTATAAAAGGGATCCCAGAGCCCCCTTGCTTGTTCCACCATGTGAAGACACAGTGAACCGGGAAGTCAGCCCTCGCCAGGCACTGAATCTGTTGACGCCTTGGCCTTGGACTTTCCAGCCTCCAGACTGTGAGAAATAAATGTCTGTTGTTTACAAGCCGCCCAGTTGATGGTGTTTTTGTTGTAGCAGCCCTGAGGGACTAAGACCTCAGATCCACATATACTGCCTTCAGTGGCTTTCTTCTATAGTGCCAAGAACCAACTAGAAAATGGGACAGAAAAAGAACCTCCTTCACAGTATCAGCAAAAATCTATGAAAAACACCTAAGAACAAACGCAACAGGAAGTGTGCTCTGCCTGTCTGAACGTTAAGACTCCAATGAAGGAGCTTTAAAACTTAGATCTTAAGATAATAGAGAAAAACATCACATTATTGATGAGAAGACTCCACAGACATCAACTGTACCCTAAATTAATCTATGAATTCAGTGAAATTCTAACCAAAATCCCAACAAGATTTCACATGAACACCAACAAACTGTCCCTCATATTCACAATTAAGCAGAAAGCTAGTGAATCATTAGGATGTTCTGGGAAAAGAGCAGTGGGATGCACTTGCCAGCCAGCCCTCAGGATACATGGCAAAGCTGTCATAAGTGAAGGAGGGTAGAATCCACCAGGGTCGAATCCCACGTGGGTGTGAGAGTGTCTTGTCTTGAGCCATGTGTCAGTCCTGATTCTATGTCCCGAGGAAATCCGTGAAAGTGCCAACTTCTGCTCCCAGGTGGGTGTGGGAGTGGACAAGACACCACAGGCTGAGTCATGGACAGGAGCTGCAGGGGACCCTGTGACTCAAGTCCACAGGCATGCCCAAAAATCCTGTAGAGGACTTGGGATGTCAGCAGAGCATGGAACTGGAGGTAGGAAAGTGGGATCCTTTGAAGAAACTTCTCTCATAAAGCAAGCGGCAGGGGGCTCCCAGCCGATGCAAGGATTACATGCACATGTATCCAACTGTTCAAAGGAGCGTAAGCTATGCAACCTCATGAGACAGAGACTTGATTAATGATCACCTGGCCTTTATTCATCATCAGAAGAATTTTCTGGAATTTCTTTTGAAATATTTATTTTGTTTCAGCTTTTTCATGTTTTTCGTTTTTGTTTTTGGTTTTTTTGGTGGGAAAATATACTTACAAAATTACTCCTTTAGCTGTGTTTCAGTGGCATTAAGTACATTCACGTTGTTATGCAACCATCACTACTGTCAATTTCCAGAACTTTTACACCATCCCAAACTCCCAAACTTCATCGGTCCCCATTCAACACTAACTTCCCATTCATTCTCCCTTCTCCAGCCTCTGGTACCTACCATTCTACTTTCCACCTCTATGCATTTGACTACGCTAGGATCCTCATATAAGTGGAATATTTTTCCTTTTATGACTGGCTTATTTCACTTAGTATAAGGTTTTCAGGGTTCACCCATATTGTAGCATGTATCAGAATTTCCTGCTTCCTAAAGGCTAAATAATATTCCATGTGTCGACAGACCACTAATTTTTTATACACTCAGTTGCTGATTGTCATTTGGAAACACTGGCTTTTCTGAATAACGTTCTGTGAATATGGGCATCCAAATATCTTCTCAAGTCTCCTCTTTCAATTATTTTGGGTCTATACCCAGAAGTGGGATTGATGATTCATATGGGAGTGTATGTTACCATATGGTAACATATGGATCATACATTGAATGTTTTGAGGAATGTCTCAATTTTTAAATGCATTGTTGATCCACCACAATGTGTAAGTTCTATCAAAAGTATCCGTGGTTTGTGGTTTATAAGGAATTCCAAAGCTCATGAATGATTTGGGAAAGGAGTGTTTTTTTCAGATATAAATAAGGTACAATCTAGCATTCATAAAACAAATAAAATGCTTGGGATCTCACAGCTTTCATCGGAATAGAGATCTTTTACAACTTATGAGGCTGATGGCTGCACTTGCTGTGTGGACAGGATGACAAAGGGATACAGCCCTTGTCCAGCACCAGGCTGTGGGGGGACAGTTTCTAGGCTCTGTCCAGCCAAAAGCCACTGTGGTCCTCCCTGGGACCTGAGGACCCCAGTGGTCTCAGAGCTTGCCCTAGCTACATGGGGGTATCTCTCACGAGGGTCCTTGTCCAGACCTGTGCCTGGTCCCAGCATCCACCCACAGCCTATTCTCCACATGAGACTTGTAACCTGGGGACACTGCAGCCTGCCTCACCCACCCAAGCACTGGTCCAGCAACCTTCACAGCAGGGGGGCACAGCCCTGCAGCCCACAGCCTGCAGCCAGCCTCCCCATTGCCCAGGCAGGAAGGAGGACGGCTTCCATTGTTCTCCCTCGTCTGTGCCCCCTTAGAGGACAGAACAATTTTGCAGTCATTTTCCATGGACTCCACAGTACCAGCCGTGAATCAAGAGTTAAGGGAAAATTTTTAAAATTAAATCTGAAACCGCAGGATATGTACAAGAGGGTGATGATTATGCCTGGGAGTTTTTATCAGTCACAGCTGTTCCATTATGTTTGTTTACTTTAGGGCAGAAATGGTCCTTTGAAATACATGACCAAAATAAACACACGGGCAGCTGTAGTTAGCATGGGCAAGTGAACAAGCGAATGGAACCAGCCGAGGGAGGCCACGGTTCACAGTCACCAGGGTCAACAGCAAAATAAGTCATCTTGTGCTTTCATCCTGACAATACACGAAGAACAGATATCTTTTATGAACGAATCCTGTTGGAATCTAGGAATTATGAAATCTTGTGAAATGTTACAGTTCAGGCAAAAACCAAACACTTTTTAAAAAACAGTGAATGTGGAATTCAATGCAGTGCTAGAGAAGCCACGTTGATCATACAGTAATTAATATATACAAATATTTATTGAGTGTTTACTCAGTCCCAGGCATTTTACTCAGTGCTGAGCACCCAGCAGTGAAAATGAAAGTCAAAATCCTCTCTCCTAGGAGAACCAAAATCAATAACAAAACAAATAATAGAATTTCATGTAATGATTAATACTATAGTTTCCATCACAATGAACTTATTTAAATTATTAAACCTCGCTAATCACATATGTAGAAATACATCTTACTTGAATTAGGATAAATAAATTTCATATTTGTATGTACCTAAAGTCATCCCTAACTAAAAATCAATAGAGGAAAATAAAAGCAAAAGAAGTCATAAAGGACTTATGTCTTCCTCAAACATATATAAAAAGATGCATATTTTATGAATTCGCAACACTTTACTTCGTTCCATGACCTTTTTTAGAATGTTAGGACGCCTTTAGGTACTGAAGTTGTTGTTCAAGGAAAAATGCTGAAAACAAATAAATTTGAAATGCTGGCATTTGTGTCCCAATCTAAGATAATGAATTACAGTTTCTGACAGTTCCCTTTTTATTGTAATTGAAACCACTCCACGAAGAAGGGACTACTTATAAAAACAAGTTGTATTAAAATATCTGTTTCCAAGATATAGGGGATCTCAGTGTACAATGGTTCTCTGCGGTAATGACCCAGAAAAAAAAAAAGTGATTTGTGTTTGCTTTTCATTCCCTGTAACATGAAATGCATCAAAGAAGAGGAAAATAGAACCAGTAGAAGAGATCAAGGCAGAGAGATTGTGTAGGGACTTCCCAGGAATTATTTACTTCCAGATACTGATCTGATTTTGCTGGAAGAGGGAAGGCTGGAAGCAGTGCTCAGATTACAAGACCAAACAGACTGGATGCAAACCGAAGACGGTACTAAGTATTAGGTTAGCGCAAAAATAATGGCGGTTTTTACTCTTAAATAACTAAGAACAAATTTAGTTCCCAGGCTGTTGGATTTCCTACCCGACACGGCTATCTTCTGAAGGTGTTAGAGAATTGTTAACAGACATACCTAAGTGTTAAGATTAGTTTCATAAAAGCATATTCTTCAGAGCACAGAGCCTCATCTCTTGGAAATTATGATCCTTGGTCCTCAGGGTGCAATCTGCATCTGTCTCCATTGGAGATACTGGCATTCGTTGACCAGCGTTTAGACTCAGGGTTTGTTATACTACACGAAAATGTGGCTGAGCTCTGTAGGACTTCCCAAGATTGCAGAAGCTAAGTAATGTCCTCATGATTGTGATAAGTATTTTTTTTTTAACTTCAAGTTATACATTCTGTCAGTTAGGAATGCTTTAGGCTGCAAGTAACAGATTGCTGAGTCTCAGCAGCTTAAACACATTGGGGTTTATTTTTCTCACATACAAAAAGTTTGGAGGTGGACAGCTCAAGGCTGCCATAGCTCCTCATTCGCACTGTCCAGAAACCTAGGGGTCTCCCAATTTTCTGCTCCCATATCCTTAGCAAGTTAACTCTCATCTTCATGCTTGCTGCCTCCTGCCTACAGCAGGCTGCTGTACCTCCATCATCACGTCCATGCTCCAGTTGGAAAAAAAAAAAAAAAAAAAACCACAGGGAAGAGCAAAAGGAAAACAGGGCAGGGCATCTAAGTGTATCTTTCATATGTGTGTGTGAGAGATCGAGTCTGGCTCTGTCCAGGCTGGAGTGCAGTGGCATGATCTCAGCTCACTGCAACCTCCGCCTCCTAGGTGCAAGCAATTCTCCTGCCTTAGCCTCCCGAGCAGCTGGGATTACAGGTACATGCCACCATGCCTGGATAATTTTTGTATTTTTAGTAGAGACAGGGATTTGGCATGTTGGCCAGGCTGGTCTCAAACTCCTGACCTCAGGTGATCCACCCACCTCAGCATCCCAAGATGCTGGGATTATAGGCATAAGCCACCATGCCTGGCCTCAAGCCTATCCTTTTTTATCCAGAAAACAAAGTCAGCCCTGGTAACCAGCCTACCGACTTCCATTTACATCTCATTGTCAGATTAGGACTGCTGGCTGCCCTTCGACAATTTACTAACCTAGGGATGAACTACCAGCAATGGGTTAGATCAATCAGGACTTAAAACCTGGGACTGAGATCAGAATTAACTGTGCCTGAGAGCTAGAGACTGCCGCCCAGATCTGGACAAACTGGCATGCTGTTAACAAGAAAGGGGAAGAATGGAGAAGTGGGTATTGGGGGGATGATGGGGTGGGGGCAGATGTGGGGGGCGAGGGGACAGCAGCCTCTACCTCTGTTTGCTCCTTAGCCACCCGAAGGTTTTTGTTCTATTAAAATAACTCGGCAAAGGCGTTCAAAAGGGAGGGGAAGGACTCTGACACGTTATCAATGGTATGAAAACTTACTTAACTTCACAGAAAGGTAGAAAAATCATACTAGCTGAATGCATCTGAAGAAGGGAACTGATCTGTAGGAAGAGGGCTTAGGATGGAAAGTGAGACCGGGATGTGAGTGCATGGAGCTCCTGGAGCCAGAGGGAGGGTGATGGAAGAATGGAAGGATGGTTTGCTGTGGAGGGAGTTCCAAGCCCTCTTCCTGCGCTAACTCATTTAATCCTCAGGATAGCCCTGCAGCACTGGGCTTCCCCCCTCAACAAAGGGAACTTGAAGCTCAGGAGGCTACTGGGCTTTTCAGAGGCCTTTTGGCTACAGGTGCCCATCCTGAGCCCAGGCCCCTGTGCTCTGCACTCCCAGGAGTGGAGAGGTCAGCAGGGGGGTGGGACAGCCCCTCCTGGACAGCCAGGGCCTCTCCCACCCACTCTCTGTGCTTTCCCTAGAGACATTCAGCAAACAACACGCCTAAGCAGAAACTGCTGAAGGAATAGGCGGTGCAGTGATTCCCTCCCGACCTGGCAGAAGGGGAGGAAGACCAGTGATAACACTGTCGGCAACCGTCTGCATGGCTCTGGGATTAAGAGTTTCCATCAGGTTTGGCCAGTTCCATGGAGGACAGGGCCCTCAGCTGACCTCTGAGCCAGGCCCAGCTGGGTCAAGGCAAAGGATAGAAGGATGTGGCCAAGGCCAGTGGACAAAAGAGTTGGGCTAAAGGATGGCTGGGATGACGGGAGGTGGGACGAGAATGTAGCTGGCCCCGTAGGAGCTGGGCTTGGCCAACGTAAATGGGAGTGGAATTTGCAAAGGTTTGGGCCTCGTACTTCACTCAAGGCTGTGAAACTTATTTCTAAAAGGTGTTTCTGGTACCATAAACTTTGAGCCTGTAATTCTTTACTCACCAAGTCCTTTGGACTCCAGAGTGAAAAGACATCAGTACTGCCTGGGGTCCAGGACAGGCCATGATCCAAAGCTCTGAGTCAGCACCCCAGGAAGCAGGGACCCCACCTCCCCCGCCGCCCAGTGCAGGGGCAGCTGAAGGGCAGGCCGGGGGAGCATTGGCTTGGTGTGGGTGACCCCGTGGCATCGGCTGTGCCCAGCAGCGGTCATCTGTGAGGACTACAGCTTCCACACCCTGACCCCAGGCTTCCGAGTCTCAGAAAAGGATGACTCCTACTCGGGCCAGCAGGAGCTTCCCAACGCTTGGCAGAAAGACTCATACAATTGCTATTCCGCACGCCTCCCTTCAAACCTCCAGTGATTACTCAGGACATCCCCGAGTAAATGTCCAGAGAACACTGTGTTTCTTCCTTTGGATGCCATGTTTTGGGGACATGATGCTAGCACAGTGGCTGGCTACTTACAGGAAAAGCAGCCAAACACAAGAGACCCAGAGGAACGAGAGCAAGCTACAATCTTTTCAACATTTTGGCTGCCAGTCAATCTTCCTCTGATGCCGAAACAGGCTGTCCTGGACACGCCACTGGAGGGCCGTGGGCGATGACGGTTGCTTCTCTCTCCCTCCTCCTCTCCTTTCTTTCTTTCTCTGTCTGTCTCCCTCCTCCCCCACCCCATAAAAAGTACAATTGCTTACTTCTTTTTCTTCCTTCTTCCTTTCAGTGTCCTTCAAAGTCTTCTGAGCTCTTTTGTTTCTGGATATTTTTCGGTAAAGGAAGCTTCAGTCTCGCATGAATCCCCATGCGATGGAGAGTGAGGGTGTGTATGGGTGTACACACAAACACACAAACACACACACACACATATATGCAGTGGATATTCTGTACAATTCTCATGTTAATTAATATGTAAATCTGTGTTCTCAAAGCCATTTTTCTCTGTCCATTCCCTAAAATTACGTGTTTCATATACATATTTTCTCTCTCTGAACCTAACTCTCACAGACAATGTTTCTTGGTGCCATTCTTTTTTTTATTTAAACACCTAGAAAAAGTCATTTGTGATCTGGCTCACCCCATGCCCTTGGTTTAGTCCCCAGCCCTTACCGCCCTTGGGTTCCTCCACAGCCCTCTCCCTGGACCTGGTCCAGTGCACGGGGCACTTGGAAGCTGTGGATCCTTCTCACAGTGCATGCAGTGGGCTCCCTGGACACACAGTCTGCACTGGGAGCCCTTGGTGTCCAGGCAGGAAGGTTGAGGTTGGGGGAGTGGGGGTGTGAGACTGATGGGACGATAAAGCTGCCCTCGTCTGGGCCCTAGATGAACCCCAGGTGTGGAGCCCTCTGGCCCACGTCGGAGGGGTGCTGAGCCTCTGAGCTGCTCTAGTTCTGATTCCATGCCCTCAGGAGGCCTCCCCTGGAGGTTCAGGGAACATGCTTGCTCTCTGGAGCTCCCTCGCAGCACGGGCCAGACCATAGTGGAAGCACAGGTCGCTGCAGCCAAGGTGCTTTGGTGAGTCCTCAGGTGGAAACCAGCAGGGGCTGTCACAGAGAAAAGCAAGGGCCAGGGAGGGCCTCTGGGGGAGCTGGCAGTGGGGCCAAGCCCTCAGGGATGCTGAGGATCCAGGCAGGCCAAGACTGTCAGGGCCGCCCCACCCTCATGTGGAGAGCTCCTCTCACCAGCCCAGGGGCCTGGGTTTAGCAAGGGAATGAAGGAAGCAGACAGGTACCAGGTACCAATTAAACTTGGAACCCAGCTTCCATCTTTTCCACAGCATACATCCAGGCTGTCTTAGTCTGCACAGGCTGCCATGGTAAGGCACCAAAGACTGGGGAGCTTAAGCAACACACATTTATGTGTCATAGTTCTGGGGGCTGGAAAGTCCAAGATTGAGGGGCTGGCACATGCAGTGCCTGGTGAGGGCTGCTTCCCAGTTCACAGATGGCACCCTCGTGGGCAAGAGAGCTCACTGGAGTCCCTTTCATAAGGGTGCTAGTCCCATTCTTGACAGCTCCATCCTCGTGGCCTGGTCCCCAATCACCCCACCTCCTAAGACCATTATCCTGGGGGTTAGGATTTCAACATACACATTCTGGAGGGACACAAAGACTCAGTCCATTGCACACTGGTATAACATAGGTGTCATCTGTGTGTACATCTCTAGACACACTCATACTGACCCTCTCTACCTGTTTCAGGATATTTTCCTCTCTCCTTTTTCTTGACTTACATTCTGTGTTTGCTATTTTCAAGACTGACACGCTTCTCAAAATCCTAGGAGCATTTTTCGTGGATGACTTTTCTTTTCTGCTTTGCTTTGGTTCCTGTATTGCTCATGTTCTTGCTGCCTGAGACTGACAGCATGAAGGCCAATGCAACAGATGCAGTCACCGTGGATAAAACTCAAGTTGTCCATCGAGTTCATCTATTTGTGTGTGCGGTAAAGATAGCTTGGCAAAAATCACATTTCTAACTTCCCAATTATATTTTGAGTTCACCAGAAAACATCTACTGGAAAAAAACTTCAATATTGAAAAGTATCTCTGGCAAACAAAATTCATTGTTTTTTCTTTTTTTTTTTTTTTTTTTTTTTTTGAGATGGAGTCTCGCTCTGTCACCCAGGCTGCAGTGCAGTGGTGTGATCTTGGCTCACTGTAAGCTCTGCCTCCCAGATTCACCCCATTCTCCTGCCTCAGCCGCCCGAGTAGCTGGGACTACAGGTACCCATCACCACGCCTGGCTAATTTTTTTGTATTTTTAGTATGGATGGATTTTAACCATGTTAGCCAGGATGGTCTCCATCGTCTGACCTGGTGATCCGCCCTCCTTGTCCTCCCAAAGTGCTGGGATTACAGGCGTGAGCCACGTACCCGGCCAACAAAATCCATTGTTAATACAAACAATGAATCTCTGACTTTGTTAAGAGTTCGCATTTTCCTCTGCTTTTTGGGCTGGGTGCAGAGTCTGCCTGGTCAGATTCAGCCTTACACCCCCAGGGCCATGTTTTCCATCCCTGGCAACTACAGAAGGTGGCTTGGTGTATAGGGAAAGCCCCAGGTGGACAGATAGAAGATCCCCCTGACCTGCCACCTCCTGGTCACGTGAGTTTTGGGAGCTGCCCAGACTCTGAGCAGTCGATTTTCCTCTTGGAAAACAGGAATCAAGGAGATACTTAGGGTTGTGGCAAAGAATCCATATGAGCCACATGTAAAACGCCAAGCATGGAGCCTGGCAAATAGTAGATGCTCCTGTGAATGTAAATCCCCTTCCTGCTCCTCCTACTTCCCTTAAGCCGCTCAGAGCAAAAGATGAGAATCTTAATGAGGCAATAATAGAGCATCCGTGAGAAGGTTTTCCAGCTTATCCATTTCACGGTGACTGTCCTCCTTGAAAAATTCAGCAATCTTCTCCCCACCCTCCCTCTTAACTGGTCCATCCAATTTAGGTTGGCATTAAGAGATAAAGCAGGAGAGCAGATCAGAAGCCCCAGCCCCAGAACTCCATCTAAGTGGGAGCAGGTGCCCTGTGGAGTGGCCATGAGGTGCACAGTGAATCAGAAGTACTGCCCAGGCCGGAATCCCGAAGATCTGAATTGCTCAAGACCACTCAGCTTCCAGGTGACCCTGGCTGCAGGGTAGCCCGACACCCTCCCTGGAGCAAGATTCCAGTTCTGTTTGCAAGGGATGCAGCCTTGGTCACGCGCCCAGACACCAGCCTCTGTACCAGCCCCGTACTTCCCACGTCCTCCCAGACCTTGAATGCACCGCTGCCTGGGCCGGTGTTTCAGCCACACCTGCCCCCTATAACCTAGCTCCAACCTTCATCCCTTGGTGAGCCTCTCCTGGCAAGTCATAGAAACCCAGAGGGAGTTCCTGATTTCCTGGTCACCCAGCACAGCTGTTTGCAATCCTCACCGTCCATTAGGCACCTCAAGGGGCTTTTAAAAATACTCATTCTGGGTCCCACCCTCAGAGGTTTATTATGTGTGTGAACTACTGGGACGGGTGTTGGGGAGAGAGACTAAGACATCATCCAACCCACAGACATTTTCAATCTGAGGGGGAAATAGCACATACATGCAACTACCCCTTCCATGAGACAGGAGCTGTGAGGTGTTGCGAGAGAAGAAGGCTATGTTCCCAAAGAAGTTCAAGAGGAAAGATTTCTTAGGGTTGGGGAATACAGAAGGCTTTGTGAGAGACAAGGCTTTTAAACCTGCCTGTACACATGAGGAGCATAGAGATGGGTGGTATACTTACATACCTTGCCTTCCCAATAATTTTGTCAACTCTGTGGGGCATGGGCACACAAAATCTAAGTGTTTTTTATTATCTTGAGCATTTTGAGTTTGGAAAATGCTGAAATAAGTTTTTGTTTGTTTGTTTGAGATGGAGTCTCGCTCTGTTGCCCAGGCTGGAGTGCAATGGCATGATCTTGGCTCACTGCAACCTCCACCTCCTGAGTCCAAGCGATTCTCCTGTCTCAGCCTCCTGAGTAGCTGGGACTACAGACAACAGCCACCAAGCCTGGCTAATTTTTGTATTTTTAGTAGAGACAGGGTTTCACCATATTCGTCAGGCTGGTCTCGAACTCCTGACCTCAGGTGATCCACCCACCTTGGCCTCCCAAAGTGCTGGGATTACAGGTGTGAATCACCAAGCCCGGCCTGTTTTTTTCTTTTTTCTTTTCTTTTCTTTTCTCTCTCTCTCTCTCTTTTTTTTTTTTTAGACAGGATCTTGCGACATCACTCAAGCTGGGCTGGAGTTCAGTGGTGCAAACATGTCTCACTGCAGCCTCTGCCTCCTGGGCTCAAGCGGTCCTCCTACCTCAGCCTCCTGAGTAGCTGTGAGACCACAGGCATGTGCCACTGCAGTTGGCTAGTGTTTTTATTTTTTATAGACACCATCTTGCTCAGGCTGGTCTCGAACTCCTGGGCTAAAGCCATCCTCCCGCCTCTGCCTCCCGAAGTGCTGGGATTACTGGTGTAAGCCTCTGTGCCTGGCCTGAAATAAGTTCTTATTGATTGAAGAGAGATCTTCAAAACCTCCACCCACAAGACCACAGGGCAGCCTAGCCAGCATGACTAACCTCCTCAGAAGGCTAAGAAACACCAGCATCTACCAAGGGCATTTATTTAAGAAATAATTCTGCAAAAATAGAAATTACCTACAGAAGGGAGAGGCAAATCATATCAAATGTCTTCCCAGACCAGTGCTGGATTCTTCCAGTGCCAGGTGCGCAGGTGGGGGCTTTGCCTGGTGAGAGCCTTGGGCTGCATCTGCACGGGGCCACCAGCTCCCTTCTCACCAACGCAGCATTTCCTCCCAACGAATCAACTCACATGTGTGTCACTGACCCAACCCCTCGTTGTCCCAGCATTCTCAGGAGGCCGATGCTGAGACTTGACTTCATGTTGGACATTTGCACCTCCCTGATGTTCCAAATGGCCCATTCGCAGTTCGAGCGCTGACATTAATCCAGCCACGTGTTTGTTTTCCTTCCTCTCAGATCTACAGATAGAACCTTGTAAAGCGCCATGACAGTTGGCTTGCATTTGTAAGCAGTAATTAGCTATCAAATCCTTTGTGAATCTGTTTCGAGAATAAAAGAATTCAAAAACACCAAGGTTCCCTCTGGGAGAAGGAGTCTTTGTCTTCTCCTCTGCCCTCGCGTTTTGGAGAGCGCTCCCGTCCTGACTGTGCTCTGTAGGAACGAGTTGTTATCAAGAGGGCACACACTGGGTAGGACCTTCAAGAGCAATGGACGAAAACACAGTCTTTCAGGGTAAGAGCGCGGATTTATAGGCAAAATGCAGCTATTCTCAGAGTCTTCAATAAAGATATACAACCCGAACAAAAGGTAAGTATTTCACTCCGTCTATGAAAGCCTGTGAAATTTATTTTTTGCAAGCTTTTCCAGTCCATGGCCTTCCCATTCAATCTTGAATAATAGCACTGAATTGAGCTGTAAAAGCTTCCGAAGTTTGAAGCCTTTTGACAAGTTAATTTAGCAGGATGGTAAAAAGTTTTTCCCCAAGATAGAATAAAGCCATCATATCATGAAAGTAGCAGTCATCCCGAGGAAAGAAAACACCATTAGGATTCGAAATGATGTGCTTTATAGAGCTAGTTTGTGGTTTTGTGTAATCTACTATCAATATTGCAGGAGAAAGATGTTCCACTCATCAGTCAGCCAGAAGTCAATATCTCCACTTAAAACCAACACCCAGGGGCCAGACCACATATATCTTTTATTGGAAAAATAACATTTGCTATGTAGTCTCCCTTTCTTCAGTTTTTTAGATTCTAATTGAGGGGTGTGTGCGTGTGTGTGTGTATATATTTATATATACACACGCACACACACACACATATAAAACAAATAAGTCTTTCTTTTTCTAGGAAAAAACAAGGAAAAGAAAGAGGCAATCTTTTCTTTGTCTCCCCTACACACACATATCAGTCACCCACCCTCTCCTCAGCGGCTGGGATGCTTTTCCATGCCCATTCTAAGTGAAACAGAATGAGCTCGGCCACTTTCTTTACACAAAATGAAAGCCCAATTGAGGGTTGTTTGTTTGCTTGTTTTTAAAAATTAAAGTAACTCAAAGTGCCTGGTTCCTATTTGGCCATAGGAGGACAAGAAAGGAAACAGAATTACCGTCTCCCCTCCAGCATCTCTGTGGTGATTGCAGAGAATCTTTGGGGAAGGAAAAGAGTCACCTATAAACAGGATGAATGGTACAGATCCAGCTTTGTCATGATGGGGGAAAAAAGCCAAGAAAAATTAATTATATTTAACAAAGAAATGCTTCAGATGCCATTTGGTCTTGTGCCCTGAATATAAATCTCCAAATGTTTCTCGCTTGAATATTTTAGTGGGGAAAAATAAAATTAAAATGAAAAAACAGATGCCCTATTATTGTGTTTCTATAGTAATTGCATGGGTTGCTTTGAGGTACCCTGTGTAGTTGGGCGAGTTCAGCGCTGGTTTTGGGAACTAAGCCCTGGGGTTTTGAGGTAGAGGATGTCTTGTATAATGAAATACCTCCAGTGCTAAACACTCCGCACGACTCTCCCAAGGACAGATTCAAAGGCTTGTACAACAAGGTGTGGAAACTGTTTCTAAAGGATTCTTCCCTTTGGTGTTACAGAGCAGAGAGGGGTTTTCATTTTAATAAAGGAGTTATTAAATTAGTCCTATCTAGTAATTATTTAATTAGTCCTATCCTACTAATCCATTTTAGAAAGGAGATGTCCAATGGGGGTTGGAACTAAAGAAAGGAATAACAAAATTTATGGTACTGATTAAAAGCACACACTTATGGTTCAGCTAGACCTGGGTCCACACTCTCTAGCTCTGCCCTTCATAGATGTTCCTGGAATAATTCACCCAGCAGCTACTCACTAAATGCCCACTGCTTGCTGGGCAGCATGCTAAGTGCAAGGGCTTCCGTAGGGAATAGAAGACAGACACAGGTTCTTTCTTATTTCCCCAAGTCTTCTTGTGCTTGTACGATGTGATGCCAGGAGCACCTGTCTCTCAGGGGGCTGCAAGGGTTGCCATGGGCTTGCCTCAGTGTCTGTACACACAGTCACTGCTCAGATGTTTAAATTATGATCGTGTGGGGCTTTTAATCATCTAATGTTAAAAAAAGTCAAGGAATAACAAAGAATATTTCCACTTAAAAGTAAAATCCTGATGAAACATGATTTCTCATATTAAGTGCCTTCTTTCTCAACAAAATGAATTCAAAGCATCACAGGGAACTTGAAAAGTAGTGTTAACTATTTGCCCACACTCATACACATTTATTTGAATTTTCATTATGACATTTTGGAATTTCTTTGTGTCTTAGAAACTAATTGTTAGTGAAAAATGTAATTTGATTTTCATATAAAAATAATTTACTTCAATAGTCTCCACAGAATTTAATTCTTAAGACTGATACCCGATGAAATTTTATGAGTTTTAATTGTGCAACTGGCAATGCTTCTAAACAGGATTAAGAAATAACATAGAATTTGGCCAGGTGCTGTGGCTCATGCCTGTAATCCCAGCACTTTGGGAGGCCAAGGCGGGTAGATCATGTGAGGTCAGGAGTTCAAGACCAGCCTGGCCAACATGGTGAAACCCTGTCTCTACCAAAAATACAAAAATTAACCAGGTGTAGTGGTGCACGCCTGTAATTGCAGCTACTTGGGAGGCTGAGGCAGGCGAATCACTTGAACCTGGGGGGCGGAGTTTGCAGTGAACTGAGATCATGCCCCTGCACTCCAGACTGGGTGACAGAGTGAGGCTCTGTGTTAGGAAAGAAAGAAAGAGAGAAAGAGACAAAGAGAGGAAGGAAGGAAGGAAGGAAGGAAGGAAGGAAGGAAGGAAGGAAGGAAGGAAGGAAGGAAGGAAGGAAATAGAATTTTTGTCTTTTCCAGATCACAGAAGTGAGATTGTCCTTTCAACATAATCTGTTGAGGGTCGTGAACTGTGTGAGGTGAGAAAGTTCATCAACGGACAAGAGAGGAGGTGCCAGAGTTGCTTGGCCACTGTGGAAGGTGGGCACTGGGTAAAAAACCACTGGCTGTTTGAATACTAACAAAATCTTGAAAGAGAAAGATTCTGATCTTTGAACTGTCCTCCACATTTATTTTGTATGTATGTGTGTATCTTATTTTGGATGCCAATGTTAAATGTTCCAAGCTTAGAGAGAAGTAGAAGAGTTAATGACCACATGTGTCTGTGCTTGTTATCATATGTATCCGTAATCCTTTATTCCCCTTTGTTGTGTAGTGTTCCAATGCATGGATGGACCACTCTGTTTGTCCACTCAGTCACTGAAAGACCTTAGGGTTGTTTCCAGTTTGTGGCTATTAGGAATAAAACAGTTGCATATAGATTGTGGAGCACATGTTCTCATTTCTCTAGGGTAAATACAGAGGAACAGGATTGCTGGGTATATTAGTCATATTCAAGCCTGGGTGATTTATAAGGAAAAAGAGGTTTAATGGACTCACAGTTGCATGTGGCTGGGGAGGCCTCACAATCATCTCGGAAGGTGAAAGGCACGTCTCACATGGTGGCAGACAAGAGAAGACAGCTTGTGCAGGGAAACTCCCCTTTATAAAACCATCAGGTCGGCGAGGCGTGGTGGCTCAAGCCTGTAATCCCAGCACTTTGGGAGGCTGAGGTGGGCAGATCACCTGAGGTCGGGAGTTGGAGACCAGCCTGACCAACACGGAGAAACCCGTCTCTACTAAAAATGCAAAATTACCTAGGTGTGGTGGTGGGCGCCTGTAATCTACTCAGGAGGCAGGGGAATCACTTGAACCTGGGAGGCGGAAGTGGTGGTGAGCCGAGATCGTGCCATTGCACTCCAGCCTGAGCAACAAGAGCAAAACTCTGTCACACACACATACACAGAAAAAACACCAAAAAACAAAAAACCCATCAGATCTCAAGACACTTGCTCACTATCACAAGAACAGCATGGGAAAGACCCATCCCTGTGATTCAGCTACCTCCCACAGCATGTGGAAACAGTGGGTGCTACAATTCAAGGTGAGATTTGGGTGGGGACACAGCCAAACCATATCACTGGGTCATACATATGGTAGGTGGATGTTGACCTATGGGAAGAAACTGCAACACAATAAGATGCCTTTTTTTTTGGACGGGCTGCCCCACCTCGCGTTTCCATCAGCCAGGTGTGAGGCCTGCAGCTGTTCTGCATCCCCATCAGCATCATAGTCTCCACTGTGTTTTCTTTCAGCCAAGCAGATAGGTGTGAAGTGGCAGCACATTGTGGTTTGAATTTGCATTTCCCCAATGGCTAATGATATTGAACAGTGATGTCGAATTTGTTAATATTTTCCTTTATGGCTTATGGCTTCTGTGTGCTATAAAAGAAATCCTTTCACAGGACGTAAAACTATTCCTACCCCATTTCCTTCTAAGGCTCTGCAGTTTTACTTTTTCATATATAGATTATTTTTCTGCTAGGTTTATGTGCTTGATGTGAAATAGTAATTTTATTTTTCTTTTGTTTAATAGGGAGAACCCATTGTCCAAGTATCAATGATTTAGTCGTCTTTCTCCTCTGCTCCGTAATGCAATCTCTGTCATAGATTAAGTTTCCATACATACATGTGCTGCCGCCTGGACCCTGTTCTGTTACGCCGCTCTATTTGTCTATTCCCGTGCCAAGGCCATGTGGCACAATTCCTAAAGCTTAGAATAGATCTTGACATTTGGTTAAAACACCTCCCCTCCACCACCATGTTATTTATCAAAATTGCCTTGCCTATTCTCAGCTCTTTGCTATTTAATGATTTTCAGAAGTGACTTGCCAGAAATTGCATTGAGGTTTTCAAATGCATCAAAGAGAATTGTCATTTTTACAGTTTTCAGCTTTTCCATCCATGGATATGGTATTCATTTAATTGAATCCAAGATGCTATCAAGTAAAAGATGCACCATTATTTTATGTGCTATGAGGAGACAGAAAGTGTTGCCAATTGATCTACGACACGAAACTATGACACAGTTAATTTTAAGACATATTTGATTTCTGAGATGTTAAAAATGTGAAAAAATGCATGTTTCGGAATTGATGAAATTCGGTGTATACCATCAGTTATTTGGTTGCATTTAAAATATATTTCAATAAGTTTCACAACTGTTTCCATAAATATCTTTTACAAGTTTTGTTAGATCTATCCCTAGGCATCATGAAGTTTTTGCGTTGTAAATGGCGTCTTTAGAATTCTGAGTGTTTCTGTGTATAGAAATACGATGAATTTTGATGTATGGATCTTATGTCTGGAAAACTTCCTGAGCTTCCCTGTCAGTTCAAATAGTTTGCCTATAGATTCTCTCAATGTCATCTTTTTTGCCATTGATTTCTAGCCCTATCACAGTTTGGTAAAAGAAGATATTCTATACGATATCGATTCTTTGAAACATGTTGAGATTTGCTTTGTGGCCTAGTGTGTAGCCTTGGCCAGTGTTTATATGTTCCATGAATGCCTGAAAAAAAATGTGCTTCCTCATTTAGGAGTGTAGGATTCTTTTTGATATGGGGACATTAGTATAACCACGTTAATTAATTCAAATCTTGTATATATCGGTTACCAAATGAGTAGTATTCTCCAATATTATGGATTTATAAATGTCTCCTTAGGACTTTTAAATTTTTTGTTTTATATTATTTTGGGGCTAAATCACTAAATGCAAAAAGTTTAAATTGATTTATCTTTCTGATAAATTGTCCCTCTTACCATTATGCAGTGGCCACCTTTATCTCCAAAAATGTTTTCTTTCCTTTGGATCAATTTTGACTGATATTATAACAACAGATACTTCTTGTGATTAGTGTTGGCTAAAAACATCATTTTTTGCGCCCCCCCCCAGACTATTAGCTTTGCAGAATTTTCATATTTCATGCTATCACTTATTAAAAAAAAATAGGGAGATGGCTTTTATTTTTAAGCCCAACCTGGCAATCTGTTTTTAACTGGCAAATTTAGTCCATTTACATTCATCGTGAATATTTATATATTTGGACGTATTTTCCGATTTCACTTTTGGTTTTACCCTATGCCTCTTTTGTTCTTCCCTGTTTGGATTGATTGATCTTCCCACTTCTTTTTCTCCCTTCTTTTTTTCTGTCCCCTCTGCTGCTTTGGAAGTTATATATTTTATTTCAAGTGGTTTAGTATTTTCTTTAAAAATTTGAACAAACATTTTTTGCTTAACAAAATATAAATGTATACTTCCCACCAATACTAGGAATGTAGAGAGCTTCAACTGCAGCATCCCTTCATGTCTTATAAGCTGTATTATTGTAGGCCAGACACCACCCATCACCTTGTGTTACATCATGTGTGCTATAGCTCATGCCTGCTTCGATTTACTCACACTATCTCTTTGCACTCCATTTTCTTGCAACTGATTTACTGTCTTGTCCAGGGCAGGGGTCCAGAGAGCAGGGTGGCCACTTCAAAGACTTACCCTGGGCCATTCCTACCATGACCCCTGTTGCCCAACAGGTGAAGGCTCTGCAATCTACTAAGTACATCCATCCTAAACTGAAACTGATGTTTATATATCAAAATAATTTTGGCTGGGTGTGGTGGCTCATGCCTGTAATCCCAGCACTTTGGGCGGCCGAGGCGGGCGGATCATGTGAGGTCAGGAGTTTGAGAACAGCCTGGCCAACATGGTGAAACCTTGTCTCTACTAAAAATTACAAAAATTAGCTGTGCATGGTGGTGTGCGCCTGTAGTCCCAGCTACTTGGAAGGCTGAGTCAGGAGAATCTCTCAAACCCGGGAAGCGGAGGTTGCAGTGAGCAGAGATTGTGCCACTGCACTCCAGCCTGGGCAACAGAGCGAGACTCCATCTCGAAAATAATAATAATAATAATAGTAATAATTTTGCACTCCTAAATTAGGAAACACATTGTTTTCAGGCATACATGAAACATTGATAAACACTGATCATGACCACACATTAGGCCACAAAAAAATTATTAACATGTACCAGTGAATCAGTACCACATATAGTCAAGGGCTAGAGAAGTGGGCACAGGGAGGTCTGCACATCCTTTAGACCCACTGGGACAGACGTGGTGTGGGAAGGAGAATTCTTTGAGGGCACCAAGATTCTTGCCCGTAGTGACGGGTGGCAGGATTTGCGAATATGATGGGCTATCCCTCCCACAATTATGCAACCATAGGAGAGGCAACCCTTTACTTCTACCTCTTAGGGTTCCCGGGTAGGCCTGAGAATTCACTTGGCATAAGACAGATTAACAGGAGAAAAGCATACCGATTTATTTAATCTAAATTTTATGTAACACAGGAAACTTCATTAGGAAATAAACAGAAACACCTGGCAAAAACAAACGTGTTTCTATACTTTCTTGAGCAAAGAGAGGCAATTGCAGGAAAGTAACTAAATTATGTGGGATGCCAAGGGAAGATGAGAATTATTTTAACAAGATCCATTTGTACAGCACTTTCTCAGCTCCGACTTCCACTGAAGAACATTTCTTCTGCTGCTGGGACGAGGGATAAAATCACACAGATTTTATCTCCTGTTTTCAGGAATCAGTGGAGAGGTCAGAGCACCCTTCCTGTGTCTGCTGTTTTTCAGGTGCTTTTAGCTCGAAATGATCCTTTACCAAAGTGACATATTTTGGGGTGGCACAGTCTGCAACCCTTCATTACCTTGTATGTCAGAAAGGATACTGCAGGTGTCATTAGCATCCCTAAGCAGTGGACTTTGAGACAGATTGTCCTGGGTGACACTGAACTAATCGAGTGAACTCAAACGACATCAGAGGGATGCTGAGCTGGAGGGAGCCTCCTCCTGGTCAGGCAGAAGCAGACTGCTTTGTTGTGGAGGGGACAGGTGGCAAAGAATGGCAAGTGGCCTGTAAGAGCTCAGAACAGGACCTGGCTGACAGCCAGCAAGAAAGCAGGAGCTTCAGTCCTGCAACCACAAGGAATCGAATGCTACCATCACGAGTGAACTTGGAAGAGGACCCCAAGTCTCAGTTGAGAACTCAGTCCTGGCCGACGCCTTGATTTCAGCCTGGTGAGACTGCACAGAGGACCCAGACTCCCGGCCCACAGACACGAAAGAGATCATTCATGAGGGTTATTTCAAGCTGTTGAGTTTGTTATGCAGCCATAGATAACTCACACAGCAAGACCCACATACCACCTGCACTGTGTGTGCCCTTCTCGAACAAGGATTGTAGGGGCACCTCTGATTTCAGTGTCAGCTTAATCCTGTATGTAGCAGTTCTCCCCAGGCCTGGGTCTTCCCTGCTCCCCAGGGGACAGTTACTCTGAATGGCTGGATGTCCCGTGAGGAAGCATGGGGGAAAGAGCTAGTCTGTCAACTGGTTGTGGCACCTCAGGACCTTCATAACTGGACTGGTGATTGAGAACTGGCTCAGGTCCGAACATCGGGTGAGGGGTTGTGATTTTCCTTGTGGCAGCTGACACCAGCCCCTGTCCACCCACCACCAGCCTTTATTGATTCTATATTAGAAAGTAGTGCCCCCATTGGCTGCTGTCTCTAGGCCCCCCAGGACCTCCCTGGTCTGTTGGCATCACCACCAACACCTGTGATTTGAGCACCTTGTCTGCTGTCCTGGTTTGCTTCCCGTCATGGAAATTACGCGCACCTTGTCCCAGATGGTGAACTGCCACTGCCCCTGCAGTTCAGGATCCTGCCACCCGCAAGAACACACGAGGACTCATTTTCATCAAGGCCTCCCCTTCTTCCGCCCTGTCCTACTGACGACAGACACCTCCAGCTTTCTCAATGATGCTCATGCCTCTCCTAAAATTTCTTTTCTTGCCACCTGAATTCAGGGAGAGTCCTGTGTTCCTTATGGGAACTTCAAGTGATCCATCTCTCTCAGTGCGTCCACCCCTTGGACTTCCTGACCCCTTCCTTACTGACCCCTAAGGCAGGCCTGGCGCCTCCCCTCCACCACTGTTGGCCATTGTCTCCATGCTAAAAGGAACATTCTGGCAACCCACCAGTTCTGGTTCCCTGTGTCCTCACCGGGGTGTGAAATCCTGAGTCACAGAGAGGGACCTGTGTGACTACATCTTCTCTCTCCCGGGTCTGTGCTGCTCCCATCGGCACCCTCGGGATCTATGCTCCTGTTCCTGCCTGTGTTATATCTGTCAGCTCCCAAGGTTCTGTTGAATGATCCCTTTCTTCCTGTAACTGGGGCTGTAAGCCTCCTGCCTGATCCAGAGGAGCTGACAGTCGCCCTAGAAACAATGAGGGAAGGTAGCTCCTCACCTTGGGAGGCACTGTCTGAGCCAAGGCTTTGCAGACCCTATAGGTGCTGAGCGAGTTTCTGCTCTGGCATGGGGAAGGCCACTTGTGCTGACCCGGGGCCCGTAGGAGAGTCTGGAGGTTCCAGGACCTCATACGCATCCTCTGAAATGTTCCTCTCCCACATCTAGGATCCCACTCTTTCCCCACCAAAGACCCTACACTTGACCTTGATACCAGAAGCTCGCTGGAGTATGAACTCAGCCTCTATCACTTTGTAATCCAAGCTTGGGCCTAATTTTCAGCAGTTTGCTCTCTAACTGCAGACGCTACTACAAATAAGAATTAAAAAATTAGCCAAGCATGGTGGTGTGTGCCTGTAGTCCCAGCCATTTGGGAGGGTGATGAGGTGGAAGGATCACTTGAGCCCAAGAGTTCAAGGCTGCAGTGAGCCATGACTGGGCTGTTGTACTTCAGTCTTGGTGTCAGAGTGAGATTATGTCTCAAAAAAAAAAAAAAAAAAACCCCAAAAAGCAAATAGTCTGCCATCAGTCCAGCGACCATTCCTCAGGTGGCCACCTGCCATTTCTTTGTGGCTGCTTTTAGGAAAGCTTTCTTTGCATTGGCATTCGGCAGTGTCGCTACAATAGGTCTAGTGTATCATTATGTTACTTACCATCCTCAGGGCTTGCAGGACTTCCTGAGCCTGAGGATCTCCCTCCTTCAGTAATGCTAAGAACTTCTCAGCCATTATCTCGCTCCTCCTCCATTCTCTCCTCCTGGAACGCCTTGTTCTAGATCAGATACCCAAGAGGCTGAGCGTGAGGTGAAGGCTCCTACACAAATGCTTTCTTGAGGATTACTCTCAGGAGGACCCTGACAGGAAGTGAGGGGAGGATGGCAGGGCAGGGAGTAGGGCCAGAGGAAGGACTGTGCACAGCAGGGGTGGCGGGAAGTTAGGAAAGGTCCTGATTTAGGCTCAAGCCAGCCAAGGCTCAGCCTGAGCCCATGGGAAGCTCAGGAGCATGACTTGCTGCACGGGGAGCTGGGCTTCCTATCCCTAGGGGTCAGACATGGGCCATCCCGGAGTGGAGAGAGGTAACCTCCCAAGCATTTCCAGGTGAGGTGACTCCCCTTTGACCAATGACAGCTCTCTGGAAAAGGACACACAGCTGTAAGCCATTCACAGGCCACACCTCCAGGTAATGGAGATCTGTCCCAAGCACCCACATGGCCACCACTCTCCTAGTAAAAAAGAGGTGCTTCCATGTCTTTTATCCTGTGGTCTGCATTTGGATAAATTCCTTGGTCTCATTTTCCAAGTTGCTAATAAGATTTTCTAAGATGCTTTTTATTTTATCCACCAAATTTTTAATTTTAATGACTACATTTTTCATGTCCAGGTATTTTACTTGGTTCCTTGAAAAATTCCACTCTCCTTTTTCCTAGTGTCTTATTCTTTGGTTCATAGTCAATGTAACTTCCTTGATGCCTTTAGCAATTTCTAACATTTATTTTTAAGCTCTCTTATAATCTCAGTGCCTTGGCTGGAGGCATCATCCTGTTCTCATCTGCTGACTCTTGCTCATGGTAAATTGCTTCCTTTGGGTTTTATAAACTTATATAATATTTTATATGTTTATATAAAATCTTTACATCCTGTCATTTTCGGTTGTGAGCTCATTTCCTGTGAGGCTCTATTCCTGGGAATCCTGTGTAACCTAGGTTGAGGGTGTTTCCCTCGTTGCCACTGTTTGCTTCTGCCAGAAGTTCTAAGAGTATCCCACAACTGGACTACTTTTCATGTTATTTTTGGGGACTGAGAGTTCCTGGATTGTGCAGGTAGCATGTATCAAACCCAAGTGAGGGTAGGCCCTGCTACAAATTTCCAAGCAGCTTTTTCCCCACCCAGAACCAAGGTGAAAACAGATGCTCTACTTCGTTGTCTCTGTGTTCCACTCGGCAGATTTTTTTCTAGTCTGTCCTTTCGCTAAGGATATAGAATTCAAACCTTAGCCCCTTGAGTTAGAGGTATCAGGAAGGGCTTTTCCCTAAGGCATCAGTTTAGGAGATTTCTTGTCTTGACGGAGTTCCCTTACTTGCTTGTATATACTCAGCCATGTGTTCTTCAAAACGCAGCCTTTTAGGCAGCACTCCTAGGTCCTTTGTAATGAGAATGCTTTCAGGTAAGCGAGTCAGCCCCCTTGCCAGGATCCTGAGCTTTGCCCTCTCCCCTACCACTGAAATCTTAAGCTGAAAATAATAATGTCTTTTCACAAGTCTCTGGGCTCCAGCTACTCAGCCCGGGCACTGAGCTCACTGGAACCTCCATGTCCTCACCCCTGCCCTTTTCCCATCCAACTCTGCCCTTTTGCCCTTCCCATCCTCTGCGGCCTGGACCCCACAGTGAATCAGGCCCACCACCATAGCTAGTACTCCTAGGGCTTTGCTCCATTTTCTTTCAGCCCTACCACCAACCTTGCATCTCTCCAACAATACAAGATTTTTGCAGCTGGCCTTCTCAGTGCTACCAGAAAAGGTAAATGACCCTGGCGCCATTACAAACACTGCATTTGACAGGGTGGGCCCTCAGCACCACTCAGCAATGCTTTTTTTTTTTTTTTTTTTTTTTTTTTTTTTTTGAGACCAAGTCTTGCTCTGTCACCCAGGCTGGAGTGCAGTGGCACGATCTCAGCTCACTGCAAGCTCCGCCTCCTGGGTTCACGCCATTCTCCTGCCTCAGCCTCCCAAGTAGCTGGGACTACAGATGCCCGCCACCACGCCTGGCTAATTTTTTGTATTTTCGGTAGAGATGGAGTTTCGCCGTGTTAGCCAGGATAGTCTCGATCTCCTGACCTCGTGATCCGCCCACCTCGGCCTCCCAAAGTGCTGGGATTACAGGCACGAGCCACGCCTGCTCAGCTCTCTCTTCAATACCCTGCCAATGCCACTCCAGCAGTGCTCATAGCAAGCACATCACATGTTGATTATTGTTGTCATCACCCTCTCTCTACTCCTGGGTCTCAGCTCAGGACCGTATCTATTATAAACATAAGGCTGCCATCCTCAGCCTCCTGCCCTCACCTGTAGACTCATCTCTGTTCATTCTCACCACCTCCCCTTTCCTTCAGAGGCCCCCTCCTGTTTGAGGATTTTCCTGCTTGGGGTTTTCAGAGCCTGTCTGAGACCTGAGCACGAGGGCCCTGACCTGGCCTCCTGCTCCAGGACCCATGCTATCGAAGGCGGCTATCCGGCCCCTCCAGGGTATCTTTCTGTCGAGCTTCCCCCTCCTTCCCAAAGATGAATAGTCTGGCCAACTGCACATCACAGCCCAGGACTGGCTTCCCTTCCTTTCCTGTCCCATCTCCAGCCCCCAGGTCTGTCACTTCTGCCTCCTGGGGCCTCCTCCCAAATCCCTGCTGCACCTATGTCCTTGTTTCAGGTTCTGCTTTTGGACCCGAGCTAAGACAGTTGGCACTTAAATTCCTCAAATAGCAGTCACGTGCAAATTTACTTCCCTGAACAGCAAAGGCCTTGTCCGGAGGACTTTTTCCCAGTCCCCCAGCCTCCAGTCTCTCAGCTCTCGGCCTCTTCTCTCTTCTCTTCCTGGACTCCACTGCTGCTGCCATTTCTAGCCGCTCCCTACCTGGCCTCACCCCCTCTAGTGACTTCAGCTCCTCCTTACGTGCCAATGACCCCAAGATTGTATCTCAAAAAACATAAAGCAAAAATCTCAAGCCAACGTTGACAGCTTCTAAATGTGTGTGCGAGTCAAGGTCACTTCCATCGAATCAGTCACCCGAGACTGAAAGCTGGGCAAGGGGAGCCAGGGGAGCGTCCGTTAGCAGCTATTTTGTTGGTCTCTCGCTACTTATTTCAATGACCTGGTTGAGTCATCCATATCTGGAGTGGGTCTTGGGATAAAGCGTTGGAGGGCAGAGGGTCCACTGAAACATGTGGATGAAGCTGGAAGAGTTGAAAGTCTTAGGACTGTGATTTTCTGTCCTTGTGATAGTTTGCTCAGAATGATGGTTTCGTTTCATCCATGTCCCTACAAAGGACACGAACTCATCCTTTTTTACGGCTGCATAGTATTCCATGGTGTATATGTGCCACATTTTCTTAATCCAGTCTATCATTGATGGACATTTGGGTTGGTTCCAAGTCTTTGCCATTGTGAATAGTGCTGCATCACTCATAGGTGAGAACTGAACAATGAGAACACTTGGACGCAGGGTGGGGAATATCACACACCAGGGCCTATAGTGGGGTGGGGGGAAGGGGGAGGGATGGCCTCAGGAGATACACCTAATGTAAATGACGAGTTAACGGGTGCAGCACACCAACATAGCACATGTATACATATGTAACAAACCTGCACGTTGTGCACGTGTACCTTAGAACTTAAAGTATATATATATTAAAGAAAAGGAAAACAAAAAGTCTTGGGGCTGTGAGATGAGCCCTGAACTACCCCACCCCTGCTCCCTCCACTGCAGCCCAGGCTGCATCTCCCGCATCCATCCTGCAGCCCCCCGGGTCCTGCCCGCTTGACAGAGGCTCTCAGACCTTGCAGTGTCCTTAGTGAACTTCATGTCCTTCTTGAATTTTTTTAAAGAATTATCTTTACAAAAGTAAAACATGTTCACTGAAGAATTAAGAAAACAGGTGAGCAAAAGAAAACAAGAATCTCTCATTTTCCACTTAGGACACATATTTTTCCTCATTGTTTTTGTGTCTATAAATGTTTTCATTTGTAAAAATTACATCACATTGTAATGAGGTCTTCTTGTCTTTCTTTCCCCTTGAAACTATAAAGTGAATTTCTTTCCATGATATAAAACCCCTTATTTTTGGTGATTTATGCACACATACTCATCCCAACCAACCATTGTTTCTGTGGACCTTTGAGCTAAATGTTATCAGCATCCATGTTTGTCTCTTTGAATGAGGTTCTAAAATTGAAATCACTAGGTGAAAGAAGGTGCAAATTTTGAGGGTTTTATTTATGAGTGTGGTTAAGCAGCTGTCTGAAAGTTTCTATCAGTTGACACTCAGTTGCTGTATTATAGTGTTTATTTCCACACATTTGCTTTTATCAAACAAAGCGTTGCACTTCTCTTATTAGAGAACATCCTGTCACGTTTATGGGCGTTTCTTTTGTATTTGCCTGTCCTCGTCCCTGCCTGCTTTACTTACAGGCTGCTCTGCTCTGAAAGCCCTTCTGCCTGGGAAGATCAGCCCCTATGAATCCCATGCAAATGTTTTCCCCACTTGTCTTAATTTTATTGTGTCCTGAAGCACCAAAAGTCTCCCCTTCCCCGCCAAACTGGGGCGGCCACTGCCTTCAGTATTTTTTTTCTTCTGAATTAAAATCTTCCTGAGAAAGGCACAACTCTTAAATTCAATGAGTTTTGGTCAGTACGTACCCCTATGCGATCTACACCCCAGAGAGAAAGCATATTATCTCCATTGACCAGCAAGGTTCTCGTGTCCTTCCCAGTCCACCCTCTGTAGGCCCCCAATCTGCAGAGAACTATTCTGACCTCTACCCCATATTTGGCTGAATTTTGTATTAACAGAGTCATACAGTGTAAACTCTTTTGTATCTGACATCTTTTACGATATTCTTGACATTCAACCATCTATAACAGTTCATTCTTTTTTATAGATGAGGAATATTCCCTTGTATTTTGCAATTGGGGTTTATCCATTTTCCCACTGATTGCACACTAAATTTTAATAACAACATAGCTAAATTCTCAATTATTTCCCTTTATGACTGTTGTTGATATTCTTTATATTCCACAACCCTATAGAAATGTCCAGAGTTTTTCCTTAGTACTTTTTTTTTTAAACTTAAATCTTTACTCCATTTGATGAGTAAGGATTTCAACTTTAATCTCTTCTCTTCAAATGATTAGCAGGTACGCTACCATATTGCTTTCTCACTGATTTGAAAAGCCACTTTCATTGTATTTTAAATCCCTACAGGGGTGGTATTAAAACTAGTCGATAGTTGGTAAGGCACAGACACTGACCGGCCTGCACAACTGCCCATTAAGAAGAGCTGGAGCACACTGATCATGCACATACTGGCTGGGTATCAGCCTGGAGTCAGTACATTTGCTTGGGGCCATTTATTTACTTTCTATTATTTTGCATTGATCTGGGCCAATATCACGTTGTTTTCATTTCAGAGCCCAGACGACATGTTTTTATTTTCTGGGAGCACAGTTTCTCCCTCATTACTCTTCTTTTTGACTGCTCTTAAATCTTTATTCTTCAAGATGAACTATTCAACGATTTTCACAATTTCCCGGAAGTTCTGTTGGAACTTAGTGTTACATTTAGGTACTTAAAATGTTCTTTTGCTAATTGAGAATTTTTCCTTATTTTCTAACACATATAAAGTGCTCAGCACAATGCTCACCACATACTGAATATGCAACAATTACTTAATTACTGATTGAATGTTACGAATCTGAAAGTTACTGTTATTTGTATATTTTATAATTGGCCAGCTTGCCGATCGTAACCAGTCTAGGAGTTCCACCAATCTATTGGATCTACCAATCCTAGATTTTAAAATTTGAGTCTTTGGTGCTAGTTTCTTTCAATTGTGAGAACACTGAGATTCCTTTGAGTTTGGGACTCTGTCAAATGCCTGTATGTGAAGTCCCAAGCGGATGCGCCCAGGCATTCGGGTCGTCACTCCCCCTTTCTCCTTATACACAGCTCACAGTATAGCGTGTTTGCTTTCACTGCACACTACCGTACTGAACTCCTCTGCATTGGCTGTGCACCGGTCTCCTTCAGACAGCCCCTCTTACACATAATGGCGGACACAGCCACCCACACCAAGTTTCTCTTTTCCAGACATGGTGAGTGAGGTTCTTGCACCATCCACCCAACGTCTGCGTGGTGCTTCACGCTGCTGGACTGCCTCTCAGGACTCACGTGAGGTCTCAATGGCACGCGGCAATGGGGCTACTCATTCCTTCTACTGGAAATCTACCTTTTAAAATTACCTCTGCCAAGCAATAGATCCCAGAGCTCCTTCACGTGACTTTTTGTTCAGGTACTTCTCTTTGTCCGTGAAAAACTAACTTTGGTAGACTTATAGGCAGGTTTTAATATTTTCTCGTGATTGTATGTTTTTGATAATCCAGTCGAATGGTGTTGAATCTCATCTAGATGTTAGCTAGCTACAGACCCTGTTTCATTCTTTATGAAAATTTGATAGTGCACCGTTTCCATCAGCAGCCAAGTCGCCAAAACCCCATAATTGCTCTCCTTTTCTTCAGCTGTATCCTGTTTTAAAATCCTCTAATTCACCATTCCTTTCCTTCAAAGTTCAGCCATATCAGAGTAAGCGCTTCTCACAATGACCAGAGTTTTCTAATTATTCGTTATTGAGATATTTAAAGAAATGCAAAATTGGCATTTTTATTTTGCTAACTGTATTTTTATCCACACAACTACAGTTTCCCCCCCCGCCAAGAATCAAAGGTCGAGAATGCTGTAAAAACGGATCCTTGCTCATCTAAGAGGAATGGCCCACAATCGAAGCGAACTCTCATCCCCGCCAGGTCCGCATCCTTGGGCCCACGCCGTCAGGCCCCACGCACCGGCGCGCGCTGTCAAAGGCGCTTCCTCCCTGGAACGCGGGATTCCGGGGACAGTGTGTGCACCCAAGTTTAAAAGTTGTCACACTCTTGTTGGAAAGAAATGGAAACATCACCAGCAGGAGGGTGGCCACTGAAGACTCCCGCCCACACCAGCTGGCAACCAAAGGCGCTTGCGGGGATCTACGGGCCGACCTTTAACTCAACACAAGCCCCCCAAGCTCTGCGGCCTTAAAACAACACCCGCCCGGCCGGTGCGGAGTTCCCGCCACCTCCACGCCTGCCTGGCCCGTGACTCGAGACCCTGGCGGCGGGCCGGGCTCCCTCCACCTGAGCAGGAACCCGACGAGCGCATCCCACGACCCTCAGCAGCAGTTGCAGGCCTGGCAGACCTGCACCCCATGCACACCCAGACAGCCGCGTTCCCGCCGCGGGGCTGGGCGAGGCCCGCGGCGCCTGCGCACTCGGTGACCGGGCCGCCCTGCGCCTCCGTGCGCACGCAGCACCACGTGACCCACTGCCAGTACCCAAGATGGAGGCAACGGCGAGGCCTGGCCAGCTCCCCGCCTCAGCCTGCACCCCATTGTGTGCCCTCTAAGCGCGAATTAGGCTCGCAGACACGCGGTGCTGACCGCTAGGTAGCCATGCGGGCTACCGAGTGGGACTAGACACGGCCGGGGCCCGTGTTTACGGTCACTACTGGCTCCGGGTCTCTGCGCCTCCTCAACCGCGAAGCACCCAGCGGCTGGCGCCTGGAGCGTCTTTTGGTACGCCCCGCCCCCTAGAATTGACAGCTCCAGGAGCCAATGAGGTCCAGGATGCGTGCGGGGAGGCGGGCAGGGGTGGAGCCTCTCCGCCGCTCACGGGGCGTCCGGCCCCGCGGTTGGGCAGCCGCGGGGCGAGGGGTGGGAGCAGACGGGCCGTGCGCAGGTTTCAACGGACCAATGGAAGGCCGGCCAGGCGCCCGGGGCGGGCGGGCGGGAGGCGGGGCCGAGCCGTAATTGACGAGCTCTTCATTAGAAACCAGGCGGGAGGGCGGGGCCCATATGGGGAGGTGACGCAAGGCTGCCGCAGCCAGTGGTTGCCGAGCCGCCGGCGGGCGGGGCGGGGCCGGGTCGGCTGACGGGCGTGCAGGGTGGCCTATCGCCGCCCGGCTCGACGCTGGAGGGGGGAGAAGCATCATGGTTCAACGTGGGTCAATTTTTTGTGAATGAGGAGGGGAGGTTGTGGGGCCGCCGCCGCGGAGCACCGTCCCCGCCGCCGCCCGAGCCCGAGCCCGAACCCGCGCGCCCGCCCGCGCCGCCGCCGCCGCCGCCGCCGCCCGAGCAGCCTCCCAGCCTGGGCCCCCGGCGGCGCCGCGGCCGCGTCCCGGCTGTCGCCGCCCGAGCCCGAGCCCGCGCGCCGGCGGGTGGCGGCGCAGGCTGAGGAGATGCGGCGCGGAGCGCCCGAGCAGGGCTAGAGCCGGCCGCCGCCGCCCGCCGCGGTAAGCGCAGCCCCGGCCCGGCGCCCGCGGGCCATTGTCCGCCGTCCGCCCCGCGCCCCGCGCAGCCTGCAGGCCTCGGAGCCCGCGGCAGGTGGACGCCGCCGGTCCACACCCGCCCCGCGCGCGGCCGTGGGAGGCGGGGGCCAGCGCGGGCCGCGCGCCGTGGGACCCGCCGGTCCCCAGGGCCGCCCGGCCCCTTCTGGACCTTTCCAGCCGCGCCGCGAGGCGGCCTCGCCCGCCGGGGCGGGGGCGCGGGGGTGGGCACGGCAGGCAGCGGCGCCGTCGCCCGGTGCGGGGCCCGCGCCCCCCGAGCAGGTGGGCTCCGGGCCGCCGGGAGTGAGGGCGGGGGCGGGCGGGCGCCGGGGCCGGGCGGGCGCCGTTTATGTAACTTTGTCAAATGCTGTGAGTTTGCAGAAAAACGTCCCTGCCGGGGTCCGCGGCCCCTCGCGTGTCGTCGCCGCTGCGAGCGCCTGGGGGGTCGCGGGAGGGCGGGGGTGCTGCCCGGGACCCCCTCGGCTCAGCCCGCAGGGCGCCCGCAGGCCGAGACGGGGCCCGGTCCAGCTCGGGGGTGGGATCCGCGTTTCCCCGCGTTGCGAAAACACACCACGGAATCATAAGCAAATTATCTCGTATTTACATTGAGCGTTGAATTATTTGACACTGTTATAGCAGGAGACCGTGCGTATCAGTTGGAAAGGCCGGGGGTGGAACCCAGTGTACTCATTTAATGCACATCAAAAATTTGTAATAACTTGAGGCAGCTGATATGAGTGTTTTCTTTATTGCATGTTGTAAATTGACCTGCTGTGACACAATTTTCAAATAAAGCGTTGCAGAAATTAAACTTAAGTTATTTTAAAACTAATGACTTTCTTAACTAAACCCTAATTGCATGACTGTAGAGACCTACCTAATTGCTTGCTGAGAGCAGTTCTGCTTGCTCTCCGTGAGGGAGGAAAGGGCCTGTGTAGTCACTTTGCCGCCCCGTTTTTCTCTATTCAGGCTTTTCTGTTTATTCCCACAAATCACCGAAGCAGTTAAGGCCTGGGAGTAAACCTGTAAACAGCCCTGGCCCAGCGCCAGCCCAGCAGGACTGGGGGGATACTGGCAGGTTTGCACCTTGACCTGGTTTCACTTTTTCTTTTGTAATATGATCGTGGTTGCCTGGAGTTTTAATTGCTTCTGATAATTCTGTGCATTATTTTCGGGACTGTCCAAAGAAGGCTGGTGTGGTGGTTTCAGGACCCAGCCAGGAAAGGGAGGGTGGAAGGGAGGGAGATCGAATTAAGAAAACTCAGCTGCTTGTACACAAACATACACTACAGCAGTTACAAAGCAACAAAAGTTATTGCAGAATTTTGCAGTAACTATGGCAACACAATTACTCTATTATAATTGGAAATGCAGAATGCCACCCAGTTAGAAGTTTCATCAGAATGGAGTTTTGGATATCAAAAATATGTGAAATTTAATTTTTTTTCAGGTAGCTCCTGTGAATTCTAAAATCTGTGTTCAATTACCTATTTTTAAGACTGATCGAGCCTTCCCAGATATTCTACTCTCTGGGATCTGTGGCATCTTTCCCCAGAAGAACTCACATTTGTGTGGGAGGGAAGTATTTTCATGCCTTAAAAACACACACCCCAACACATTGTAAGACTTCTATAGCTTTCTGTGTTCTGGGCTTTTATTTTAGAGATCAAATCCCATCCTAAAGAGAGCAGTAATCAATTAGAAAAGAAGCCGGCTGTACTCAGCAGGCAGAGGCAACGCTGCCCTCTTTAGGGTTCTTTCTTCTGCAAGGGGAGCTGGCAGCAGGCATGCCCCCCGGGGAGCCCTGGGCTAAGGGGCGGGGCAGAGGGAAGATGACTGGACTGCACATAGGCCTGGAAGGCCTGGGGACGAAGGGCAGATGTGGCCTGGGAGCCCTGAACCAGGGACAATGTTGTGTGTTCAGCAGCTTCCTAGCCATGCAAAATAAAAATCCGCAAGTGCCATGTTCTCGGAGGCCTTGGGGGCTGTTGCTGTAGCAAGATGGGCAGAACAACCTGGCACACTGGCCACGTGCGGCTCAGGCAGCCCATCTGGACTCTCTGTGGCCAGAGACCTGGTTAGGAAGGATGCTCTATGGATGTTTACCAGGAGGGCTCTAGTGCTGGAAGTTTCCACACATTGTGGGGTTGCTGCATTTAATTTCGTTATAACTCTTTCCTTTTAACTACTGCATATTTATGCCCAGTAATCGACTTCCATTCTCCAGCTTCATTGTGAGGTTTCAATGCAGCATGAATGGCTTTGAATTCCAATCCTTTGATGTTGGGGGTGGCACCAAAGGAAAGGCGACTTTATGCTGTCTTAATTGCCGGAGCAGAAGAAGCATTTCATCACTCCTGTAGAATTCGTCCATACCGTTCTCTATTGAAAACGGCTGGGCTTTCATAGCTCAGAAGCTGCCATGAGTAATATATTAATACCTGATGTAGGGCGCGAAGGAGCCGCAGAGGCCGAGAGAACTGCCGCTGCTGAGAGGCAGCGGGGCGACAGGCTGTGGCCGGGCTTTCCCTCCGAGGCTCAGAATTGTTGACTGTAGCTGGGGATGGCGGACATGAAGGGCGAAGGGGCCCAGTCTCCACCTCAACTTGTGGCTGTGGAACCGGGACTGAGCCCCTGCCCCGTTGTTTGCAGCCCCCAGTGTGTCCTGGGATAAGGAGTTGGAAAGGATGGATTTGGAGGGAGTGTTTGTTTTGATCTCAGATGGTCAGCACATGCCCTGCTGTGTGGTGGGCTCTGGGTGTTTGGCCTTGACATTAGAGGCGGGTACCGCACCTTCTGGTTCATGTCAGATGATGGGTGCCATGTCGAAAGTGATGCTACCTTTGAATAGACCTTAACTCATTCATAAGCGTTTCTATGGGAACAAGTGTCACTGAGGTCATTAAGTTCTCTTTATACGGTCAGTTTTCTTCTCTTGGGCTTCTGTGAGTGGGAAGAGTGGGACCTGTTTCGGGGTGGCATGAGGGCTGTGGTGCCTGCAGCCTTAAATGGCTAGGTCCCCTTGCTGCGGCCTCTCTGACACACGTCCTGCTTACTTCCTAGAAGGAAGGTCGGGGTTCTATATAGATTGGCTGCACCGTGACTCCCAGTATCACTGTCGGGATGAGGATGCCTCCCAGAGCAAGGAGATGATGCCACGAGCAGCTGTCACATGCTCCCATAGCTGACGCCAGATGGGCACCTGCTTGGGGCTCGTGCTATTTCACGCACTCACCGTGTAGGTGTCAGCACAGCCCTGCAGGTGGGCTCCACCTCTGGAGGAACTGGGGGTAGAATGAAATGGACCATCTGCCTGCCCCTGCGTCTCCATTCCCAAAGGCCAGTTCCTCTCCGTGCCTCTGCTTCTGGGCCGGTGGTGACCTTGATGCTGAAGTTCAGCTGGTCGAGGTGCTTGGGCCAACACAGCGTCTCAGAGAAGAGGACAGTTTGGAATACCTTTCTAGTTCAGTGTCGTTAGACTTTCTAGTGCTGTGTCGACTGTCCTTGGAGCTGTCACAGGCATGTTTCACAGGGTCTGGGAAGTGCTTCTGGCTTTCTCATGCTGTCTTATGTCACGTGTGATGCTGCGGAACTGGAAGACATCGTGTTCTTCTCCTGCAAAGTCCCCAGGACGCCTGGAGGCAGGTGAGGGTGATGGAAGGGAGCCGGTGCTCCAAGTCCACTTCAGCCAGAGCAGCTTTTAGTGTTTGCTGTTCAGTCTGTTGATTACCTTGGAAGATGTTATTGGAAGAAAGCATTTGAGGACCAAGTTAATCTACTCTTACAATACCAACCCAGAAACCTTAAAGAAAATCTTGACAGATTTAATAGGATAAGAGATTTTTAAAAATCTCTTTGGCAAAAGACCCATAAGCCAGGTTAAGAGACAACAAGAGAAAAAATATATAACACGTTATGCCTGTGTGAGCTTAATAGTCAATATATAAAGAGCTTGACAGACCAATAAGAGAGCATGAGATCACCATTGCAAGGTGAGCGGAGCATATGAATACTGAATCATCGCGGCTAATCAATTCGGTGTAAAGGAGATTCTCTTTATGCCTATCATATTGGCGAGTTTGATGATACCTGTTGCTGGTGATAATAATAATTCTGGTTCTGTAAGGTTTTTGCAGAGTTTAAGTTAATGTATGGAAATTGCCTTGAATAGGGCCTGGCATGGAGTAAGCATGACATAAATGCTGGCTCTTATTTATTATCATTTGCTCTCTGGAGGGACCGATATGTATTATCATATAAAATATAATAGGGCTGGGCAAGGTGGCTTATGCCTGTAATCCCAGCACTTTGGGAGGCCAAGGTGAGAGGATCACTTGAGCCCAGGAGTTCAAGACCAGCCTGGGCAACATGGTGAGACCCCATCTCTACAAAAAATAAAAAAAAAAATCAGGCACCCGTGGCATGTGCCTGCAGTCGCCATTACTTGGGAGGCTGAGGCAGGAGAATCAGGTGAGCCTGGAAAGTCAAGGTTGTAGTGAGGTGTGATTGCGCCACTGCACTTCAGCCTGAGTGACATAGCGAGACCTGTGCTGTTCCCCCAAATTTATATATATGATGTATAAATATAAAATAGTAATTACTGAATTGCTCTCTAGAAAAGTCTTAGGTGTCAAAATCTTAAATGCCATTCCCCTTGTCCCCACAATTCTACATTTGGAAATCCATTCTAAGGAAGGAATATAAGTGTGTGGATATCCAGATGTGTGTGGAGGTCGGGGCTGCATTATTTATAAAAGCAGTACTTGTTAAACCCGCTGGCATTTCTGCACTGTGGCATCCTCCATATGTAGACAAGCAGAAGTGTGCAGTTTAAGAGGGAAAGGCGGGGTCTGGAGCAGTCCCCAGGCCACTCCTTCTGGTTTTAAGTACTTGGGTCTCTAGGTAACCATCAGAGGTGAGGAAACGGGGTTCACTTTTCTTTTATGCGTGGTGGTATTGTAGAGATTTTTTTGGTAAGTGTGTATTACTTTTTTACAGTAGTAATTTGAAAAAATGTAGATATCTCCATTGGAAAGAAAAGTACTCTAAGTCCTTGGCAAGTTGATAAATATGCTTTGCAATAGAAAAATTTAGGGGCATTTGTTTTTCTGACTCACATGTAAGCTCTTCAAGGTGGGGACTGACCCTCCGGGTCTGGGCAGACTCTGGTACAGCCCGTCCTGGAAACAGTCTCCTGGGTTTCCACCAGAAGCAGGTTTGTACTTCTCATTCCCTTGCTTGAAACCCTGGCATGACTTTCCCATATTCTTAGGATCCTAAGGTCTCAGGGCCCTGGAAGGCCTTCCTGATCCTGGCCTCTGTTTTACCAGCGTCATCTGATAGCACTTGCTCTGTTTGTGGAGTTTCAGCTGCCATCTGCTTTGCTTCCTAGCTCTTTCTAAGTCCCCTTTGACCCCAGGGCCTTTGCACACACTGTTCCCCTTCCTTGGAACGGCCTCCCTTTACCTCCCTCTTCTCCAGCCCCTCAATTCATGCTCATCCTCTCATCCTTTGGCCCCCTGTTAAACTTAGCCTAACAGCTTCTTTCCTCCTTTCTAACAGCATCCCGTTGTGCAATTTCAAGAGTACATTGTGACCTTAGTTGTTTAATGCCACCTCTTCTACTAGCTGGGGCTCTGTAGGGTTGAGGGGCCCTGAGGGCCTCATGCCTGCTCTGTACCCTGTGCTTGGCAGTTTAGGTGCTCGAAGAATGAAAGAAAATGAATGAGTGAATGAATGAATGAATAAGTAGCCAAGTGAATGGCACAGTGTGGGCCTTGGGTGGGAGAGCTGGGGTGAGGCCCCACCTCTGGCCTGGCCCCTCTGCGGGGTTCTTGCCAGTGCCTTGGAATTGCCTGTTTCCTGACACCCCCTGCCCCCATCTGGGAACTTCTTGGTCCTGATTTTGGAGATTACATGCTCCTAAGGAGATGTCATAAGTGCAAGTGAAGGGGACTCTGTGATGCAGAAAGGAATGGGAGGGAGAAGGGCCTTCAACACAGCTGTCAAGTGGCAAATGCGACTGTTGTGCCAAGGCCAAGGCAGGTGTGTGCGGCTTGTTCTCCAGCCACTTCGCCCAGGGCCCCAGCGCGCGAGGAGGCGGGTGGTGCTTTTATGAAGGAGTATTTCTCTGCTTGTTTTAAATTAGAATTAATGACATTATTTAATCACTTGTTATTTAGCATCATAATTTTAATGTGATACCTTAATATGTTTGCGTACATAAACATTTTGGAGTCTGCTCTGTTTAAAAATGTGAGTGTTGGGCTTTGTTAGTTTACTGTTGTTTATGAAGCACTCCGTCTGTGTGAGCCAAGTGCTTTTGCTGGATTGATGTTTAAGCTTGAAACAATAAATCAGTTCTTACGACCTGAAAGTCTGAACCAGCGTTCCAAGCGGGAGTGTTGTTCAGGCAGTGATGGGATTGCATTTTCCCTTGGGAACGGCCCGTCATCTGGTTTATGTGTTGCTATTTGCTGGAGCTGTTCTTTTTTAAACTGAGGAAGAGAAGTTTTTGTGGTATCTCCACTGGCCTCCCTGGTGGTGGGGTTGGGGGTGCAGGGGTGGTGGTGCCTCGGGGCCATGTTCCCTAAGTATTTCTAATTGATTAGTTATTATTTTGCAAATTCTCATTCTACACCCCAGCCCAAGTACTAGGTTTTACATGAGATGAGACTCAGTTGAACACATTCTCTGTGCCAGATGCAGTGGCTGGTCCCATGACCCCAGGCTTGGTCAGGAAAACTGGCCTCTGCCCACAAGAGGCTTTGGTGTTGGTAGGGACAGAGGAGAAGAAGGAGCTAAACAGGCAGGTGCACACAGGTCACCATCCTGAGCACCAGGGCTGTGGCTGGAGGGCTTGCTTGGTGGGGAGAGCTGTGGTGTAGGAGCCAGGCCCAGATGAGGAGGAGGGAGAAGAGGGTGGGTGGGTGGGAATGGGATGTGGTCCTTTTTAGCCAGAGCCAGGGTTCTGGGGCCACAGTAGGATGAAAAGGGCCACTGAGGTCTCTGAGGCCAGAGTGCGTGAGCCAGCAATGAGCCGGGCCAACTGGCAGGCTGCCTGGGTGGGGCAGAGGTGTGGTCTCCACAAAGGACTTCCTTGCTTTTTCATGTATGTGTAGTCTTCTTGCATTTAATGGAGGGTTTGCTTCTGTTCTTTCTGTTTTGTGCATTGGTGCCTGGCTCCAGCTGGGTGATGGACCTGATCTCTCTTGTTCTAACTTGGTCGAGGCAGGCCCGTTCAGATGCATCCCCAGGAGGCCTCCAGGTGGGACTGAAGCCTGCTGGGAGTCCGTGTAGAAATCGTGCTGGAGGGGACCCCCTGGAGGACCCGAGCTGGCACCCCAGTGCCACTGGTTTACACACCAGAATTCCGGCTGTGAGGCTGAGCCTAGCCTGGCCCATTGCAGGGGCCTTGCTGGCTGGCACTGTGCCATTTAAGTCGAGTGGCAGAAAGTGGGGCCCCGGCAGGTCAGCAGAGCATAGCCAAGGGCCTCTGAGCCCCAGTCCTTCTTGTGGCCTGGGGGTCATCCCAGCTGACTGTTGAGGACTTGCCCACCCCCAGGACTCATGTCCGAGCCCCGTAAGCTCAGGGATTAGAGTGTGCTAAGGATGCTGACCCCCATTCCGCCTTTGGGGGCTGTGGACAAGAAGGGGAAGATGGCCTGTGGGTCCACACAAGTGGGGCGTGTCTTCATTAGTGATGCCAACTGTGCCTCTTTGCTCACAGGATGTGGGTGGCCCCCTGACCCTTTGGACCTTTAAAGGGAGCTGTAAAGAAACCACTGGGAGGTTCTGTCATGTTAAACCCCCTCTGCTCTGAAGTTGACATCAGATTTTGCCCTGAAGAGATCCTCAGAGGTGGTCACAGTCCCCATTCTTTGGAGAACACTTGTTTACCAGCTCAAGGGCTCTGTGTTGGAATCTGCCCCTTGGCTCTCCAGGTCAGAAGGACCATCAAAGGGTATGTCACTGGGGTGCCTCTGTCCTTCCTTTTGCCTCCTTTCGAGTACCTGCCCTGAAGCAGCTTGCTCTCCTTTGCCCCTGAGTGTGCAGCGCAGCCCAGCATAGCTCGGTCGCCGGCTGGGGCAGCAGCTGACCTGCAGAGCCCTTCCGCGCAAGCCCGCTGCCATTGAGGGTAGCAGCCGGGCTGGGCTGTCCCACCCCTGCCTGCCATGGTGGCCCCGGGCAGCATGGGGCCTAGTGTGGGAGCATCCAGCTCACCTCCCAAGCTGGTGGGGATGTTGACCTTTTGGGCTTTGGAGTTTACAAGCAACCATGAGCAGTGCTTCTCTCAGTCCCTCCCTGAAGAAGAGTGTCTTTCCACATCAGCGTGCCAGCTTCAGCACACGCGGGCTGTGTTCTGTCAAAGTTCTGTTTTAGAATTCTCCTGGTTAAGCGGAGGCCAGAGCTGAGGAATGTGGGGGCTGCAGAGGGCCTCCTCTCTTGTTTCACGTGTTCTTTTCCTGGTTCCTCGGTGCTCTCGTGGGTGTGGGGTGAAGGGTCTGATTGGTGGATGGGCTCACTTCTGCTCGCCACACTGCCGATGTGCCTGCAGTGGACAAGAGTGATTGGCAGTGATGTTCTGTGTTCTATGGCTCTGGGGTGTTGAGTAGGCATGGACTGAGGTCCCAGCTTCACTGTCATGACCCCATCACCTCAGTGAGTCCTTTGTCGTCTGCCGAGTGAGTGTCTCTCCCGCCGAGACTCAGCTTTCCTCTTCCTTCTCCCCCGGTGGCTCTGAGGACACGCAGCCCTCTCTGCTGGCACGTCTTGGGAGGAATGAGGAGTAGGGTATGTCCCCTGCCAGGGGCTTGCTGCCGACCGGGCCTTGGATGCACCTGCAGGACTTTCTGAGGCCCCTGCGCCCACTCAGGGCATCTCTGCGGCTGCTGGAGGTCGTGGTGTGGTGGACGTCTCTCCAAAGGACCTTAGTACCGTTTGAGAACAAGCTCTTACCTGCCTTTGTCCTTGCAGGGACTGTGTCGTAGTTTACAGGGATTAGACTCTTGAAAGCTCAGAAGCACCATGATGCTTCCCACGGACACGGTCAGCCCCCAGGGCATGCTGCACTTGTCAGGGATCTGAAGGGCCAGTGTCCTACCCAGTATGCGGAGCCCGGCTCGTGATGGTGGCTGAGCTGCTGTGGCATGTCCAGATTGTGCCTTGGCCACCGTGTGATTCGTATCGAGACCAGTGGTGCCGAGCCAGTCTGATGGACACTCTCTGCCACGGCTTTGCTGTCCATCGTGCTTCCCAGTGTGCTGGGAGAGGGAGCTGCCCTGAGACTGTGGCTGTGTGTGTAAATCTAGTCTGCCCCGCTTTCCCTCCCCTTGATTCTTTCTGTCCCATCTTCACTGCCTCTGATTTGCATGAGCAGCGAGCCTGAAGGGCAGTGTGCATTTTGCCCGCTGCTTTCGTCAGAAGGCTACTGGGTATGGCTGCCGTGTCTCAAGGGAGGCTGCGTGGCTGGGTGCTCGGGCCAGGCTCTGGGCTCCAGGCATGTGGCAGCTCCTGGTAGCAAAGTGAGGGGTAGTGCCGCTGTGGAGGGCAGTGAAGGACGGAGAGATGGGAGAGGTCAGGGCTGGGGCTGTGGCCGTGTGATGCCACTGTGGGCACAGCTCCTCCCCAGGTGGAGGGTGGGAAAGGCACTCTAAGGGGATTTTGGGGGGTGGCTTCCAATATGTATATATATATTTTTGAGACAGAGTCTTGCTTTGTTGCTCAGGCTGGAGTGTACTGGTACAATCACCACTCCATTACAGTACAATTTCCACTCACTGCAACCTTGATCTCCCAACTTAAGCAATTCTCTCGTCTCAGCCCCCTGATTAGCTGGGACCAAAGACGCGTGCCACCATGGCTGGCTAATTTTTTGTATATTTTGTAGAGATGACGTTTCGCCATGTTGCCCATGGCTGGTCTCAAACTCCTGGGCTCAAACAGTCTGCCCACCTCGGCCTACCAAAGTGCTGGGATTACAGGCATGAGGCACTTCCTGGCTGGCTTCCAGTATTGAGCAGGGAGGTATTTCTGGTAGCTCCCCATCAGGTAGGATCTCTCTATGGAAGGTACAGGTACTGTGGCCTCAGAGAATTGATTGGCTTGTTTTCCCAGAAAGTGCTGGAGAAGAAAGTATTCGGGCACGGTTTGATCCACCTCCTCCACTGTGTCATCTGGGGCTTCTTTGCCCTACCTTGGGAGAGTCAGCTTCATGGGATACGTGGGCCCTGCCCGCTGCTCCCAGGGTTATACACTGGCTGGTTCACACCCATCAGGAAGGACAGCATCTTTGTCTTAGCAAGTCTTGGATTCACTCTCCTTTGGTCTGGCTCCAGTCACGTATTGAACTCTACACCAGTCACCGTGACCAGGGTGCAGAGTGCACTGACTCAGCCTGGGTGCTGGATGTGCCTCTTCCGCAAGCTGGCTGGGGTATGGAATTCACTGATGTCAGGAAGGAAAGGGGAAGCGGACAGATGCTGAGGAGGGAAGCTGCCAGTAGCGTCGTCAGTGAATTTCACTCCTCGTGCCTCATGAATCCCAGCAGCAGTTCCAGAACAGCCTTGCTGTGGGCTCAGCGTGCACGGGCACCACACTGAACGTTCTGCAGACCTCGCCTCAGAATCCCGTAGCAGGCCTGTAGGAGGGAAGGGTGGGCCCCATCTTGTGTCCGGAGTTGGTTCCTTCCTGTGGGTTCTTGGTCTCGCTGACTTCAAGAATGAAGATGTGGACCTTCATGGTGAGTGTTACAGCTCTTGAAGATGGTGTGTCCGAAGTTTGTCCCTTCAAGTGTGTCCGGAGTTTCTTCTTTCCAGTGGGTTCATGGTCTTGCCGACTTCAAGAATGAAGCCGCGGACCTTCGTGACAAGTGTTAGGGCTCTTAAAGCTGGTGCGGACCCAAAGAGTGGACAGCAGCAGGATTTATTGTGAAGCGCGAAAGAACAAAGCTTCCACAGCGTGGAAGGGGACCAGAGCTGGTTGCTGCTGTGGTGGCCAGCTTTTATTCCGTTGTTTGTCCCCGCCCACGTCCTGCTGATCGGTCCATGTTACAGAGTGCTTATTGGTGCATTTACAATCCTTTAGCTAGACACAGAGTGCTGACTGGTGTGTTTTAACAGAGTGCTGATTGGTGTATTTACAATCCTTTAGCTAGACACAGAGTGCTGACTGGTGTGTTTTAACAGAGTGCTGATTGGTGTATTTACAATCCTTTAGCTAGACACAGAGCGCTGATTGGTGCGATTTTACAGAGTGCTGATTGATGCATTTACAATCCTTTAGCTAGACACAGAGCACTGATTGGTGCATTTTTACAGAGTGCTGATTGGTGCATTTACAATCCTTTAGCTAGCCACAGAGCACTGATTGGTGTGTTTACAATCCTCTAGTTAGACAGAAAAGTTCTCCAAGTCCCCACCTGACCCAGAAGTCCAGCTGGCTTCACCTCTCAATCCCAGAGGCGGATAGGGGGCTCCCAGGGCTTGTGGTTTCGAAGGCCTTGGCAGGGTACTCTGGCAGTGGAGACTGACACACAGTGGCCTCCCTGTGTCTCTGCTGCTTCCTGGGAAAACCTGGGGTCCTGGAAGTCAGAGCCTGAGTGTGCCAAAATGGCCAATGGGAAAGGTGGATAGAAGTAATGGTAGCTCAGCAGGGAGATTCCTCCACGCACTCCCTCCACTGATGACTGACTGGATGCAGAGAAGCCTGGGGCCCTTAGAGTGGGGAGTGGGGGCCGAGAAGGGCAGAGGCTGTGTGGCAGAGTCCCCGCAGCTGCAGCCCAGTGACCCCGAGGGGCAGGGCGGGGGCTCCAACCCACAGGATGGTGGAGGACAGATCAGGGTCACGGCTGCCAAAGTGGGGACCAGAGGGTGGTCCTTCTAGCTGCTGGTCCAGCTGCCCTCTGGGGCCAGGCACCCAGGTCATCCAGAGGACCAAGGCTCTGCTGGTCATCTGAGGATGCTCCGGAGAGGGGTTGAGCCATGCTGGCTCATCTGCCCCGTGCAGGAGTGGGCAGGTGCCTGAGAAGGCAGATGCAAACGTGGCCCAGGCCCAGATAGTTCTGGAAGCCCCACTGACCGCATCTGCCTCCCTGCGGGTGAGGGGTGTGTTAGAAGGAATGTGCTTTGGGATCAGGCAGATGAGCTTCGAAGTCCAAGCTCATGGCCCTCCAGCGAGGTCAGTTTGCAGCCTGCCTCATCCAGGTCCACCCACCTGCAAAGCAGACGTCAGGGTTTCCTCCTTGGAGGATTGTTGTCAGGATAAGCAACACAGGAGGTCAACGGCCCAGTCTTTCCCCAGCCACAACTAGGTGGCATGAGGTGAATGAACTCGCGGCCTCCCTCAGCTTCAGGGAGGACCTGCCCAGCCGCCTCCTGCCATGTTTCTGCAGTGGGTGTCTTCTGCGTGCTGGGCCCAGTGTTACGACATGTGATCCATTAGTCCCTGCACACCTGTGGCGAGGATACCCTTCCTCCTATCTGATGCTTGTGGCCGCTGCAGCCCCAAGCGAGAGCGGTGGGGTGGGGGTGTGGATCTGACCTGGCCACTGCTCCTGAGCCCATGCCTTCCGCTCTCCTTAGTGCCCACTGCAATGCGCCGTGGAACCATCTGCCCCAGGCGGGAGGCGCGGCTCCTCCAGGGGTGCACTCTTGTTGGAAAGTAGAGTGAGGAGGGGCTCGGCTTTTTAGAGCCCAGGTGCATCCTGGTGGAGCCGCGTTCCAGCTGCTCTGGTGCCATTGGCCCAACCACTCTAAGCCTCGGTTTTCTTCTCCACACAATCAGAATCGCAGTATCCCTGCCCTGGCTGAGTTGTTTTGGGTATAAAGCATATTGTCCCTGTCAGCTGGGACACAAGGCTGGCACAGATGCTGCCTGAAGACAGGCTGGAACTCTCTCTGCTCACAGAGTGCTGTGCCTTGTCCTGTCTCTAGACTGGAGGGAGAGGCAGATAACATCCAACCCGTACACCTCTACAGAGGAGGTTTCTTCCGGGCGAAGGTGGGCGTTTTTGTAAAGTGAGGGGTGGGAGGCTCTCTTGGGCATTGCGTTGGTGGCGGCCGGCCCTGTGGTCCTGGCCAGGCACGCAGCGGCGGGACTGAGGCTGGAAGTGGCCTCCTGTCCTGGGCGCACAGGGGGATCTTCTGGCCACTCTCCAGACCCTGCTGCAGGAATGCTGGAGCTTGTGGGCCCGCGGCTGCTTCAGTGGGTGACCCCATCCAGGCCACCTGTGGGCAGTCCCCTCTTCTCTCTGTCTTCAGCTCCCACTGAATCTAGGATTACAGCCCTGGTGAGTGTTCTTCCTCCTTAACACACATGTACATGCATGTTTGTGCACATGCCGCACACAGCAAGCATTCCCACCCACACACTCGTGTACTCTGGACACGCACACACACACATGCAGATACACGCATGGACAGACATGTGCACACGTCATACACTGGAGTCATATGCAGTCTGGCTCCTCTGGTGTGATTCCGGGTGAACCGAGAACAGCCACTCACCTCTGATCGCTGCCACCTAATGAGGAAGGGTGGAGTTTCTATAAAATGGGTACATCTGATGGTGGCGAGGTGGCGAAATCCTCCCTCATGCGTGGCTCTCACCTAGCTTCTCTTCTCTCCAGGGAGACCACTGTGTTTTAACTGTTACAGTTGGGCTGTCTCTGGACAAGGGCCAGCCTTGTTCCAAGCGGAAGTTCTCAGTGTTGTCTCGACAGAGGGTCTGGGGGATCAGAAGCCAGGACGCATGCGGCCATCCTTCCCGGGCCCTGGGACGTGGCTGTTGCTCCTCTGGGTGGTGACTACATTGTTTATGAAAGTCAAGCTGTTACACCTAAGCCGCTGCTCATGGGATTTCCGTACGGTGTTAGTAGTCTTAGTTTCCCAGCATTATGTTGTTAAATTCCAGGCTCAGACGTGGTCTGGCGGCTTGTCTAGAACACACAGTGGTGCTCCAAGCATGGATCTGCACGGACACTTCACCTGCCAACGTCTGTGGTCTCCAGCCTGTGGGCCCGCAGGAGTCATCTGGGCTCCAGAGGCCTCACACCCTCCCTGGCCGGCCACCCCGGGTTACCCCTAGGACCTGCACCCTTAGCTGACGCTCCTCTTGGGAAGGTGGTTTTGAACCTGTGTCATGTGGTGCCTCCCGTGGCCGGGACACACTGTCATCTGCCTCTGGTGTGACCTGTCTTTCTTTGGTCTTTCCTCGTCCCTCTGGTGCCACCTATTTTCATACAGAACCTGAGGATGGCTCTAATTCCCTGTCTGAGTATTTGAGTCTCAGCGTCTGTGACCTTGACTCCCACTGTGTGGCTGCCCCAGCCCCAGCAGCTCAGTCAGGGCTGGGACCTGATTGTCGCTCTGAACCTCCGAGACACAGGCCCCTGCCTCTCTTCCCTGTGCTCCGGATTGTCAGCCTTCCTCCTCTGCCCTCGTCCTGGCATCCTGCGGCTCACCATTGTCTAGAGTAAAACGCAGGCCCCTCTGCCGTGCCTGCAGCGTCTTGCAGGGTTTGACCCAGCCACCGCGACCCAGATTCCTTCTCCGCATCTTTGGGTCTGGCCACATTGCTTAGACCTTGTTTAGGGCACACCTGAGCTTTCCTGTCCCTGGGCCTGTGTTTACCTTGTCTCCAGGGCTTGTTTGAGGCTCCCAGGGCAGAGCTGTAGGAGACTGTCTTAGACTGCTTTCAGGGCCAGGTGGCCTCTTTTTGATTCTGTAGCAACAAGAAGGGTCATCATAGCCTCTGGGCTTCCTCGGCACTCACTGTGGCTTCCCTGGCCTCCTGTCCCCTTTGTGAGTTTTAGTGAGTAATAGATGAGGCTGCAGTCAGGCTCCCTGTGTCCTATTGTGTCACATGGTCCTTCTGGGGCTCCCAGGGTGGTGTCTGTAGAATCAGGGACAGGTGTGCATGTGTTCCTTATCACAGGCTGGCTTTGCCCGCTGGTGGGCTGTGCTGCGTACCTGAAGCTGCACGGGCTCTGGCACAGGCAGGCGGGAGGCTTGAGGCTGAGACTTCAGAGGGAACAGGAGACCCTGTGGTCACTTATTTCCATGCTCTAGCTCTGCCTTCCGGCTCTGGCCACCAACAGGGAGCCGGGTGGAGGCAGAGCTTCCCTGCTGCTGAGCTGGGCAGAGTTGTGGGCCAGGAGCCTCATTTTCTTCCTTCCTCAGAGGTGGCCCGGAGGCCCCTGGAACCTCCTGCCACTGCCAGCCAGTGCTTCCTGCTGCTGAGGGCAGCCAGCCCGCTGTGTACCCCCAGGTACCGAGCTCCAAGGGTGTCGCCTCTGGCTAAGGGAAGCTGAGGGCAAGGCTTCTTCTTGAGGCTTGGGGGAGGCCATTTACCTGAGGTGCTGGGGAGAGGGCCTCCACTCTAAGCAGTCAGGGGCTGTGGGCCTCCCTTCGTGCCAGTCCTGTGGAGGCAGCTGGGAAGCAAGGTGCCCTGCTCGGGAGAGAGAGTCAAGATGGAAGGGAAGGGAGGGGAAAGGCTCTTCCATGGAAGCCTTGTCCCTGTCGCTGTGCACAGAGTGTCCACAGTTCTGTTCTCCTGCATCCTGACTCGCTGGAGCCCTTGGGTGTGAGCCTCCCCATCAGTTTCTGGATGTGAGGGGCGCAGAGAGGAGCCCTGAGCCTCTCCTCAGGGCCTGCGTGTGTTACACCTTCTTGGTGCTTGGTTGAGGGTGGATGCATTGGGAAATTTTGTTTAGGCTGTTGTGTTGTTAAAATGTCATCTTTGTATGTGTTTGAATACAAATCGGCATTTTAGGGGTCAGAAGCAGGGGAGAGAGCCGTGGGGTATATGGTGCTGGGGCCGTGTCCACTGAAACAAACCAGACTCATCGATACCGCCTAGGACCCATTCCTTCGGATGCAGGGCAATTTGCCTCTCTCTTTCTTCTGTTTCCATTGCCTTTTTCTGAGATAGAGCCTTGCTCTGTTGCCCAGGCTGGAGTGCAGTGGGACAATCATGGCTCACTGCCTCCTTGACCTCCTGGGCTCTATCCATCTGCCCACCTCAGCCTCCTGAGTAGCTAGGACTACAGGCGTGCACCAGCACATCTGGCTATTTTTTTTTTTTTTTGTAGAGACAGGGGTCTCGCTATGTTGTCCAGGCTGGTCTTGAGCTCCTGGCTTCAAGGGATCAGGCCACCCAAAGTGCTGGGATTACAGGTGTGAGCCACCATGCCTAGCCTCAGTTTTCTTTTTCATTAAACATTTCCATATGATAGAGAGAGGTGCTAAAATATGTCATTTTGAACGTGGCTTTAGGGAGTTCATGGATCTTTTCAGCCCACGCAGGTATCCCAGATTACGAACACCTGATACAGAGGACCTGCGATACGGGCAGCCCCTAATATTAGCCTGGGCAACTTTCCCATCGCCGTGGTGTACAGCCAGATCCCCCTGGGTTTTCTGCCTTTGTAGAGCACGATGGAGGGTTGCCCACAAGCTGCTTCCCTGTCTTGTGTCCGGGCTGTTGCTGGCTTCCCATTAGAGGCGAGAGTGGACTGCGCCCCGTTACTCACGTTAGCGAGCCTCTCGCACGGTGCCCAGGTGCCAGCAATGGCAGCTCTTCCAGCCATCCTGCCCTCTGGTAGCTCTCACATCTGTTCTCGTCTGGCCTCGTTGGCAGGGCCGAGGCTGTCTGGGGCGCTCTATGGGACTGTGTTTTCTTCCTGCCTGTGTCCTGTTTCCACTTTGTATCATTTTTCTCACGTTCCAGTCTCTGTTGTCCATTCCTGCCCCGGCCATCGTTGAGGGAGGGGCCGTCAGCTGGCCTGAGGCACCGCTCTACCCCCCACCCTGTGCCTTCGAGTGACAGCTGCCAAGGCGGTGTCCTTGCCGCACTCTCTCCTACCGGGAACAGAGAGGGAATACATGGTAATGGATTGATCGGGCACTCTTTGGGCGTATTGGGTTTGGAAAACTAACTCTTCCTTGTTGCTTCATTGTGGCCCAGACTGCACTTGCCGTGGGTTTCTCTGTGGCGCTCAGAGGAGCCAGGTGAGGAGGCACCTGTTCTGGCTGAGTGCTTAAGAAGCCGACCTCTGCCACCCCCGCCCCTGCCGCCCACGTGTCTCTGTTTCCAAGCCCTGCTCCGTCTCCTGAGAGGCAGCTTTATCCTTCTTTCGGATTCTGAACTCACAGACGCTGACGTTTGTCCAACCTCCAAGCAAGGGTGCTCAGTGGTTGTGCACTTTACGGGAAGATGCAGGGCTCAGAGCAGTGCCAGGGCCTCCTGCTTGTGAGGGGCATCATGGTGGAGGATTCCCCCTGTGGGCTGGAGCCAGAGTCAGGGGTGGCCACAGGAAACAAGCGCATCTTCCTGGACAATGGGAGCCTTGGGTGAACTGGACTGTGAGACCACGATGGAGAACGCTGGATATAAAGCCAACCATGCCCGTAACGTGGATAGTTACACAGTGAAATGAACACTTCACTTGAGTTTTTAGAAAGTGTAAGCTGTTGCTCACTCCTGTAATCCCAGTACTTTGGGAGGCCGAGGCGGGTAGATCCCCTGAGGTCAGGAGTTCACGACCAGCTTGGTCAATGTGGTGAAACCCCATCTCTACTAAAAAAAAAATACGAAAAAGTTAGCCAGTCGTGGTGGCTCATGCCTGTAATCCCAGCTACTCAGGAGGCTGAGGCAGGAGAATTGCTTGAACCTGGAAGGCGGAGGTTGCAGTGAGCCCAGACTGCACCATTGCACTCCAGCCTGGGCAACAAGAACCAAACTGCGTCTAAAAAAAAAGAAAGAAAAACAGTGTAAGCTGTTAAAGAAAGCTCCCATCCCGGTGCGCTGGCTTTTCCTGGCCTGGCCCTACCCACAGGAGCCCTGGGCTGTTTCTCTCCTTTGTGGGGAGGAGTCAGGGAGGCCCTGTGTGGGGGCCCATGTAGAAGGCAGAGCACTGTGGCTCCGGGGTTCAGCCTCTGTGACGTGGCCCATCTGGGTCACTCTGGGTGGTCCTACCCATTACACGATCAGAAAGGCACAAAGTAGCAAATGTGTATCTTGTATTGCCTGAGAGTTTTATTAAAGCATTTCCAGTATCATTCATATTAGAGGAACTAAATTGGTAGAATAGATCAGCAATACAAATAAGCAGTTACTGTAATTGGGAAAAATACTAATGATTTAATTTGCATATGTGGCAGAAGCAACGTTTTATGATTGCTTTGATAATAAAAGACAGGCTGAGTATCACCAATGCAAGCAAATAAAGAATCCATTAATTCTATTCATTTAAAAAAATGGTATTCCCAGCTTCTGCAGTGACAGTTTAATAATTAGGGTGCCTAATTTTAATCTGTTACGTGGGTGCAGGCCCTGACTAACTTGGGAAGGCAGCTCCTGCTGGCGTGAGTCTGTGCTGTCGTTGATTGCCCTGAGGAATATGGAGATCCCAGCCATCAGCGAAAGCAGAGCCCTTGGCCCTGGGGAGCTGTGTGTGATCTGCGTCACTCGACTTTGGGGGCCTGAGCAACTGGGACTGTGTTGCCCCGGTCCCCAAAGCCCAGTGAGCAGTCTCAGCTGATGGAGTGTGTGTGTGTGACTGGAACTGGGGGGTGGTGACTTAAGTCGCTCTGGCTTGAGTCTATTTTAGGGGATCTCTTGCCTAGGAGGTTTTGTATCCTCCTCCCCCAGGGGACATTTGGCAATGTCTGGAGACAGTTTTGGTTGTCACATCTGGGGGCGTGGTACTACTGGCCTGTAGTAGTTTGAAGCCAGGGTTGCCACTGAACATTCTACAGCATATGGGACCATGAATTTTACGTCCCAAGATGTCATTGGTACCTAGGGTGAGAAGCCCTCTTGTCATCAAGTCCGGAAGATGAGCATTTATTTAGCATTAGAAGTAAATGACACTGCATTTGCCCAGTATGGATTTTGTTCCACTGTAGTCATAGAACTTAAATAATAATTTTGAAAACTCTTGGGGCAAGTTACATACATCATTGACCAGCTTGGGTGTGAGGAAATGAAACCAGCTTTCATTTACATTTTTTTTGCATGTGAATAACATGTACCTTTATCCTCTCCTTTTCCTTTCTTTTCATTTCTCCATCTCTTTCAGATTTGAAAAATGGGTTTCGATTCCCCAGAACTTACATTTTCCTAGCCGGAGCGTGTTTTGCATGCAGATGTAGTTCGAGATAACAAAGAGGCATGTTTGTGTTGTAGTGACTACATAAAAAGAAAGGATATTGCTGAATTGTAAATTGCATTTTTAGAATATGCTAAAACGAAGCGCCGAGAGTCATTTGTCTTCACTGCAGCTCAGCTCGCTGCGTGTTTTCATTGTAGTGATTGAGGAAGGCGGTCGCGGGAGGCAGCTCCGTGACTCCTGGCTCCTAGACGGTTTCCTTCCTCAGAGCATCGCGTGTACGTCACGTGTTCAGGTGACAGCTCAGTCACCATAAATACACTTTAAACATCCTGATGTGTGTGTTGTGTGTGGGATGCTGTTGTTTCAGTCACTGCCAGTCATTTTCTCAGCTATCAGGACGTGAACCCGTGTTGGCTCCTCGCATCCGGGAGGCGCTGCCGAGGGGTGACCTGGATCCGCAGGAAGTGTGCGCTGTGGACGGGGACGTTTAAACCAGGCGTCCCTCGTGTTCTGAGATGGGATGTGAAGGCCGACTGGAGCTCGGTAGGCAGCAGTGCCTCTGGAGTTGGGGACAAAGCAGGAAAGAATCCATGTGAACAAGCAGTTTGGGCAATTTATTTGATTGTGTGTGTGTTTCCAGCTTTTAAATATTAAAAAAAAATTTCAGTTGTGGTAAGAAACACCTAACAAAATGTACCATCTTAACCCTTTGTTAGTGTACAGTTCGGTAGTGTTAATTACATTCACATGGTTGTGCACCCAATTTCTAGAGTGTTTTCATCTTGCAAAACTGGAACCATTAATCTCTACCCATCAAATAGCTATTCGATTAGAGTTTTTAAAGATAGGTGGTTCTTCCAAAACACAAGGTGACTGTCAGTCCCGTGGTGAGCTCAAATGTTTGCTGACTATAGAGGGAAAGATGGGAAAAAACAAATGTTTATACATACAATAACTAGAGATACACATATATAAAATATGTATGTATATTACCAATACAGAATACATAGTAAATGTATATTTATAACACATATATAAAATTTAATATAAATGCACATTAATTATATAAGTTAAATGTGTGCATAGATGTGTGTGTGCATATGCACATCCTTGATTTACCCAAACACGCAGGTCACTGCAGAGCTCCTGCATTCCTCAGTGGTATTTCTTCTTATTACTCTGGTCCAGATCTCCAGCACCGACTGTGCTGTTTTCTTTCTCTGAATGAATCAAGCCTCATGAGGGCCCTCTTGGCTGTGGACCCATGGGCCCAGGCCGCGTCCCCTACCCCAGGTCCCATCCCCTTTTTTGTGCACGCCATCCCAGCCCAGTGGAGTCCTGGTGCTCCCTGCTGGACAGCAGGCTGGCCACGCCCCACCACCGGCCAGATGGAGCCTGCAGTCTGCATCCTCTTCTCCCGGAGTCACCCTGCAGCCTGGTCCCGAGCGTTCCACTGTCTCCTTATCCCATTGTTGGTGTCTGGGTGCAGGTGCTGAGCCTTGCTGGGTGTTCTTCTCTCCGTTGTTTCCTGTGACCCCGTGGTGAGGCAGGGGCTGCTGTCTGGCCTTCCCAGTGGAGAGGATGAGCAAGGGGCCCCGGCAGCCAAGGGGGACTTGGAGAAAGGGAGCTTACCCCAGCCTGGGGCTCCTCGGGGCTGCCGGGGGGGATGGTGCCCAGCCTGGGTCTAAAGATAGGTTAAGATGACTGGGCCACCAAGGTGGGGGCTCTGGAGAGCATCAGAGAGGTCCTGCCAGGAGTTGGTGCCCTGAGAGCAGGGTGGGCGCTGGGCTAGCTCAGGCCGAGGGGGCCTGCCAGACCCCTCCTGGGAGCTTGGACCTCCTTGGGTAAGAAGGAGCAGACCTTGACGGGGCTGGGCTGGGGCTGTGCTTGAGGGACTGGAGGGTGACAGGCAGAAGCGGGCAGTGGCTCCACAACAGGTGGATGGGGTGAGTCTTGGTGTTTGTCAGTGATTGCCAGCATGCCCAGAGTCATCACACACTCTGCTTTCTCCTGGCACCCGCCTGGCACATTTCCCTGGAGCCCGCTTACGTGCACGGGAGCCAGCACTTGCAGAGGCCCACCTTCCTGGGTTGGTCACCTGGCTTCCTTCCTTCCCACCCCCAGCGCCCACTGGCCTCTGGCTGGACTCTCCCTCTGTCCTCAGAGGAGCAGCTTTTCTTGGCCTCCGCCCCCAGCTCCTGCCTTCCCGGAGTGACTTGCCCCTGGGCTCCCTGTCACTTCTAAATCCCTTGGTCCGAGGCGTGTTTCTTCCCTTTGTGTCTCCTTTTCCCTACGGCACTTCCTCTTTACCTTCCTGTCCTGCCCCTGCGGCTGACACTGAAGATTCTGCTGTGTGCCAGTGAGCCAACGGGCCCAGCATGGGGCACTTTTCCTTGGAAATGAGGGGAAAGAGGGCTACTTCCTGGGGAACTAGACAGAGCTTGGCAGTCTGCGAGGAGGCCTGTTGGTGTCCTCTTTGTTTGAAAGACTGTTTTGCCTCAGGCCAAATTGTCCGACTCTGCCAAGGCAGGAAGGAGAGAGTAGGAGATCTGTGGATCCCTCAAGTGAACAAGGGAAGAGCCCAGGACATGCCTGGGTCGTTGGTTCCCGGGGTCGTTGGTTCCCGGGGTCGTTGGTTCCTGGGGTCATCGTTTCAGGCCCCTCTGGTTCCTGAGAGCCAGGGGAGCCCACGGAGGCCTGTAAAGGAGAGTGGGAGGTGAGGACAGGGACCTCTGGATGTGGCCCTTATCAGTACGATGGTCCTTGTGATGCTGCCATCTGGGTGGTGCATGTTCAGTGTGGGTGCCAGCCTGGGCACGTGTCAGGACAGCTGTGCTCACGTTGAGCATGTGACTCGGCTCTTTGTTCCCCAGGGCCCACGCCTTCCCTCTTCCAGTCCATCATCGTGTGGACCCCAACTGCCAACTCCATCTCCATCCAGGACTCTGCTTTAGTGTCCTCCCCGCCCTCGTCACCCCTGGATGTTGTATGCCTGGGTGCTCATCTCCCCCAGGAAGGAAGGAGGTCCCCAAGCTGTCATGGATGCCCACTGGGCTACTCTTCCACAGACGCCTCAGGGTCCAAGGGGCGTCTCCCGGGCCAGATCCATGTGCACAGGGCACGTCCTCAGGCTGAGAAGGGCACTCACCTGCTGCTGGTATTCCCCGGATGTTGGCTGAGTGGAGGGGCACTGCGTGTTGCTGGACAGAGGGGCTGCCTCAGGACGCAACGTCTCCCCCAGGGGACCATGGCCTCCTTATTCTTTTTGAAAACCAGGCATTTGGATGTCCATAGGACTCCTATTTCAGGGAAAATTAGAGGTCCTTGAGGTGGGTGTAAAGCCAAGCAGGTGGGGTGCTCCCCCGTGGCATTTGGAGACAGTCCCAGCAGAAAGTGGCGGCGGCCGAGCTCAGCACGGCAATCAGTCTTGGGCCTGGGCTTGTCTGCCTGGCCGTGCCCAGTTGTGTCTGAGGTGTCCACCCTGGGCCCTGGCAGGTGCTCTAGGGTCCTGGGGGTCTCTTCACCCCGTTGGGTCTCTGCACAGAATACTGGGTCCAGCCGGGACTAGCTGTCAGCCCTGCCCCTTGTGAGAAGCCAGTGGTGAGACTGTGGCCTTGGGGCCTCCTGCCCGTGCCTCGGCTGCTCCAGGTTTGTGGTCTGGGCGAAGTGAGGCAGGATGCATCGTAGGTCCCTTTCGGGGAGGAGAGTCTCGTGCTCCCTCCCTTGTGGTGACACACTGAGAGGTGTGGAGATCTCCATAGAAGACAGGGCCTCCAGCAGGGTTCAGAGAGACTCACTGGTGGCGGGGAGGACGCCGGCATCAGGGCAGCCCTCGGGACAGGTGCTGTGTTGCAGCCTGGAGCAGACCTCTCATGCTGGCAACACGCAGACTCACGGAGTCAGGGGCCCTGGACATCTTGGGGCCTCCAGAGGCACACATGGCCTGTGAGCCAGCACCTGTGTGGACAGCGCCCTGGCAGTGGCTTCGGTTAATGGATGGCTTCGTAACCTGCAGTGGCGACGCCTCCTGGGCAGGGGCAGCCCGATGCCTGGGGCACTGCTTTTGGTTTCAAGTTCAGAGTCAAGAGTGAGCAGAGGTAGCCTTTGTGCTGCCATCGAGGCACGCAGCCCATCTCGGCCTTGGGAGCACAGCATCTGGGCACTGAGGGCAGAGGCCTCACAGGCTGGGGATGTCTCTGGAGCATGCTCACAGGTCAGGTGTTGGTTTCAAGTGACCGTGTCTGGCAGGGCAGGGGCGTGAGTAAGGAAGTGGTCTATGTCCAGGAGGGACAGGCGTGGAATAGCTCCCTTTCCAGTAAGGACCGGCACTCAAAGCCACTTATTATTGAAGCTTGCTGTCATCGTGCAACCCCATTTTGTGCCGTAGTTGTCATCAGTGTGTCAGAAACATTTTGTGCTGCGCTTACTCATGGAGTCAGGTCCCACTAAGACCCTGCCACCCAGCCGTATGCCTGCATTATGAGGATTTGTCATAGCAGTGGCGTGTTCTGTTGAACACTGTGGCTTTTTAATCGTTCCTTAAGTGTGGCCACTCAGTCTGTATTCAGGAACACATGGTCTGAACGCACAAGAAAGAACTAGGGGTCCCAGGCAATCTGTGACTGGATGGCGTTTGTCACCTCCCCCTGGGGTAGGTGTTGTGCTCCTGGCAGGTGGTGTGTGTGGTGTGGCCAGGAGGCCGTGTTACTGATGGTGGTAGACACATGCCCTCGGGCCAGGGTGGTTGACAGAGTCTGTTTCCCACCTCTGATGGCGTGGTGGTGACATCTGGGGCACCATCAGGAGGGTTCTGAGCACCCAGCACCTTCCTTGGTTTTTGGATGGTGGAACATCGTTGCCCAGAACCTGCCAGCCCTGCTTTAGGTACCATTGAAGGACACACTGAAGCAGAGTCGGACAAGGCTGGCCCCAGGGCGTCCAGCAGGCTGTGGACAGGACATGATGTGGTCCAGGTGACACTCGCAGTCGGGCAGGGTGACTTCCAGGCACCCCCCCCTTCTCCAACACCCTCCCCTGTGAGGGCCAGCAAGAGGCCTGGGCTGGGCAAGGTCGTCTGCCGTCAGGTGGGCACTCACTGGTTGAGGGAGCCCAGACTCCTCAGGCCTCCTGGGGGCCACGGAGGAAACGCCCGTGCAGAGCACCTGGCGGTGGGTGCTCCATGGCAAGCAGTGTCCTCATGCGACCTTCCACCCCAGACTGCCCTTCCACTGTGCCACTGGAGCCTGTGCTTGACAGAGTCGGCAGGACCTTCCCCTGCGGTCATCCTGGGAGGCTGTGGTGGCCTGTAGCGTCCGTGGTGTCTGTGTGCCAGGTAGGCGTGAGTGCCATCCTGTGGACGCTGTGAGGCGTCACTGCTTGCTGATGTCAGTGGCGTTGCCCTGGCGGGGCTGAATCTGCATGGAGGATGCTCAGGCCTGAGGCAGGGGCTTCACTTCATACATTCTCACGGTGGGATCGGGCTGGCCGTGGACCACCAGGCATCCTCGCTGGCCCTGTGAGGACAAGCGAGTGGATGGTCCATGGCCTGGCACCAGACTCAGAGCAGGTGTTCAGGAAACGTTTAGGGACATGCGTGGATGGGAGGGTGGATGAGCAGAGTCCCCGGGCCTGCAGGAGAGCAGAGAGACCAAGCTGGCTCTGGCACCTCCCGGGGCACCCTCCGCTCCTCTGGTTCCCAGACCCCGGCTCTGCTGACTTCTTCCTATCTGGCTGCCTTACCCCAGGCACCGCTGGGCGTTCCTGCTGCCTGGTTCCCAATGTCAGTGTTCTTCACAGCTCTGTGGACCCTGCCTGGCTCTGCGTGTTCTCCCAGCTGACCCGTCAGACCCCTGCAGCTGCCCTTCCTGCCCGCAGCAGACAACTCCTGAGTTTGTCGAGCTCACACCCACCCCTCCAGGTGCCCTGGTGGTGTCTCCCCTCAGCTGGGTCTTCAGGCCGTGAGCCTCGGGGACCGTCCCTCTCCCTAGATCGGGGCTCTGATTTATGCAGGGTGCCCAATTTGCACGCCGCCCTTCATGTACCGCCAGCGTGGGCCTGTGCAGCTGACAGGGAACTGAGGACAGCTTGGCTCTTGCTCAGTTTTAGGTGTCTTATCTTCATTTTATCTAAAATTTGAGATCTTCTGCTTATCTTTGATACTGTGAAATTTAAAATTTGTCCCAGTTAGCACACACGAGTTAACTTAATTTTTAAAGCCTTGTTTTCTGTGCATCTGGGGAGGGTTCCTCATCTCCTGGTCACCCTCGTCACCCTCGTCAGCGTGCCTGTCATTTCCCTGCAGCACCTGTGGCCCGCGTTTTCCTTTGGTGGGATTCCTGTGAATGCCGTTTTGGCTACTGGTTTATTTCTCTGATATTTACTCCGTGTGATCTCCCAGGTCCTCTGTGCAGTTTTGTTCTGCTGTTCACCGGCTGATTGTGATATTTGCTCCGTGTGATCTCCCAGGTCCTCTGTGCAGTTTTGTTCGCTGTTCACCGGCTGATGTTCCAGGGGCTCTTTCCTGCTGCCAGTGGCTTCTGCTTTGCATCCGTTGTTGCCCGTTCTGTGGACGCCATAACATCACTGTTCTCTCTGTCACTCCTCAGAGGGGCTTGAATTACCTCTTTGTCTTCCGGGCTCAGTTTTTCCTCGTATCTTGGTCATTCCTTTTCTTGCTTCAACTTTTTAAGTGGCTGGTAAATTGTTCATATCTAAGTATGAGGGGAAGACACATTTCAGATGGATTCAAGGCTTAACGGCAAAAAGTAAAAAGCAAGAGAAATCTCCAAAGACAGTTGGGGCATCAGGACCCGTCCTCATTGACCCAGGATCTCTAGAAGCGGAAAAAGACGCAATTGACAGAATAAAAGTGGTAACTTTTGAGTGGATATATTAATATATTAGCAACAAAGTCCATGAAGAAATCAGAGTTTTGGAAAAATATGTGTAACATTTGACAAAGCTGAGGCTGGCAGATCACCTGAGGTCAGGAGTTCAAGATCAGCCTGGCCTGCATGGTGAAACCCCATCTCTACCAAAAATACAAAAATTAGCCGGGCGTGGTGGTGCGCGCCTGTGTTCCCAGCCACTTGGTTGGCTGAGGTGACAGAATCGCTTGAACCTGGGAGGTGGAGGTTGAACCGAGATCGCACCACTGCACTCCAGCCTGGGCAACAGAGTGAGACTCTGTCTCGAAAACAAACAAACAAAAAACCCATTTACTATGGAGAGTTCTCTTACAAACTGGAGAGAAAGACCAATATTAGAAAATGAATGCTCAGTGTGACCGGGCAGCCCAGGGAAGAGGGGTTGTCACAGACGTGCTCAGACTCCCCAGCGCCCAGGGAGATTACCCAGAAAAGTCAGCAGAGATGGTGCTTTTTACCCAGCTTGGCAGAAGATGGAAAGAGATGGTGTCCATTGCAAGGGAGGATATAGAGGCCGCAGCAACATTGGGCATGGCTGAAGGACGTGCGCATGGCTGCAGCCTCTTTAGAAGTCATTCTGCTCACACGTCCGGACGTGAGAAATACGCAGACACTTCACTCAGCCCCCACTATCAGGGCTGTGCTCCGCAGGGGCACAGACCCCAGGACATGAGGCTGTTTGCACCCGGCAGTCTCTTGCCGTGTTGCGGTGAGAGTCAAACGCTTGGAGGAAAGTCTGTGCCCGTGAGTAGGAGAATGCTTGGCTAAATGTTGGCACAGCCACGTGACAGACTCCTCTGAGAGGTGGTATTGAATGAGAAAAGGAAGATGCTGAGAAGTCTATAGGATACAGTTTCATTTTTGGAGGCAGTGACCACCTGGTGGGTGCGTGTATACATATGTGCACATGTGTGCATTGTGAGTGTGTGTGTGCGTGCACGTGTATGGAATGGAGGGAAGTGTAGACAGCAGCCATGCAAAGGTTTCTGTTGGGTGTTTGATGGTGGAGAGAGCAGGAAAGAGAGAAAGAAGCTATTGCTCTGAACATGAAGCAGTGTGTGTGTTCTGTCCCTGTGTGTAAACTGCTTGCTTGTGCGCGTTGCCGCATACACTCTGTAGAGAGGGGGATCCGAGCTCCTGGTGCACTGGGAGGCCGGGATGTAGGAGTGGGAGCTGCAGAGCAGCGTGTGGGGTGTGAGTCTGGGCACCCACAGAAGCGAAGCCCATCTGTGTGTGTGTGTGCGCACGTGCAGGAGCCCAGCCTGAGGAAGGACCCTGGTGGCCTTGGCAGGGGAGCCAGGGACAGAGATCACCTGTGTGTGTCTTTGTGTGGTGGTGTACACTTGTGGTAACAGGTACTTTTGTAAATAGAAATGCGTGGCTGAGATATTGCTTCTTAAAGGCAGGAGTAAGGAGGGCCCGGGGATGGGGAGCGGTGGGGTGAGTAGGTGGGCCCTTCCAGTGCCGGCTTGAGGGCCTTTCCTCTGGGACAGAAACTCCCCGCCTGCTGCCTTGAGCAGTGGGTTCTGTTCTGGTTCTGCAGAGGAGAGTCCTGGGGCCCACTGTCCAGGAGTTCCTGAGACAGAGACCCTTGGGGAGGCTCCTCATCATGCATCATGTTCCTACGCGTTCTTGCTTCACCCTACTACCCTTGCTGGAGAGGCCCCCAGCAGCTTGGGGCCTTGGGGATGCCTCTGGTCCAGCAGCCACCCCCACTCCTTGCCCTGGTCTGCTTTGCAGCTCTGTGGGTGCAGCTACTCCCGTCTGCCAGCTGCTGGACATTCGTGGGGCATTGTTGAAATCTCTGATGGATGCCGCCCCCTGCCCCTCCACGGGCTCTTCACTGTTTTGTGTCCATGCCTGTGCTGTCACTCTTCCGATTTAACGAGACAGGTGAATGAGGCAGGGCCGGACACACAGGCCCAGATCCTCATCTTTGTGCAAAAGCTTTGAGGAACCACAGGTAAAGGCGCGGGCCACGCCGAGACCAGGGGCTCCGGTCTCCTTCCTGCTTGTGCGGCCATGCCTGAGCCAGGTCCCCTGTGCTGTTGCCGCACACGTGTGTGTGAGAGTAAGTCCGTATGTATGAGGTTATATGAGTGCATTTGTGAGTGTGAATATGTTTGTGTGTGGATGTGTTAAACTGGGAGTGAGCATGAGTGTGTGTTTGCGTGAATGTGATTGTGTAAGGTTGTGTGTGAGCATGAGTGCATGTTTGCGTGTTTGTGTTAGCGTATAAATGAGTGCATGGGTGTGAGTGTGCAAGTGTGAGTTTGAGGTTGTGTGTGTAAGTGCATGCTTGTGTTTGTATTAGTGTATAAGTGTTAGTATATGAGTGCATGGGTTTGAGTGTGCATGTTTGAGTGTGTTTGTGATTGTGAGTTTGTGGTTATGTGAGAGTGTGTGGGCATATAAAGGTGTGTGTATGTGATTGTGTGAGTTTGAGGTCATGTGTGAGTGAGTTTGTGTTTATATGTTAGACTCCTTGTCGGGGCCTGGCCTAAGTGGACGGGCCCCCCGTGGTGCAGGCCAGAACAGGTGTCTGCACAAGGTGGCCTGAGGTGCAGGGTTCCTGCCTGGGCGAAGGTGGAGCTCTGTCCTAGGGGATTCCCTGTCCCAGCTGGGGCCTGCCCTGTGGCTGCCAGGAGCTGAGGGTGACTGACTCTGGGGGCCACAGGCTGTGCGAAGCCCTGTGGTGTGGACAGCAGCTGCATGTCACTTTATTGGTGGCTCCAAAGGGCAGAGGGTTAGAGCAATTGTCCTAGATGGCAGCTGTCATCGACCATCAAACTAGGAGATGAGGGGCATGTTGGCCCTTCACTTTTATGACTTATCTCACTGTCTGTAATTCATCCCAGGAACATTCTTAAAGTAATCATAATCATTTTATAAAGACCCAGCGTGATGTAGGGATTAGCTATGAAGAGGATTTGAAGCCCAGGTCCAACGGGTGCTCAACCAGCTCCTCTGCTCGGTTCCTCCAGGCGCTGCAAGGCTGCAGGTGCACCGGCCTTTCCACCAGGCGCCTGGCCGGCACAGGAGTCCTGCTCTCCTGGAGGCCGCTGTGCAGGATCAGCTCTGCACTGTCTGTTGCCGTTAATCGCACAGTGCATGACCTCCTGAAAAACACCAGACACACTTCACAGGCCCCAGGGCTGGTGAGGCAGGCGGCAGGGAGGCCTGGATTCAGGTGGGAGCTGCGGGGAGTCCAGAGTGCCCGTGCTGACTGGGTTTGGTCTGTCTCTGGGTGAATCCAGTTTTACAAGTCTGCTAAGTGGTGGTCTTTTAAAATTGCTTCTTGGTTGGTGTGTCACCTGTCTCTTGCCTGCGAGGACCATACCTGCTCTTACTCTACCCTTTAACAGGAGAGCCCCGAGCCATGTCTTCCAGTGGGATCGAGGGAGCTGGAACATTCCAGAACCGTGGGGTGCCTCCCTCAGCACAGCATTTTCAACCTCCAGCACCACTCTCTGATGGTTGTTGGTGGCCCGTGGCTAAGGGTTGCATGGCTGTGTTTGCATTTTTAAACTCTGTTTGACCCCGCAGAGCCACTTGGGAAAGGTTGGGATGCCAACCTCACTGACCTGCCAGTCCCAGGGACACAGGGCAGATGGCCTGTCTTCCCATACAGGGCCCCGTGCGTCTGGGCATGCTTTTCTCTGCCTCATGAAGTGTGTAGCCAGTCACGCTGCAATTGTCTGTTCTTTCAGAGAAAGAAAAGTGGAGATGCCAGGATGAGGCGGTCCTGTGATTCTCTCCGCCCACTGGGGAGGAACGGGAAGTTCCCATGGGGACATAACACCACTTTCAGTGCACGCCTTCGGGCGTCATCTGTGCCACTTCCTTTCACGCACCCCGCACTGTCCTCAGTGTCTTTGAGCTTTTCATTTCTGTTGTTCTCTGTGAAAGGTGGCGACGATTCTGTGAGTCCTGCTTGAGAGAATGTGGCCCCGGCCTGCTGAGACATCATGGGCCGTGCCATCCAGCAACCTGGCTTCCAAGGCGCTGTGTTGAACACATCTGACTTCATGAGTTTATAATAAGTACTTCATGCCCGGCTGCACCGCGTACACTGAAATGAGAGCAGGGCTTGACCCGTCTCTTGATTATCTGCAGCAGTTTTAATTTATTTTAAAATAGAAATAGCTTTGCTTTTTACATTAAAATAAAAACGCTTTTTGTAGACAATTGCAACAATAAAGAAACTTAGAAAGTAGGAGTTTAACGAACCTCTGAGTTTCGCTCACACACCTGGGAAACCAACCGGGTTGGCAGTGGGACTGTAGCTTGGAGTCATTGCAGCCCACACGGCTGTCTCTGGGGAGCCCTGTGGCTCCCGGGCTGCCCACCCCACCAGGCAGTCTGCTTGCTGCCATCAGCAGGTGTGAGCTGTGACCATAGACATGCTGTTGCTCAGAACTGTGGGCAATTCAGACCTGGAAAGATGAAAGGGGACTGTCGGGGGACGGGCTGTGCTGCCGTCTTCCGTCCCGCTTGTTGGCATCTGTCTAAGCCTTCCCTCCTTTCTTGGAGACTGTCACCAGAGAGGGCCTGTCTGCGTCTTGTCAAACAGAGAGGATTCCTGCCCACCGGCGAGCCCGTCCACTGCCTGTGTGTGCAGGTCCTTTGTCACCTTCCGGCAGCTTCCCTGGGGTCACCAGGGGAGTGGTGTGCCGCCCGTGGGGTTGGCATTCACCTCTTCCCAGATGAGGGCTCTCTGACGTCCGTGAGTAACCAGAGCAGCGGTACCGCGATTGTCTGTGGGTTCCCATCTGCAGGGCGGCCTCAGCTGCCGATGCCAACCCTGATGGTTTTGAGTACAGTTGGGGAGGAACTTGGGCTATCACCTGGAACCAAAGCACATTTACTGCTTTGATCCCAAAGAACTCGGTACTTAGGAGGGTCCACTCCAGCAGTGATAAGCACCTCACCTGCGGAACAGGGAGGGCTGCCTGCCCGGGTCTCCCATCTCACCTGAGCAGGAGAGGCACCTGCAGCTTGAGACTGGCATGGAGAGGACGGTCCTGACTGCCAGGGAGTGTCTATGTCTGGAGGAAACAGCCTGTGTCCCTCTTCTCAGGAAGGAGGCCCTTCACTTTCCCCCTGATGACCCCCTAATGGAGAAGGAAGTGGGTGGGCGGCTGGGACACTCCCCCAATGGAGAAGGAAGTGGGTGGGCGGCTGGGACATGGCAGTTTCCAGTTTCTCTTGGCACCTGCCAATCTTGAGTTTGTTTCAAGAAGCTGTTCTGTTGCGTTGATGAGACCTGCTCCACGTGAGGAAAAGTGAAGTGCAGCCGCGCCGGCCGCGCCAGACAGTGCTGTGCTTTGGACCGGTGCATTCCAGGTCTTCTCATTGCCCCCTTTGCTAGTCCCTGAATCCCTCACAGCCAAGTTCCTGCGTCTCTGCGGGCCTCACATCCCTCGCATCTGACATTCAGGGCCCTCCTGTGTCTCCGAAGGAAGAGGGTTGGAACACACCTCCAGAGCCATGGTTCTCAGACTCAGGAGCCCTTCGCACTCCTGCAAATTAGCCTGGACTCCAAAGAGCTTTTGCTTAAATGACTTAGATGCACAGGCTGACTGTCCTTCTGACGTGTTTGGAACCAGAAGTGTTTAGGCTTTTAGAGTTTGTGGATTTGCATATACATAATGAGATATTTTGGGGATGGGACCTGAGTCTAAACAAGAAATAAATAAATAAATTTATTTATTTAGAGACAGAGTCTTACTCTGTCGCCCAGGCTCGAGTGCAGTGGCGTGATCTCGGCTCACTGCCACCTCCGCCTCCCAGGTTCAAACGATTCTACTGCCTCAGCCTCCCTCCTGAGTAGCTGGAATTACAGGCATACACCACCATGACTGGCTAATTTTTGTATTTTTAGTAGAGATGGGGTTTCACCATGTTGACCAGGCTTACTACAGGTGATCCACCGGCCTCAGCCTCCCAAAGTGCTGGGATTACAGGCTGAGCCACCACACCCAGCCTAAACATGGAATTTGTTTTTCACATTCACCTTATATACATAATGTGAAGGTAATTTCATATAGTATTTTTAATAATTTTGTTTGCAAAACAGTTTTGACTGTGACTCATCGCATGAGGTCAGGAATGGAATTTTCCACTTGGGGGCTTCATGTTGGTGCTCAGAAAATTTCAGATTTTGGATCATTTTGGTTTGTGGATTCTTAGATTAGGGATACTCAACCTGTATTGGTATTTATTGTATTAGAAACTAACACACATCTAAAAAATGTTCTTACTCATTTAAAACTAAACCCATTACGTGTTAAATAGATAGGTAACATTTTTAATGAAAAATAACCGTTTGGTAAAACACAAAGTGTCATGAGAAGAGAGGCATCATTTTACCCTTTGCCAGTCTCTGGAAGGCATGGCTTAACAACCACAGTATTTCTGCTTCTCACACCAGCTCTCATTCATTCCATTTCACGTGGCCTCTGGAAAACTCCGCTGTACTCCCATGAGAGAAGGGCACATGACATTTTTATATTATGAACAAAGATTTGACTTCACACACTCCTTGTAAGGGTCTCGGGGACCCTCTGGGACCCCAAATCGCATTATGAGGACCACTGTTTTAGAAAAGGGTTTCTGTGTGGCTGAGGCCTGGGGGCTGATCACTCATTTGACTGATAGAGTCTTTTGTCAAAGGGCTATTTTCCATCCTCAAGTGCCTGTCAGTGACGGAGGCTTTCAGGCGCGTTGTTGGTGAGGCTCTGTGTGCTTGGGTTAATGGTGGTTATGGCAGAAGAGATCTTTCCTTACTGAGTCTGGTACTGACATAAGGTTCTGGGGCTGTTTGTCACCTGCCCCGGGGGTGCCCTGTGTAGGGCAGGGATAAGTCATGTGTCCTTCGTGGGGTTGCAGCCATTTGCCTGGGACCCCGCTGGCCTTTTGCTTTCTCGGGGGGTTCGTGGTGCCGTTGATGTTTTTTTATGATCCATTGAGCCCAGTGTTTCATACTGTAAGTCAACTCCCTGGGCCTCCTGTGTGTCTGCCTGAATCTTTTTCTCTGAAATTCTTTTATTTCACAGCGAACGGAAACAAGTCTTGTTTTAGCTGGATGCCTTCTCCATTTGGACTCTTCATCTCCAGAGTTTATTTTACCAATAAGTTTGTACATGCTGGAGATCATAGGCCAGAGTGTGGATCTTTATCCGCTCTTACGCTTATGCAGGCTGGCAATAAACACACCTGGGCATCTGCAAAAGGGCCTCAGTGCTGACATCTCTTTTCCTCCATGGAGAAAGTTCAGTGCTGACGTCTGTTTTCCTCCGTGGAGAAAGTTGATGCTCTGTTGCTGCTAATGGACAATTGTTCTTGTGTGTTCATCTGTGTGTCTGTGTCTGCCAGTGCCACGCGCATGACCCTGACGACCCTGCTTTATGCATGAGTGTCCGTGTGTGTCCCCCGGTGCCATGCGCATGACCCTGACGACCCTGGCCTGTGCGTGCCTGTCCGTGTGTGTCCCCCGGTGCCACATACATGACCCTGACGACCCTGGCCTGTGTGTGCATGTCCGTGTGTATCCCCCGGTGCCACACGCATGACCCTGACGACCCTGGCCTGTGCGTGCGTGTCTGTGTGTGTCCCCCGGTGCCATGCGCATGGCTCTGAAGACCTAGCCTTGCTGACTCCCGTGGCTCCTCCTCTTTTTCCTCTTGGCCTCTGATCTTCTGAATGTTCCAGGTTGGGTGGAGGGAGTCAGAGCCTCAGATGGAATGGTGGCCTCAGCTCAGCAGAGCCTGTTTTGGCCTTGTTCAGCATAAGCCTGTGGATTGTGTGAAATGCTTCCTATTTTATTCCTGTTACAACACGGCAAAGTGGAATTTTATTACTTTCTTTTTTTTTTTTTTTTTTTTTTTTGAGACAGAGTCTCGCTCTGTTGCCCAGGCTGGAGTGCAGTGGCGCGATCTCGGCTCACTGCAAGCTCCGCCTCCCGGGTTCACGTCATTCTCCTGCCTCAGCCTCCCGAGTAGCTGGGACTACAGGCGCCCACAACCGCGCCCGGCTAATTTTTTGTATTTTTAGTAGAGACGGGGTTTCACCGTGGTCTCGATCTCCTGACCTTGTGATCCGCCTGCCTCGGCCTCCCAAAGTGCTGGGATTACAGGCGTGAGCCACCACGCCCGGCTAATTTTATTACTTTCAAGTGTAGAGTCCATTATGAAACTAAAGTATAAATCTGTCCCAACAAATTATGGGGGAAAAATAGCTGAAGTCTTGCGCCATGTGGCCGTGTATCATAAAATGACACTCTTATAAAACCCAATAGCCAGACCTTGCACTCCACATTTCACTCAGGAAAACAGTGCTTATTAAACTCACTGTACAGACAGGAGTCAGAAATGTCATATAGCAACAGTTTGCTTTCTAAAGCTTAAAATTTATTCCAGTTTTACTTACACTAAATTCAAATTAAATTAATCATTTAATTACACAAATTAAAATGATTTCATTTATATTTTGTCTGATAAAGCTGACTTAGTACCTCTTTGGGAATTCCCTGTTTTTTTCTCCATTTAAAATCTGCACTCTGTGTTTGCACCCTCGTGGATTCTGAAATAATTCTTTTCTGTTTCTGTGAGGTTTCTTTTAAGAGGAGTAGTATGGCAACTATTTCTCCTACATGTGCTGATTGTAAGAAAATGGTGGCAAGAACTATAAAATACTTCCTCACTGTCCAGAAGGTCCAGGTAAGATCATGCAAGTTGAATGGACCAGTCAGATGGGTGTTACTATTTGGATCTTTCTTGGTGCAAGATGGCTTTAAGTCATTGGTCTGCACCAGTTTTTTATTGAATTATGAAATACATGAATTATAAAATTAGAAAATACATGAGAAAAGTACACAAGCCAGGAGGAGTATGCGGGTGCTGACTTTCCACAAGTGAAGGCTCTGGCTCCTCTTCCACGGACCAAGGAGCAGGTGTTCCAGCCCCCCACCGCTCCCTTGTTCTTCCTTCAGTGGCCATCCCCCACCCCGCCCAGGGGAACCTGTCTGGACGTCTCCCACCGCGGATTAGTGTTGCCTGTTTTCACATTTTATGCACATGGAGCCGTACAGTAGGTGCTGCTGCGTGTCTGTTTTTTCTCAACATGATGTGTGTGTGATTTATCTGTATCACTGCATATAGGTGTGGTTTGTTTATTTTTACTGCTGTATGGTGTTCTGTGGTATGATGATATCACAGCGTATTTATTCATGCAGCTCTTGGCATGTTTGGGAGGTTTCTAGTTTTTCACTATTACAGATAATGCTGCCGTGTCGTTGCAGCTGTCTTTCTGTTGGGTAGATGCTAGGGGTGGCGTTGCTGGGGCATGGCACTTGTATGTTTGGCTGTAGTACCTGCCGCTGAGGGGTTTCCCACAGGGTATGTGCCATTCACTGTTGTGTGGCCCCGTGTGCAAGTGCCGGCCAGCCACACCCTTACCAACACATAGTATCTTTTCGTTTATAGAGTTTAGTCATTTTGGAGGGTATGGAGTGTTCCATTGTGGCTTTGTTGCATTTCCCTGCGGTCACAGATGGCGGAGGACCTTGTATGTGTTGATTGACCACTTGGAATCCTGTCTTGTAAAGTACCTGTTGATGTGTTTCGCTTATTTTTCATTCAGGTTGTCTGCCTTTTTTCCCCCTGTGATTTGTAGGAATTATTTTTATATTGTGAATATCCGTCCCTTGCTGGGTGTATGTGTGGCAGGGTCTCTTCTATTTTGTGGCTTGCCTTTTCTGTCGTCTGCATCTTTTGATAAACCAGTGTTCTTAATTTGAGTGCAGCACCATTTGTCATTTTCTTTCCTTTATGGTCAGTACCTTTTTAACATCTGTCTATCTTTGCCCACCTGAAGGTATTTTTTGTTGTTGTCTTTCAGACCGGGCCTCATTGCTTACCTTTAACATTTAGGTCGGCGATCCAGCTCACACTAATTTCCAGCATGGCGGGCTGTATGGGCTGCGGTTCATTTAGCATAAAAGAGCAGTTGACACAAGCACTGCATGTTGAAAAGACCCTGTTTTCCCTATGGATTTGGGGTGGAATCTTCACTATAATCAGATGACTCTGTGTTGGTCTCATCCTGGCATATTCTCTTTGGTTTGCTTTAATTACACAGGTTTAGAAGAAGTCTTGATATTTGGTAGTGTGCGTCCCCCAAGCTTGTTTCTCTTCCAGATTGCTATTTCAGGTTCTTTGTGCTTCCATTTAAAATGTAAAATTGTCAGTTTTCAAAAAAATTCTGCTGGGATTTTGATTGCGATTGCATTGACTGCCGATTACTTTGCAAAACATTGACATCTGAATCTCACTGGGTTTTCCAGTCCATGCACGTGGTATATTCCTCCATGTATCGAGATCTCTAATTTCACTTACGTTTTGTAGTTTTCTATGTAAAATTCTTACATGTCTCTTGATAGATTTAGTCCTGGATATTTGCCAATGTTGTATGCTATTATACATGTTATCTTGTTTTCAAAGCTTATTTTGTATTTGCTTATTGCCGCTATATATAAATACAATAGCTTTTAATTTTGGTACATCATTAACCTTTTACTCAGCAATCCTGTAAAATTCACTTGGTTATTTTAGCAGTTATTGGTAGATGGTTTTGAGTTTTCTGTGTATACACTGTATCATCTGTGAAGAGTGACATTTTCTTTTCTAATCTTTTTGCTTTCGTTTCTTTTCTTGCCTTACTGCCCCGGCTAGGATCTCTGCCAGGGTGTTGAGCGGAAGTGATGAGAGTGGGTATCCTGGCCTCACTCCCTGTTTGGGGAAGGCTCTCTGTTGCCCAGGAGATGGTCTGTATTTGCTGGTCTGGACTGGGTTCTGCAGGCTGCTCTCCTTTGTGTGCCTCTGGGTTCTCCTTTTGGTTCTCTAGTGCTTGCCGTTCCTTCACCAGCGTGGCAGGCTGAGGCCATGGTGAGCACTTTGAACCACAGTCACTGCCCGTGAAATGGGGCTGGGAGGGTCTGTGGTAAGGGACCAGACTGGCCCTCCCCGCGCTGTCATGTTTCTTTGTGGTAGCTTGGTAAGATTTTTTAGAATGTTCTCTGATGGATTTATAGCTTCTAAGACTTTTGCTCTTTGGAAGGTTTATGGCTTATTCCATGAAAGTAAGTCAACTAAAATTTCAAAATTTCCAAGCTGCAGGAGGTAGGAACCATAGGTAACCTTAGACTCCAAGTGTTTGGTGAAGGAAATACACCCACACTTAAGCGTTGGTGATGCATTTGCTTTCATTTATTCTGTGTGGAGCAGAAATGAAAATAAAGAGATGTCTCTATATAAATAGATGCCCAGTGTCAGAAACTGCTCACTTGGCAGAGTGACCATGCCCGTCTTGCTAAAGGTGCTTGTAAATTAATATCACAGGCTCTGAGGCTCAATGTGGACTTTTGGTGCATCTGGTAAGTTAGGGGAAAATAGAGTCATAAAAGCCATTGTGTTTGAAAGTTGTAGTATGTCTACATTCGTCTGTTATTTATTAGAATGTATTTTAGTTAGGCATGTGCAGATATACATTTCAAACGTCCTTCAGAAACAAATGGATTCTTGAGATCTCAGTAGCATGTGCTTTCCATGTGTTTTCTTAGAAAAGTGATCATCCTAGTTGTCTAATCTGGTTAGTGAAGTTATCATTAGACACATACGTCAAGATAAAAAGAACTAGATCATGCTTCAGTCTTATTAAACCATTTAATTTGTAGTACGTTTTTATGTTGTGAGTGTTGCACTGGGTTGTTCAAAGACACACCACCTAAGGGGAAAGTGACGGAATGGGCAGACAGCGGAGAGGTATGACTAAGCCAGGCGGACAGCTGACTGACAGGTTCTCTCCCAGATCCAATGGAAAAGACTCTGCTTTCCTGGTGGGCTCGAGATAGCACTGCTTTCTTTATGAGGGGTTTCATTTAGTTTTCAGCTGTAGAATTGTTTGTTCTTAACTCCTTAATTTTTCTCCTCTCTGCCCGTGATCTTCGTGAAGATGTATGTGAAGTTTTTCTTTTAACCCAGATATTCTGAGGGCCAACAGCAGTTCCCTGCATTGTATGTGCCTCTGGTTTTCTCATGGCAGCCCTCTGCAGGCTCTCAGAGGCTTGGGAGTCCTGAGGCTTAAAGTACCACAAACTTGTGAATTCCTGGAATCCTTGATATCAGATCCTTAAAACTTAACTCTAGCCCCTAGAAGGCAGAAAACGGTTTCTTTTGCAATTTGCTTTCAACTTCAGCCCTGCTGTGAGGTAGTTTCTGAGGGGAATCCAGGAAGACCTTAAAAACGTTCATCCAGTTCACAGTTTCGTTGTGTGCCTACTGTGTGCCTTGTGTCAGGGATTCAGCAGGAGGTCACATTCCAGCCAGGGACAGGCAGAGGGGCCGACAGATAATGAGAACATAAACAACTACTTAATGTCAACATAGAATGAAATACCAGAAAAAGGAAAGAACTTGGAAGGGCAAGAAAGTAGAGGGTGACAGGAGTGAGCGTCTGGGGCGGGGCGGTCAGGAGCAGCTTCTGGGAGGTGGGACATGTGGGTGTGGAGGTGGAGAGAGAGGGGCCTTCCCTGTGCTCCCCTGTAGCCTCTCAGCCATCTGGAGAACTTCCATTTCCCAGACAGCATGGCCCCAGAGCCTTTTTCCCGCAGCACACCAGGGGTGCTGGTAACTCCAACCCAGTCCTTAGGTGGGGAGAAGAGAATCAGGCTCAGGGGTGACAAGGAACTGGCCCAGGGTGCGAGAGCCCTCTGGGGTAGTGCCGGGGCCAGGTGGAGCTCGGGCGCCCCCGCTCCCTGTCCAGCGCTCTTTCCCGAGGGGCCAGGTGGAGCTCGGGCGCCCCCGCTCCCTGTCCAGCGCTCTTTCCCGAGGGGCCAGGTGGAGCTCGGGCGTCCCCGCTCCCTGTCCAGCGCTCTTTCCCGAGGGGCCAGGTGGAGCTCGGGCGCCCCCGCTCCCTGTCCAGTGGCCTGTCCCGAGAGGCCAGGTGGAGCTCGGGCGCCCCCGCTCCCTGTCCAGCGCCCTGTCCCGAGGGGCCAGGTGGAGCTCGGGCGTCCCCGCTCCCTGTCCAGCGCCCTGTCCCGAGGGGCCAGGTGGAGCTCGGGCGTCCCCGCTCCCTGTCCAGTGCCCTGTCCTGAGGGGCCAGGTGGAGCTCAGGTGCCCCTGCTCCCTGTCTAGTACTCTTTTCCAAGCCAGGGTCCGGGGGTGCAAAGAGACGCATGTCCTTGTTTGCTCTTAGCAGAACTTGCAGCCAGGCACGGGGCAGGTGCTCATCAGATAAGCCAGCACATGGGTCACAACAGACCCAGCCAGAGCCAGAACAGCTTGGAGTCCTGCTGCAGGAAGGCGGGGCACCTGGGCAGACCCTGATGGTCCTGTGTGTGGCTACTTTTTTAGCCCAACTGAGCATCATGGCTGCTGACTCAGTCTCCCCAGCTATAACACGGGAGCCGGGGTCTCCAGGTCCCCTTGCGACTGTCTGGCATCTGTCTGCCTGGTCCTATTTCCCCCTCTGGTAATGACACGTTAGCTTTCCTTCGAGGAGTGACCCTTGTTCCCATTGGACTCATCTTGGTGGTGCTATCTGTCAGGGTGTCCTGGCCTCCCCAGTCAGGGGGTGTGGCTCAGCGCAGGCCATCAAGTGTGGTTGGACAGTGTTCTGAAGGGATTCTCCGTCAATTCCTGCCTCTGGGTCCCTCCACCTGTTTTGCCAGCTACCCCGTTCCCTCCCAGGAGCTTCCTCTGTTTGCCTAGATTATCCAAAGTCCATTTCTATTGCTTGCAACCGTGAACTCCTAACAGGTGCAGGTGTCCCTTCGGTGCAGCATTAATGCCTGCTCTGTGAAACCTGAATCCTCACTTCCTTTGGCTCAAGCGCTCTGTGTTCTCACCGGTTCCCAGAAGGAAGGGTTCACAGACCGTGGGCATTGATGTTCTGCCCAGCAGGTTCTGGAGCTGGCTTCTTAGCCTCCTCGTGTCAGATGTACTGGTCTGCAGAGTTCCCCAGTCTTCGGCTTCCACTCTAAATCGCAGCTCCCACTGGCTTCCTCCCAGGAGGCTGTGGGTGGGCCCTGGTGACCCGGCTCTCAGTGAGCCTTCACCAGAGGCACCAGGGAACGACCATTTCTGGCTGAAAAGGAGACCCGGAGGCTGAGTATGTGACCGAGTGGTGGGGAATGTTCTCCAAGCACTCCCCAGTGGCTAGAGCCCCCGCCTGCCAGCTCTGGGAAGGGGTCCCCGCCCAAGCTGCTTCTGTCATCTCAGCCCAGCCCCAGATCATCTGTCCCGCTCAGAAGCCTGCAGTGGCTTCTGCTTCCCTCAGCGCAGAGGACACACGATTCCGAGAAGCCCTCTTGTTTATGACACAGCCGGATTCTGGACACATGATGCCGTCAGACGTATTTCTCATTAGCTTGGCTGTGCATTTAAACGTAAGGAAAAACTCACCTAGTAATAGGATTGCACGGGTATACCCATTTTCAAAATGGCGCGGTTAACTTTTGGCCATGTCAGTGTAGGTGGAAGGAGGCACCGATGGAGCGTGAATGCCAAGGTGTTGGCGGGCATCGAACCTAGGGGCTGTGGGCTGTAACACGGTTCTCTTTACTTTGTGTATATTTGAAGTTTTCATAATATAAAAGCTTTTTTTTTGTTTTTAAAGGGAAATTCATGTTAAAACCTGTGAAATCTTAAATTGCAGATATCAATATGAACACTTTTTTTTACTTAAAATATTTGTACTTTTTACATATCCAAAAAATAAACAAATGAGTAAAACCAACCAGTATGTGGGGACCCAAAATGAAATACATATACTAACCAAGGAATTTAACTCTCTTGCAAATGCACTCACCTGATGACTCTGGAAACCAGTGCCTTACCTGGATACGGTAAGGCTGAGAACAACGAGAATCGTCTATAAATGGTGGTCTCGTGAATGTGTTTCTCATGTGTACAGGTTAGCAATTCTGAAACGACTTTATGTGTGGACCAGAATTGAACAAATGAGAAAAGACACTGTAGCTAATAGGAACCAGGTTTCCCACTGTTAGAAAGATAGTTAATAAAAACAAGGAAAGGGGAAGACTAAAATCCACCTTGTAATGCTGGCGTCTGAGGTCTCAGTATAGACTCGTGATTGTTCAAGTGTAAACTCGTACGGAAATACTGAGGTGTGAGTGAGTACCTACGCACACGGCCTGCTAAGAGGGCCCTGCGCGCTCTGTCGCCCAGCAGCAGTGAGCACATCTAGCACTAGATTGGGTCTGAACACAGTCCTCCCAAACAAGGAACCAGGGTTCCCTGGAGAAGCCATTGATTCCGGGGCTGTGACAGGGACATCTTGTAAAATCAGAAAGTAAGCAAATGCTCCAAAAAAAAAAAGACTGGAGTGGAGGCTTGCCAGAAAAACATATGAGCTGGCTTGCAGGGGCTCCCAATGGCCGGCGCTTTAGCAGCAACACAAATGGGGACAGTATTGGACTAATAACACAGGATAACGTAACTGTCTGTGAGTCCATACGAATGGAAGTAGATTACTGAGTCACTGGAAAGATGGAGCAGTGAAAGCTCATCCTTGCATTGGAATTCTAAGTAATAAGTGCAGAAAAAAGGAGGCGATTTGGATGTCACCACCAGGCGAACATCATGACAGTGAGTGTCACAGGCCGGCCGCCCTGATGGATCCCGGCCCACGAAGACGTGTGTTGATGTCGTGTCTCTTTCTCGAATGAGCTTTGGTAGCTTGGGTTTTTCGAGGCATTTGTTTATTTCATCTAAGTTGTCAAACTTATTGGCATATAGTTTTTCATAATATTCCACATTGCCCTTTTAATATTTGTGCAATCTATAGTCAATTCCCACTCTTGTTCTTTTTTTTTTTTTTTTTTTTTTTTTTTTTTTTGGGGACAGAGTCTTGCTCTATCACCCAGGCTGGGTACAGTGGCATGATCTTGGCTCACTGCAACCTTGACCTCCTGGGTTCAAGCGATCCTCCCACCTCAGCCTCCTGAGTAGCTGGAACTGCAGGCATGCGCCACCACACCTGGCTTATTTTTTTTATTTTTTGTAGAGACAGGGTTTCACAATGTTGCCCAGGCTGGTCTTGAACTCCTGAGCTCAAGCAAGCCACCCACCTTGGCCTCCCAAAATGCTACGATTACAGGTGTGAGCCACCACACCTGGCCCCCTCTCTCATTCTCGATGTTGTTAATCTTTGTCTTTTCTCTTTATCAGCTCGGCTAGAGGTTTATCAATTTTATAGTCTCAAAGAATCAGCTTTTAGTTTCATTGATTTTTCTCTTTTCTGTTACATTGATTTCTTCTGTTATTTTTTTCTTCTTCTTATTTTGAGTTTAATTTGTTCTTTTTCTAATTTTTTAAAGTGAAATCTAAGGTCATTGAATCGAAGCCTTCTTTTCTTTTTTTTTTTTTTTTTTTTTTTTTTTTTTTGAGACGGAGTCTCGCTCTGTCGCCCAGGCTGGAGTGCAGTGGCCTGATCTCAGCTCACTGCAAGCTCCGCCTCCCGGGTTCACGCCATTCTCCTGCCTCAGCCTCCCGAGTAGCTGGGACTACAGGCGTCCGCCACATCGCCCGGCTAGTTTTTTGTAGTTTTTAGTAGAGACAGGGTTTCACTGTGTTCACCAGGATGGTCTCGATCTCCTGACCTCGTGATCCACCCGTCTCGGCCTCCCAAAGTGCTGGGATTACAGGCTTGAGCCACCGCGCCCGGCGAAGCCTTCTTTTCTAACACAGGCATTTGGTGCTTACGTGTCCTCCTCAGCACTGCAGATTTTTATATGTTGTATTTTCATTTTTATTAATTTCAAAATGCTTTCTAATTTCTTTTAAATTTTTTCTTTGACCCATGATGTGTTCGTTTGCAAATACTTAGGATTTTCAGGTATCTTTGTTACTGATTTCTAATTTAATTTCAGTTTTGTCAGAGAACATACTTTGTATGACTTGACTTGTGTCCTTTTAAATTTGAGACTGGTTTTATGGCCCAGAAGATGTTCTATCTTGGTAAATGTTCTGTGCATGTTTTCCAAAAAGAATGTGAATAACGTGTATTCAGCTGTTGTTTATGGAGTGTTCCATGAATGTCATTTTGGTCAAGTTGGGTGGTAGTGGTCGTCTTCTCTGTTCTTACTTACTTTCTGTCTACTTGTTCTAACAGTTACTAAGGGCAGGGTGTGAAAATTCCGAGTTATAATTGTAGATTTGTCCATTTCTTCTTAGGCTTTTATTATTTTATATTTTATTATGGTTTTATTTTTATACCTTGTGATGTTGGGATCTGAGGTCTCAGTATAGACTCATGATTGTTGAAATGTAAACGCGTATGGAAATATCGAGGTGTGAGTGAATACCTGTGCACACTGCTTGCGTCAAGTATGAAGCTCTGCTAGCAGGTGCATGAATGTTTAAGACTGTGTGTCCACTTGGCGAACCAACCCGGCTATCACTATGAAGTGGTCTTCTGTATTGCTGGTAATGTTCTTTCTTTAAAATTTACTTCAATATAAATATAACCATTACCGCTTCCTTTTGATTAGTTATATGATAGACATTTGTCCATCTTTTAATCTGTTTGTGTATTTTAAACATAAGATAGATTCCTTGTAAGCAGCACATAGTTGGGTGTATTGTGCTTGGGGAAGATTGATTGTACCTTATAAAACACATAGCCTCCTCTCTCCAAATGCTTTTTAGTCCTCCTCACAAGATTCCTCTTTATACTCTGGGAAAGTGGGGTCTTGCTTTTTTATCCAGTCTGACAACCCCTGCCCTTTAAATGGGGTGTTCAGACAGTTTGATATGCTCACTGATATAGTTGGGTTTAGCTGTCCCTGATTCTGTAACTTAGATGCTTTAATTCTTCCTTTTACTGTTCCATCAAACTGTTTTCACCTTTTTAAAAGGTAAATTTCTAAGTTTACTGGATGTTTATTAGGACTATTAGATAGATAGATAGGTAGATAGATAGATTTTTAAACTGTGTCATGTTTTTCTTGAGTTATTAATTTTTGTAATACCTTGGTGATGAAATAGCATAGTTTTGAATAGTCTACTGCAAGTTTTCTGTTTTTTTAGATAAGCCCTTGTGTTTTTCGTATACAGTTTTGCAAGAGCATGAGGTTCTTCCAGAACATTTCTATTATAGTGGAAACGCCTGTGTTCTGTTGAATCCGCAGTGGGGAGAAGAATCCGTCTGTAGCTGTCAGTGCGATGTTAGGTGAAACCTTGCTAGACACTGGACATTTGGCTGGGAACTGTGCATGTCAGCTTGCCAGAACAGTAGCTTTGAGGAGCATCATTGACCAGTGTTAAAGTGAACACAGAACAGGGTAGGAGTGAGCACACATAGCCTCTTGGCAATCCTCAGGTCTGGACTAGAGCTTATTCTTATTTGAGGATAAATAAAAAGAAATAAACCTCACCTTTGGACCTGTCAAAAAAAAAAAAACAAGGTATCCCAGAATGTGTGGAAGACGGAAATATTCTGAAGTGCAGAAGAATATGCCTCTGAAAATGAAATTAAATCAGGAAAAAATATTTTCAAAAGACTTTGGCTTTTGAAAGAGGCAGAAGGTGATGCATGAGGAGGGACTAGGCCGAGTGAGAAGATGATGGGATGAGTTTAAAGGGAAGTGGTTGAGAACAAAGAGTTCATGGCTTAGTTAAAATCTGTATTTGAAACCATAAGTAGTAAAATGGATATTGTGGAAAATAGCAGCAGTGAAGTGAAGGACATACTTGAGAGGCTGCCTGGGAATGCAGAATAAACAACAGATGTGTCACTGGTGAAAGAGGCCAGATCTGATGGGGAGACTTCAGCCAAATAGCATAGGAACTCTGAAGAAGCCAGAACAAGTTTAACAAAAATAATAATCAATGATGTAATTGAAGAGCATTTTCCTGAGCAGAAAGAAGACCTATATTTGTTGAAAGAGTCATGTTTTGAACAAAATAAAAGACTCTTACTTATGTATCTTCTGACAACGTTTTTGAATTTTAAGATTCAAGAAAAAAAATGCTAGTAGATTCCAGGCGGAAGGAAATGGCAACAATCACAACATCAAGACTCGGCCCCCAAAGTTTTACCTGGAAAGAAGCTGTGGTTGAGCTGGACTTAAACTTCTCTACAATGTTGAGGGGGGAATGACATCCAAAGATTTGAGGGGGACATATTTCTCATCTAAGATTTTTATACCCAGCCAAGATGTGTTTTTTTGTGTGAAGGATACTGTCATCTGAGATTTGTGAGGGTTTGCAAAATATGCCATCTACATTCCCTTCAAGAGAATGCCTCTTTCTGACCAAGAGATGAATAAACATTCGGACCCTGAAGACAAATAAGTCATTGTTGTTCCTAAGGAGATAACCAGATACAGAACAACAGTCATGAAGATATTAGTCAGAGCTGTAGATACAATGAACGTAAAATTGGAAAGCATCTAGATAGCCAGCCTTGGGAGCTGGGGTGATTCTTTATATGATGAATTGGTTAGAGTTCTTTGGTTATAAGCAATTAATTGGCAAAAAAAAAAAAAAAATGTTCTAGACTAATTAGGAAAAGGAATTTGTCACTTTTTTAAAGAAAGATGAACACAGAAGTACTTGAGCTGGGATCAGCCAGGGACTCTCAGTGGTGGGAGTTCCGAGACTTGTGTCTTTTGGGTTCATCTAGTGACTGATCTATTGAAGAGGTAGGCCTTGGAAAGAGAACTGGACGAGCTCAGCTGGTGTCACATGCCACTCTTTGGCCTGACACTTCCTTGGGAGCATCAGGCTCATCCGAAGCTCCTGAAGTGGGACGGGGCAGCTGTCTATCGCACATGGGATAGGAAACAGCCCTTCAAAACTAAGCTTACCAGGAATTGTTAATGCCATTGGAAAACGCCTGGCTTTAATATCAGCCCAGAGAACGTGGCAGACAACTGTATCACTAGAGGTTCGTATGGGCAAAAGGCAAAGAAAAACAACGGCAAGGAAGCATGTCAGAATGTTACCGAGGGCTTGTCTCTGTGTGATGGCATCATGGATGACTTTTTAAATACTTGCCTGTGATGAGCATGTATTGTTTTTATAAGCAGAAAATGAAAAAGAAAACGGTCATTACGAAGACGGAAACATGAGGGAACTATTTTAGGTTATCATGTTACGTGAGGAATGCGGACTTTAGAATTAAATTCTGTGATTACACAGACATAGTGAATATGAATGTCTGTGGATCGAGGCTGATGCAAACGTGCAGTAATGACATTCTGTGGTGGGAATGTGCTGAAAGTGATTTTTCTTTTAAAACATTTTATTTCATATTTATTTCATAAGCTAATATAACTTAGAATAAATTTATATTAGTTGGAAGATACTCTGCTTCCTCTGAAAAGCCTAATGTTGGGGAAACTTCTGGAATGAGTAAGGAAGCTGTCTCTAGATCAGAGATTTTGAACCAGGGGATGATATTGTCCCCAAGAGGACCTTTGGCACTCCCTGGAGACATTTTTGGTTGTCATGACTTGGAAGATGCTACTGGCATCTGGTGTGTGGAGGCCCAGGATCCTGCTAAATGTTTTATAATGTGTATGGCAGCCCTAAACCCCAACAACTAAATACGCAAACCAAAATCCCAGTGGTGCTGAGGCTGAGAAACCCGGCTCTCCAGAGACATTTTTACATGTCTGTGATTTACTAACAAAAATCCCAACTGCTCGTATTTGTAGAAATGATTCCATATGAACTGTTCTATCAGTCCTTGGTCAGAACAAGGATAAAGAAGGAAGCTGGTGGGGCATGGTGGCTCACGCCTGTAATCCCAGCACTTTGAGAGGCCGAGGTGGGTGGATCACTTGAGGTCAGGAGTTCGAGACCAGCCTGGCCAACATGGCGAAACCCTGTTTCGACTAAAAATACAAAAATTAGCTATGCCTGGTGGCATGCACCTGTGATCGCAGCTACTCGGGAGGCTGGGGCAGGAGAATTGCTTGAACCCAGGGTTGTGGGGGTGGTGGAGGTTGCAGTGAGCCCAGATCGTGCCACTGCCCTGCCGCCTGGGTGACAGAACAAGATTCTGTCTCAAAAAAAAAAAAAAAAAAAGGAAGTCATCGTTTCCCTAGTTGGATGTTGTTTTCTAGATCGGAACTTCCATGTTGTAACTCCAGTCTCTTTTCTCCTAACCTTGCAGGTTCATCTGCAGAAGCCAGCGGACGCCTCTGCTCTCCCTGTGGGTTACCTGGCTCATGAGACCTTGCCGGCAAGGCTCTGTGCTTGAACGTCTGTGACCCAGCCCTGACTGTCCGGGTACTTGTATGTGTTGGTGGGAGTTTGGAGCTCGCTGGAGCTATCGTTTCCGTGGAAATTTTGAGCCATTTCGAATCACTTAAAGGAGTGGACGTTGCCAGCAATGAGCTCCCAAAGCCATCCAGGTAAGGCCTGGTCCTTTCTTCTCTGGGCACACAGCGGGGCTTTCTTTTCCCAAAGTAGACTTGCCTGTGGCTGCAGCTTTCTTTCTGAATTCGAGACTTTTGTTTTTCTTGATAGTGGTCACTGTTGGTTTTTGACAGCACACAGTGCAGAATGGATGGTTTGTTCTTCCTCTTGGTGTAAGAAGAATGATAAAACCTGGGAGGGTCTGGAGTCAAGTCTGCGGCCCTGGTTTGCAGGCTGACTTGAGTGGCACACAGGTTTCGTCGCTGCCAGGAGAGAAGTGCTTTTTGACGAGGGTGATGTTTAAAGGTTAGGTTGTGATGTGGAGAGCTGGTTTCTTGCTCAGTGTCTTTGTTGTTTTATGAGGGGTTGTGTGAGGGGTGGGAGTGCTCCTCCGACCGCGCGTCTGGGCTGCCTGGGAAGAAGCTCATGTTCCCATTCAGGTGGTGGCCATGGTTGCTCCTGGTGTTTGAGTGCCTCTGTGAGAGGCTGCGCTCAGCATTTTACATATAATTCTATATGCATTTAGTACAGCCCCAGATCATCTCAGGCCTGGAGGGAAGAAGTAACTTACCTGAGGTCACAGAGCTGGCAGGTGGGGGACCCACGGGATTGGGAGGCAAGCCTGTCCTGCTCTGAGCTTCAGAAGCGTGTCATGGGCCATCCATTAACGACTTCGCACTGTCCATCCTCGGAAAGCCACCGAAGCATGTCATGGGCCATCTCTTTACGACTTCACACTCTCCGTCCTCGGAAAGCCACCGAAGCATGTCGTGGGCCATCCATTTACGACTTCACACTGTCCGTCCTCGGAAAGCCACTGAAGCATGTCGTGGGCCATCCATTTACGACTTCACACTGTCCGTCCTCGGAAAGCCACCGAAGCATGTCATGGGCCATCTCTTTACGACTTCACACCGTGCATCCTCGGAAAGCCACCGAAGCATGTCATGGGCCATCTCTTTACGACTTCACACTGTCCGTCCTCGGAAAGCCACCGAAGCATGTCATGGGCCATCTCTTTACGACTTCACACTCTCCGTCCTCGGAAAGCCACCGAAGCATGTTGTGGCCCATCCATTTACGACTTCACACTGTGCATCCTCGGAAAGCCACCGAAGCATGTCATGGGCCATCTCTTTACGACTTCACATTGTCCGTCCTCGGAAAGCCACCGAAGCATGTCGTGGGGCCATCCATTTACAACTTCACACTGTCCGTCCTCAGAAAGCCACCGAAGCATGTCATGGGCCATCCTTTTACGACTTCACACTGTGCATCCTCGGAAAGTCACCGAAGCATGTCATGGGCCATCTCTTTACGACTTCACACTGTCCATCCTCGGAAAGCCACCGAAGCATGTCGTGGCCCATCCTTTTACGACTTCACACTGTCCATCCTCGGAAAGCCACCGAAGCATGTCATGGCCCATCTCTTTACGACTTCACACTGTCCATCCTCGGAAAGCCACCGAAGCATGTCGTGGCCCATCCATTTACGACTTCACACTGTCCGTCCTTGGAAAGCCACCGAAGCATGTCATGGGGCATCCATTTACGACTTCACGCTGTCCGTCCTCGGAAAGCCACCGAAGCATGTTGTGGCCCATCCATTTACGACTTCACACTGTCCGTCCTCGGAAAGTCACCGAAGCATGTCGTGGCCCATCCATTTACGACTTCACACTGTCCGTCCTCGGAAAGCCACTGAAGCATGTCATGGCCCATCCATTTACGACTTCACATTGTCCGTCCTCGGAAAGCCACTGAAGCATGTCATGGCCCATCCATTTACGACTTCACACTGTCCGTCCTCGGAAAGCCACCGAAGCATGTTGTGGCCCATCCATTTACGACTTCACACTGTCCATCCTTGGAAAGCCACCGAAGCATGTCATGGGCCATCTCTTTACGACTTCACATTGTCCGTCCTCGGAAAGCCTCCGAAGCATGTCATGGCCCATCCATTTACGACTTCACACTGTCCGTCCTCAGAAAGCCACCGAAGCATGTCATGGGCCATCTCTTTACGACTTCACACTGTCCGTCCTCGGAAAGCCACCGAAGCATGTCATGGGCCATCCTTTTACGACTTCACACTGTGCATCCTCGGAAAGTCACCGAAGCATGTCATGGGCCATCCTTTTACGACTTCACACTGTCCGTCCTCGGAAAGCCACCGAAGCATGTCATGGGGCATCCATTTACGACTTCACGCTGTCCGTCCTCGGAAAGCCACCGAAGCATGTCGTGGCCCATCCATTTACGACTTCACACTGTCCGTCCTCGGAAAGTCACCGAAGCATGTCGTGGCCCATCCATTTACGACTTCACATTGTCCGTCCTCGGAAAGCCACCGAAGCATGTCATGGGCCATCTCTTTACGACTTCACACCGTCCATCCTCGGAAAGCCACCGAAGCATGTCGTGGCCCATCCATTTACGACTTCACACTGTCCATCCTCGGAAAGCCTCCGAAGCATGTCATGGGCCATCTCTTTACGACTTCACACTGTCCATCCTCGGAAAGCCACCGAAGCATGTCGTGGCCCATCCATTTACGATTTCACACTGTCCGTCCTCGGAAAGCCTCCGAAGCATGTCATGGGCCATCCATTAACGACTTCACACTGTCCGTCCTCGGAAAGTCACCGAGCGTGCGCCATAACGAAACCTTGGGGCCCACCACCGACCTGCCTGAGTGTGGGGCTCCTACACAGCCACTCCCGTGCTGCCCAGCCTCCTGCCACTTCCAGCGCACCGTGGCCTTCAAGGGCACTTAGCCATCGACTTCTGTCTTGCGTCCACCTGAGAGAGAAGACGGTGGCCACTGAACAGATGCTTGGACAGGCACCTGAGGCTCTGTTAGCCTTGGCTGTGGGTCCAGCTCCTTAGAGCAGAGGCTCAGGGTCTGGGCCACTCTCTTTGAGATTGCCTGGAACGCTTACACACGTCTTTCCCTGGGTGGAATCGGCTTTGTCTGAAAATTCCAGAGGGCAGGATTCCAGGTTTTTTTTAGACGTGGAAGTTTTATTGAGTTAAATTGTTTATGTATTGACTGATGTAAAGAAATGGTTTATGATGATTCCAACACAAAATTAAGCGCTGTGGATCAAAGCATCTAAACAGACATCGAGTGGAGCTGGCTCCCTCCCTCCTGCACTGGGCGGCTGTTGGGTGAGAGCGTATCTTTTTTCTATGTCTAAACATAGTGTTGTGTGTGTGAGCATTTTCATAGAGTATAATTCTATATGCAGGGCCCTGTGTTTTACATTCTGTCCATTTTAATGTGTTATAAGCATCTTTTGGTATCAGTATGTGTGTAAATATAACTTGCTCTTTTTGATCCCTTGCGAATGGATATTTATGTGGTTGTAGCAGTGTTTATACCAATCCCAAATTGGCATCAAACAATTATTATACATATATTTTGTAAACTTCTAAGTATCCCTACTAGACAAGTTCCAGGAAGTGGAAGCTGGGTCAGCGGGCCCATGCACTTAAAAACAGCATTAGGTTTACTGTCGGATTGCTCCAGAGGCCTCATTCCAGCTGATCTTCCTAATTCCAGTGTAAGAGGATGCATGTTTTTCATTTGTGCTGTACCAGCACTGGGCAGGTTCAGTCTCTTTCATTTTTGTCAGTGTGCGAGGGGAAAATTATTGTTTGAGTTCTCTTGATTATTTTAATGGGGGTGCATATTTTTGTATGACTTGGTGTACACATAATCATAATTTGTACGTGCTCTGCAGGCATTTGAAGAGAAAGTATGCTCTTATGATTTTGTTTTAGCCTAAAAACAGCTATATGTATATATCAATATTGTATTTAAAGTTCTTGGCTGGGCACGGTGGCCCACACCTGTAATCCCAGCACTTTGGGAGGTCAAGGTGGGCGGATCATGAGGTCAAGAGATCGAGACCATCCTGGCTAACATGGTGAAACCCCGTCTCTACTAAAAATACAAAAATTAGCTGGGCGTGGTGGCGCGTGTCTGTAGTCCCAGCTACCTAGGAGGCTGAGGCGGGAGAATTGCTTGAACCCGGGAGGCAGAGGTTGCAGCGAGCCAAGATGGCGCCACTGTACTCCAGCCTGGAGACAGAGCGAGACTCCGTCTCAAAAAAAAAAAAAAAAAAGTTCTCTCATTTATATATATTTTATTTATATGTAGGAGGATACGTATGCTTTATATGTTATTTTATTTATATATTAACTCGTTATTTAAATCAGTATAGCTTTACTTTTTTTTTCTGTCTGTTCGATTTCTTGGAAAAGTGTGTTTTTCTACTGTGATTATAGTTTTGTAATATTTTTACATTAATAACCATTTTTTGCTTATATAGTTCAATGTTTTCTTCAATGCTTAAAAATTAATGACTGTTCTTTTGGTAGATCAGCTCTCTTATCAAAATACAATATATTTCTCTTTGCTTAATGTTTCTTTGACCAAGAGCTTACAGTGTTTCATGAGGTATTTCTACCCTTGGTTTCTTTTGGCTAACAAATATTTCTCCATCCACTTGTCTCTAACCTTTTCAGGCTGTGTTCTTTGAGGCTCAGCTCTGGAAACCGCAGGGTGCTGGGTTTGGCCTTTTCTGTGGGAATTTCAGCCGCTGCAGTTCAGTTTGATCACCGGCCTGCCCGGGCCTGTCCTGCCCCTGTGAGTTGGGTTGTATGCGCCTCGTTGCCACCCACGACCTCTCCATTCTCTGTCTCAGTGGGTCGGAGGCTGAAGACCGGCCGCGCTGGTGAGGGCAGGGCTGCCCCTCCGCCCAGCCCATTCTCTGCTCTCCGTCTGTGGGGAGGGTGCAGCTAGGGTGGTTTGCCTGGGGCCTGAAGTCCGCTGGCTGCCTCCTCTGCCCTGTCCACTATCATCTTTCCCTGACGTGTCTGCCCTTCCTCCCAGAGGACCCTGGGCGGCAGGACCCCTTGTGCCAAAACCTGCGCGTGCCACCACACGCACACACTGGCTGGTGGCGCAGTGGCCTGTGTCCACGTCTCGGGCCGGGGATGGGGCTTGCGCAGATCTGTGTCCCCCCTCCCATGCGAGGCCCACTTGCTGGTGTGGCTTCCCCGGCAGCTTCATCCCCAGAGCACTCTAGTTTCGGGAAGTTCCTCTGCGTTTCTTGTCAGCTGATGCACCTGTTCGTCCACTGCCAGGCATTGCTGGAAGTGCTTTCCAATCTTGTCTTTCATCATTTTAGTGGGTTTTGGGAAGAAGAGAAATCATTAATACTGAAGGATTCAGTCTGCCGTCTTGAGCGGGAAATTTCTGGGTGTGTCGGAGCACAGCCATGGAACCGCTGTTCCTTTTCCTTGAGCCAAGGAGCCGGGTCGTGGCCTGCCTTGCCATCACCGGGCAACGCGGTGCTCGGGGCCTGCCTGGCCGTACCTCCCCTCCCTCCATGCGTCTCTTGTGCCGTCCTCTGCTGGCTGGCCCTGTCCTTTGCCCTGCCTACCCGGCTCACTCTTGCCTGCCTGGCTCACCCTTGCCCACCTACCTGGTGTGGGGTTCTGCTCCTGTGTGACCTGGTGTGGGTGACCATGCTGCCCCTCACTCCCTGGGCAGGCTGGGCTGGGGGAGTCCAGCTGCCCGTGGGCCCCCTCTCACATTTGGAGTGTGACTTGGCTTTGCCCTGATGCTGAAGTGCCCTTCTAGTGTGGTGTGCATGGCTTTCCTCTCCCTGTGTTCTGTGAAAGTCGTCTGCTGCTGGGTGAGTTTTGTGTTATGGTTTTATTGCTGTTCCCGCTGAACTTTGCCAGAGCCAGGCCCTGGTTCTCTGACGTCAAAGCTGCTTAACTGTTGGGATTTTATTGCTCTAAATAACGATTTCTAATGATGTGAGCGGCCTGAGGAAAGAACCTGGATTGACTTAGCCTGGAAGAGCTCTCCTTTGAAAGGAGGCCCCGGAGCCTTACACCCCTTGCCCGGCCAGCCCTCCACACCCTCCCTGTGGGGATGCGCCATGCAGGGCACAGAGCCTCTGCCCTGAAGCCGAGTCCCCGGCATGAAACCAGGAGCGTGGACAGGAAGCCTACAGGGGCCTGCTGGCAGGACAAGCCAAGGCTCCTTTTCCCTCCCATTCGCTTGTTTTCCTCCAAGGACAGTTCCCCAAGTAACTGTCTTTGTCTTTCCTTGTGGTTAAGGGCTTAGGATACTGGCCACTTGACTGGCCAGCAGCAAAGGCAGACGTTGTTACTTGGCCACCCACTTAACACTACCCTGTCCCTCCAGCGTCATTTACTTTCCCTTCTGGAACGTTTGTGCCTAGAGAAAGTCTTGCCCAGAAATGTTCTCAGTGTCAAGGAGCCCCGCAGTGGATTTGCCGGGACGTGTCTGTGTCACCCAGATGATGCTCTCGATAGGAAGCTGGTCGAGCAGGCAGTGGCGAGTAATTTGAGCATCCTCTTGCTCCTGGAATCTTGGTGCGAGGTACGGATAATGTTGAGTTCAAGACAAAATAAGTGGCCAGGCACGGTGGCTCAAACCTGTAATCCTGGTACTTTGGGAGGCCGAGGTGGGCAGATCATTTGAGGTCAGGAGTTCATGACCAGCCTGGTTAACACGGTGAAACCCCGTCTCTGCTAAAAATGCAACAATTAGCCAGGCGTGGTGGTGCGCACCTGTCGTCCCAGCTACTTGGGAGGCCGAGGCAGGAGAATTGCTTGAATCTGGGAGGTAAGGTTGCAGGGAGGCAAGGTTGCAGTGAGCTGAGATTGTGCCACTGCACTGTAGCCTGGCTGACAGAGCAAGACTCTGTCTCAAAAAAAATAATAAATAAAAAATAATAAAGAAAAGGATGTTGTGGGAAACTTGTGTAATTTAAGATCAGTGTTTTAATTTGGGCCATTCTATGATTTCTTAATATTCTGTTCAGTCTGAACTACCCCATCTACACAAAAGCAGCTAAAAAGTCTCTGTCAACAATAACTTGGTGGTTAGTGAGTTCCTGGTAATCCAGTTGCTTCAAACAACTGTTAAGTGTTAATCCTGTGAGTCCCAGGGAGAAGGCTCTCGCTCTGGGGGTGCTTCCAGTCCTCATGTCCTGCTCTAACTTTATTTGATCTTGAATCTGTTTATTTTAACCATTGTGGCTGCCAATATTTTAATATAATAATTTTAATATATATAAAATAATATCAATTTTAATATAGAAATGATCGCATAAAGATGCATTTTTATGGCATTTAATGCTCTGCAGTGGTTGAATGTTTCAGGAATACCGCAAAGAGTGTGTGTGTGTGTGTGTGTGTGTGTGAGGGTGGTTTTGTGTTTTAGACACAATGTGTATGTGTTAGGGTGTGTGTGTGTTTTGGACAGGTTATGTGTGTGTGTTTTAGACAGGGTGTGTATGAGATAGGATGTGTGCGTGTTAGGGTGTGTGTGTTTTAGATAGGGTGTGTGTGTTAGGGTATGTGTGAGACAGTGTGTTAGGGTGTGTGTGTGTTTTAGACAGGGTGTGTGTGTGTTAGGGTGTGTGTGTTTTACACACTGTGTGTGTATGTGTTAGGATATGTGTGTGTTTTAGGGTGTGTCTGGTGGTTTTAGACAGGCTGTTTGTGTGTGTGTTAGGGCGTGTGTTTAGACGGTGTATGTGTCAGGGTATGTGTGTGTTTTAGAGTGTGTGTGTGTGAGGGTATGTGTGTGTTAGGGTGTGTGTGTTTTAGACGGGTGTGTGTGTTGTGTGTGCATGCGTGTGTGTGTTAGGGTGTGTGTGTGTTTTAGACTGTGTGTTAAGGTATGGGTATTTAGATAGGATATATGTGTGTTAAGGTGTGTATGTATGTGTGTTTTAGACAGGGGTGTGTGTGTTATGGTCTGTGTGCATGTGTGTGTGTGTTAGGGTGTGTTTGTGTGTTTTAGGGTGTGGTGTATGTGTTAGGGTGTGTGTGTGTTTTAGACTGTATGTTAAAGTATGGGTGTGTGTTTTAGACAGGATGTGTGTGTTAAGGTGTGTGTGTATGTGTGTTTTAGACAGAGTGTGTGTTTTAGGCAGGGTGTGTATGTGTGTATGTGTTGGGTGAGTGCGTGAGATGGATGTGTGTTTGAGGCGGTGTGTATGTGTGTGTGTTAGGGTGTGTGTGTATGTGACGGTGAGTGCATGTGTGTGAGACGGAGGTGTGTGTGTTTTAGACAGGGAGTGTGTGTGTTTTTAGACAGGGTTGAGAGTGTTGTGTTTTGCACAGGGTGTGCGTTGGATGCGTGTGTGTGTGTTAGGGTCTTGCTGTCACCCAAGCTGGAGTGTGGTGGTGATGTGTGTGTGTGTGTGTGTGTGTGTGTGTGTGTGTGTGTTAGGGTCTTGCTGTCGCCCAGGCTGGAGTGTGGTGGTGATGTGTGTGGAGTGTGGTGGTGGTGTGTGTGGAGTGTGGTGGTGATGTGTGTGGAGTGTGGTGGTGATGTGTGTGTGTGTGTGTGTGTTAGGGTCTTGCTGTCGCCCAGGCTGGAGTGTGGTGGTGATGTGTGTGTGTGTGTGTGTGTGTGTGTTAGGGTCTTGCTGTCACCCAGGCTGGAGTGTGGTGGTGATGTGTGTGTGTGTGTGTGTGTGTGTGTTAGGGTCTTGCTGTCGCCCAGGCTGGAGTGTGGTGGTGATGTGTGTGGAGTGTGGTGGTGGTGTGTGTGGAGTGTGGTGGTGATGTGTGTGTGTGTGTGTGTTAGGGTCTTGCTGTCGCCCAGGCTAGAGTGTGGTGGTATGCACTGCAGCCTCAGCTTCCTGGGCTTCAGTGATCCTCCTGCCTCAGGCTCCCTAGTAGCTGGGATCACAGGTGCATGCCACCACACCCAGCTAACTTTTAAAATTTTTTGTAGAGACTGGGTCTCACCATGTTGTCCAGGCTGGTCCCCAACTCCTGGACTCAAGCAATCCTGCCCCCTCGGCCTCCCAAAGTGCTGGATTACAGGTATGACCTATTGTACCCGGCTAGCAATACTACAAAGTTTTAAGAGGCAGAAAAGGAATTTTGAAGACATGCAGTTAACCCAAGACATTGATTCTCAGCTTCTGGTCGCAGGTGGGTTGCAGATTCTGAGCATGACCCTTGCTCAGAAACAGGGTGGCAGGAGGTAATGAGAAAGCCTGGGAGCTGAGAGTGGCTTTGCGGGAGGCCCAAGAGGGCTCCCAGGAGGAGGGGGTGTGCAGGCAGCAGGTGCAGCCAGCTGGCAGGAGTCCAGGGGAGCTCGGACACGGAGACAGGGCCTGAGAGCACGCCTGGTGCCAGCTGAAGAAGAGCATCTTCATGGCCCCTGCAATGAGCAGCCCTGGGGATTCTGGGTAGGAGGGAGTGAGGTTGAGCCATGAGAACATGGGAGAGTAGACCAGCCCTGCATCAACTGGAGATTTTAGAGAAGGACAGCGGAAATGCCTTGATGGTTCAGGCTGATGTTGGGGTGAGAAATGCTTTAGAGAAGGACAGCGGAAATGCCTTGATGGTTCAGGCTGATGTTGGGGTGAGAAATGCTTTTGATCCCCATGTACCGCTTGCTTCCGCTTTCTAAAGGAAAGGTTTCAAAAATACTTGTGTACGTTTTCTGACGCACAGCCCCGCCTGTCTGAATGTGCATCCTCCCAGCCACCCGGCACGGGGCGTCTGCAGCTCTCAGATTGTCACTAGCCTGGATTCTCCATGCCATCATTATCTGGGATCTTAATCAGTCAAGGTTTGTTCTGGAAATCATGTAGTCAAGGACTTATTTTTCAACCTACTTTTTTTTTTTGATCCTCAAATTGTGTTTTGTCTTTTAAAAATCACGAGTACTCAGTCATTCTGAAGAGCTCAGAAAATTCACTGTCAATGGAGCATTGATGGTTTGTTTTGGCAATTCTCTGGAAATTCTTACACAGTTTGTGGAACATTTGCATTTGTGTCCCTTTTTCAAAGCCACTATTGTAGAAATGCAAATTTCTGAGTTCTGAGATGCTGAATGTTGGATGATTAATGATATTGAAATTTAAGAATGAACTCCTGGTATGTATTTGACATAGAAAACTCGGTGTGAGAATCATTAGAAACCATTGAGCACAGCTTGGCGGGGAACAGAAAGGCTGTGATTGAGGCACCCAGTGGTGGGGGCAGGTCGCACGTGGACAGGTGTGCAGGTGCGTGGCTGCCTCCGGGTGCCAGGCTGTGTGAGGCAGGAGCTACTGCTGTCAAAGGTCTGGCTCTCCTTGACCATAGGTATTCAAAACTCATCATAATAATACATCAGTCTTGATGACTTGCTTGCTCCGAGTCAACCCCTCTGCGCGTTGAAGAGAACACAATAAACAGCAGGTTTGTTCTGAGGTTTGCTTTGCTGCTGCTTCATTTGTGTTTGCATATAGCCTATGACATGAGCTGGACACGTTATTTCTGTTTTGTAGATGAGGAAACCAGTGTTACTGCTATTGAGTGCTTAGGTAGGCTGAGGCTGGGCAGCACATCAGAGGCCAATCTGGCACTGCTAGAATTGGTCACCTGCCCTCAAGGAGCACAAGCCTCTCTGCGGCAGAACGCTGGGCACCTGGGACCTCAGAGGCATCGAGCCTCTCTGCTTGTGTGAGCTCCCTGGCCAGGGCAGGCAGGGCAGCAGGCATCCTGGTCCACTGTGGTTCATGCCGTGAGAGGGATGGGCTGGGCATGGAAGCCCCCTGAGGGATGTGGAGGCCAAGGGAGGCTGTCCCCCAGAAAGTTGCTGAGGCTGAAACACCCCTGCGAGAAGGGTTGGTGGGCCTCCCGCCGGTCCGGCCCTGCCGTCTGGGGCCCTGTCCTGCAACGCAGGCTTTGTATCACAGTTGGTTTCGACGAGCGTGGGTTTTGCCATCAGGGAACTTTATCTGTCCGTCCTCTGTCTTTTTGTGAACTTTCTCTGAGCTGTCTTTGCCAGTCCTTAGAATGTTGGGACTGAAGGAGTGACTGGGTGATTGGTATAACCAAGCGAACTCTGAGATTTGGGCTGAAGCTTTCATGTGTGGTCACTTATCATCCTTCCCTTTGTTTATTTCATGAGAACATGGCCAAAAATGGGCACTTTGGGGAAAATTATAATGAAAATTACAGTTAATTTTAAGAAATTAAAATTAAGACAAAAATCAACTGAGGCATCTACCTAAACTTTTTTGAATTATATCTGACCTTGAGTTTTTAAACTGGTTTGCTTTCAGCCACCTAATCAATAAGACACTGGGAGTGCTGGCCCTTTAGGAGTGATACACAGTGGTGGGGACGGAGGCCTTGGGGCGTTATTTTCATGTTTGCTTCTCTCTCCGTCCCCCTTTTTAGGAAAACAAATACAAATAGAAAAGACAAATTCTCCCTCTCAGGGAGCTAGACACAGCTGATTCGGAGACCGAAGCGCGTAGGCCAGGCCTTTGGGAGTCCCCTGGAGAGTGTAGGCGGCTGTTTCCCTCCAAGATGATGCTGGGCCTGCAGGCTCTTGGTTGTCTGTGAGGGTCCTGAGCCCGGCTGGCTCATGGTGGCTTTGTTCGCACTGGACCCCAGGCTCCCTCGTCTCCCTCAGCCCTCACTGTACTCTCCTCCATCTCTGCACCCCGTCCCCTTGCTGTCTTTCCTTCAGTGCTACAACCCGGACTCAGGACCCAGTGGGTTCCGTGCTGACACGCAGCTGTAGAGCTCCTGGGATTTTACCTTGAGACACAGTATTCAAGATGACTATCATTTCCTAGCTTTCACCAAGACTCTGTACGTTCAAAAGGAGTAGTAAAACTTACTGCAGCGTATTTGTTTTTTACAAAATACATAAATGACCTAAATGTACTTATTTTTGTTCCATTTGAAATAGCATTTATAAAGAATGAGTTAAAGTTGGTCTGTGTGTCTTAATGTTCATTTTTTAGTGATGGTCATTAACTGGGGGAGTTTTTTTTCTGTATATAACTACATTCTCAAAGGTTCAAATTAACTCTTTGAGTTTGTATCCACTTGAGATGTCAGGGTTTGTTATTGTGAAGCCATTGTCTTCAGAGCTTTTCTCTAAAAGAAGTTTTGTGATTGGGGCCAGTTTTAAAAAAAATTTTAAATTTTAAATGCTTAGACCATTTTCTTAGAAGATTGCATCCATAATCTGGTTGTTTAGATGATGTCTACGTTCGTTCAGCCTGCTATCATCAAGTTCTTTTGGGTGGATGATATGTAAATAACAGAAATTTCTTGCTCACAGTTCTAGGGGCTGGGAAGTCCAAGATCAAGGTGCTAGCGGACTTGGTGTCTGGTGAGGGCTGCTCTCTGCTTCATAGATGATGCCTTCTTGCTGTATCCTCACCTGTTGGAAGGGGTGAGGGGTCTCACTTGAACCTCTTTAATAAGCGCCTTTAATAAGAGGCACTAATCCTATTCCTGAGAGTCCATAACTTAATCGCTCCCCAGAGGCCCCACCTCTTAATACTATCACATTGGGTATTACATTTTAGTACATGAATTTCGGGGGGGACACCAACATTCAGACCACAGCAGCTGCTAAAGCCAAGAGAATACGTTTCGTTATAAGAGCTAACGGTTTTCTTTCAATTAGTTTGCATTCATAGCCAAGGATATTCCTTTTTAAATATCTGAGTTATCCTAGGAAATATGTAGAAATTGGATGTTTATTAGCACTGTGTTTCTCAGTGACTTGTTGTTTCAGTAGGGTTTGTGAAATGCTGTCAGAGTGTCAGGCAAGGCTGTGGAGTCTGTTCTGAGTACACTTAGGGTTTCCGTGTGTTGTCCTGAAGCCTTTCTCACTTCTTCACATCTAGGGTAAGGCCGTATTGACGGGAATTCCTTCCTCCCTGTTAGGTAGTGTGATGCAGAATTCTTGATGCTCTTCGTTTTCACATGGACTGAATCCAAATCAACTGGGGCTGATTCTTCCAGCCCTGTCTTCTCATCCTGGTCTGACACCGCACAACGCACACCTTCCTGCCGCAGGCTTGCCGAGGTGCTGCCTGGCCCTGTCTTTGCCGGAACGCCTGCGGTCTCCATGTGGCTGTGCAGGAGCAAAGGCAACCTTCGCCCCACATCTCTCTCATGTGCTTCCACAGCACTGCCTTGTTTTCGTGATAGGATCGGGGAGGGAGGAAGGCAAGGTTAATTTTTTCTTTCTGATGTACTAGTGGATAAAAAGAGTTTTGGAACTTTTGAGGAGGTCCTAGGGGAAACTGGAGACGCGGAAAGCAGAGGTTTTCACTGGTAAACCAGAGAGATGAGGAGTTTTAGTTTTTGTAGTGCCTGATGCACTGTACATGTTGAAAGCCGAGTCCTTGATGGTAACGGTGGCTCTGATGATGGTGGAGATGGGAGGTTAGGGTCCTGTTAGAGATGTTTAGTGGGTGCTGCAGTGAGCCCGGTTTTCCGAGTGACAGGGACTAGGATATGACTGCTGACGGGGGAGTCAGATCTTCAGTGCCCTTTATCTCTGGTGGGCTTTTCATCCTTGGTCTTGCAGCATCAGGACGGGGCCAGGGTGCCTGGCCTGGAGGGGGTGTGGGCTTGGGCCGAGGACTGCAGGGCGCAGGTGTCCTCTCACTGTGGCCCTCAGCACGGGGAGCCCTGTGGCTTTGAGGCAGATGCTTCATTCAAGGCAGGTGGTTCTTTTCTGAATGCAAACATACACGTGAGCATCCCCAAAGGCTGCTTTTGAGACATGATGTCCGTCTCCATGTCCAGCCTGTTGCAACGGGATGATAAGACGCAGAGGCTGTCTGACAGCTGGAAGGGTGCAGAGGCATCTCTAAGCAGCAGCACCGGTGGAGGACCCAGCCCGGAAGTGCTGACACCCCGCCATGGTCCTCCTCTGTCCCATGCAGCCCAGCCTTCAGGAGATGCACCTTCAGGCATTTGGGTGGCAGGCTGGAGCTCAGTGGGGCTGTCCCCACTGGGGCCCCTCTCTAGCTTCTGAGAACAGTTGAATTGTCTCTCTGCTTTTACATCTGTCTGTGATTTGGTTCATTTTTGTTCTTCTCCAGTCCTCAGTAAGATTTGGTAAAACGTAATTTCTCGATGGTTCAGGAAGGCAGGGGTGGGGCTATGTCCATGCTTGCACAGCCTAGTGTGAACAGCTGAGCTCACTGCTCTGTGACTGGCTTGCTGCAGCTGAGGTTCAGGGAAGAGCTGGGGTGTCCTGGGGTGAAGGAGCAGCAGCACCAGCAGGACCCCATGCCCCAACCACTGTAGGGACCACCCTGGCCCGAATGTGTTAGAAACTAGGAGGGTATCTGGGGTGGGGACACATCCCACTCTTCTCGCTTTGTGTTCAGGCCCCCAGCCTCTTTTTGTCATGACATCTTGATGTCTCCCTACTCAACTGCCAGCACTTCTGCTGAGGGAAGCAGTCACAAGGCCCAGTGGCCCTGGCCTGAGCGTGGATGTGGCTTTCTTGGTTCTTGGCTGCGGTTTCCTTGAACTCTCCGTGTCTGTAAGACCTGATGCATGAGGATCACATGTGGGAAGGGTGTTTCTTGTGTTTATCAGTGTTTCCGTTTCTTTGGAAGTTACATGGATGCTGTTATGAGTGGATTTGATGGACTGATTTGCATGGGTGTGGCCTCAAGGATTGCATTTTCTAAGGAGATGGTGTTTTTAATGCCTTAGCCAGGAGATTGCAGGGTGCCCTGGGCCACGTGTGTGGTTCTCTGGGATGATTCTGCTCTGGAGCTCTGCTGAGGGATGTTATTTCAGACTTCAGTACTGTCTTCAAGAAAAAAAGAACAATGTAGGTCTCCGTTGAGTTGCTCACGTCACCCGAGAGAGCATGGCTTCAGTGCTCCTCACCCATGTCCAGATCAGAGCATTTAGGCTTCACCTGGGGAGTGGGCAGGGGCAGGAGCTTGGAGATCACTGCCCAGGGGTGGCTCTGTGCCCAGGGGTGACCCGGGTGGGCCCGTTGCCTCCTGGGGCTAGGGTTGCTTCCTGTTATCAGGCCCTGTTTCTTTAGAAAGATACTTGGCTTTGGCTTTTGCCTTCTGGTGGCACCTGGCCCTGCAGCTGATAGAAATTGGCAGAGCAGAGGACTTCACTGGGACAGTGAGCAATGGGGTAGCCCTGTGTTTACAGGCAAAGCCCAGACCCTCTTATGACGGAAGGGTAGGGCAGGGCAGCCGGCCTTCACCTGGATAGCAACAAGGTAGCTGATGTATCTGAGTTGGTATATTCATTCAGAGACATTGGTTAAAATTACTTGTCAGTATAACATCTTTACCATTGTTTTCTTCAAAGCCAGATTCTGTATTTTCTGCTTTTATGTAAACTAAATATATAGGTTTCTTAAATACAGATGACCTCTGCCTTCACAGTTTATTTGGATACCTTTCAAGTCAGTTTTACACACATGCTCTCTGGAAACAAAACTCAGCCACTGGGGAACTGAACCTACACTTTTGGTAGAATCTCCGCCTTGGGTGGGAGCCTGGAGGCCCTGGACCCCGTGTGATACCTGCTCCAGAATCTTCCACCAGTGGCTTTTGAAATGTGGTTAGTGGCTGAATCTCACTTCTGCCTTGGATGCTTATGGAATCTTCTGGATGGACTGAGCTCAGAATCTCACTGAATACTGTGGTCCTATCAGTCTAAACTTTGTACATAAAAATCCATAGGAATCTCATGGCAGCTGCTGAGGATTTGGAGAACTCCCTTAGAAAAATAATAGGAATTTATTTTTTCCTCTTCTACATAGTGGATATTTAAATTTTGAACATCAAATGGTAGTTTTGGATTTTAAAAGCTCAGCGTGAATAAACTTTGAGCTCAGATGCAGCTGTTTTTTAGTGTGTCAGTTTTATTAGATGTCATTTGATGTTTGCACCAGGGGGTTTGGACGAAGGTCAGTGTGAGAATCTCAGGGATAACTGGGCTGCTGCAGGGGTCAGACAAGGCCTCCTGTAATAGGGATTTTGGGGCACTGATGGAATGAAGGGGAGTGGGAGGAGAGGGTAACGAGTAGAGGCTGCCGTTGCCCCAGTTGTATTGGAGGGTGGTGAGAGAGGTGGTGGAGAGGATGCTGCGCAGGCCTCCAGAAACGCACTGCACCGGCTTTGAGTTGTGAGAGAGGTACCATGGGAGGTCTAAAAACCATGCATTTTGGGACTGAGATAAAACACGTCCAGCTGGTTTGGCATGGACCAAACCAGCTGGGAGTGGAGTTGTCTCTCTGCGCTTGTCTGGAGTACCTGCCTGTGCTCTCTGAGCAGCCTCTGCACCTGGCTGGTGGGCGGGGCTGAGCCTCGCCTCCAAGGCCGCAGATTCTCTGGCTTTGGGTGTGCTGGGAGCTGTCTTCTGCGTGGCCTGGCTTTCCTGGGATTTCCAGACCAGATCCACCTCTTTCTCCCCTTTTTCTGTGTCTTTCTACCCGCCAAGAGATAGCAGTGTACAAAAACAAGCCAGCATTTCTTGTTCTCTTGCTATTTGTAACCTGTCCCGAGCCTGGACTGGGTCCAGTCCGCTCATTTATTCTGCCAGGGCCCAGTCTGCAGATCTCAGCCGAAGCCGTTGTCCTGCCTGGCTCACTCTGTTCCTGGAAAGCTTTGTCACGCACAGCCAGGGGCCGCTTTGGGTGCATCCTGTCTCCCCCGTCGCCGTATGTTTGGGAGCAGAAGTTGGCTCTGGTCAGATATGTGGATGTGCTGTTAATTTATCCTCATTCTTGGAAGCAAGTTGGGAGCTCAGAGGAAAGGAAGAGCCACAAAATGTCAAACCCAGCAGTGGCCATCTGACTCGGTTGCTCATCGCTACGATATGTGATTAAGATGGAAGTGTTTGATTTCCTTGCTTGCCAGATTTAGGCCTCATTTTGTTTACTCCCTTGAGTTCTGATTTCTTCCTGTTAAGGGAGGAAGTTTGCAGCGATAACCAGCTTGCAGTGGGGTTTTCTATGAATGGAGCTTGTATTGGTGAGATGGGTGGCGTGGGAGTCCCCTGCCAGTTAGTGGCTTATGCAGGGTGTAAGTTTCTCTCAAAGTGGACATTTTCCGCCTTCCTGGAGCCTAAGCGTTTATTTTGCCGGTGAGTACAGCTGAGTCTCACATGCACCTGACAGCAGTGTCTCCGAGCCTTGACATTTCCTTCACTCCCTCCCTTGGAGCCATTTGTGTGACAACCTGCTGTTCAGTAAAACCAGTTTAGCGGAGTGGGTGTGTGTTAATTCTAGTGTGTTTAAAAATAAATTCATATGATGAGAGTGGCACTTTACCCCGTGGTCTTCCTCTCAGTAACCCATAGCCCCAGTCCAACCATGAGAGAAACATCAGACAAATTCCAGTAGACACGCATCCTACAGTCTACTCTTGCCAGGCCCATTTGATATGCCAAGGTCATCGGAAACAAGCATCTTCTGAGAAACTGTCCACCAGAAGGGGTCTCGGGAAATGTGACACCTAAGTGTGATGTGAAATTCCTGGATGGGATCCTGGATGGATCCTGGAATAGAGTAAAAGACATTAGTGGGAAACTTCAGGAAATCCTAAACTCTAGAATTTTAGTTAATGACAGTAATGTCAGTATTGGTTCCCAGTTGTGACTAACGTACCATAGTAAGGTAGGATGCTAATAATAGCGGGGACTGTGCGGGTGGTATCGGTAGGGTATATGGCAGCTCTCTCTACTGTCTACTCAAGTTTTAATAAAATTTGTCAAGAATTTTGAGTTCACAAAATGAAGTACATTTATAGATACTCTCTTTTGCTTAATGTTTGCTCATGAATGGTTGTATACTGTAGTTACTTTAGCACCTAGCTTTTATAGTTTTTCCTCTGGGGATTATTTTTTTATGGTTGTGCATGGATGTGATAGATTAACTTAACAAGTCATTGTTGGTGGACAGGGAGTTTGTTTTCAGCCTTTCCATTGTTGTTACTATAAACATATGGCCTTGAAGAGCACCCATGTGTAAGTGGACTTTTTAACTGAAGTATCATAGGCATCCAGGAAAGTGCAGGAATCATGACTGCTTAGCTTGATGAACTCTCCCAAAAGGAAGATGCCTGTAACTGCTACCCAGATCGTGAAATGGGACATCCCAGCACCCAGAAGCCCGTATGCGTCCTCTCTCAGTTACTGTACCCTCACTCTCACACCCTCTAGATACCACTTCTCTAGCTTCTAACATGAGTTTCTCCTGGTTTTGAATATCATATAAATCATATAATACTTATTTTTATTGTCTGGATTATTTCACTTGACAATATGTTAGATTTGTTGATATTGTGGCTTATAGTAGTAGTTTCTTCATTTAATGGATGTGTAATATTTCATTGTATGAACATATCACAAATTACTTATTGGTTCAATTGCTGATGACATTTTGGTACTTTCCAGTTTGGAATTGTGTATAATGCTACTGTAACATTCTTGTATATATCAATTGGTTCATATAAGTATGCATTTCTTTTGATAAGGTGTATGTGTGCCAAACAGTCTTCAAATTGATTGTACCAATTTACACTCTGACCTATAGAGTGTTGCTCTGTCCATGCCAATACATGGTATTACAATTCTTTTTCATTTTAAGTATTATAGTTTCATTTGTATTTCCCAAATTACTTAAAAATGTTGAGTACCTTTTCATATGTATATTGACCAACTAGAGGTCCTCTTTGGTAGATAAGTTTTTATTCATTTAAGAAATTGGTTTGTCTTTATTTTTCTTACTGAGTTGTAGGAGCTATTTCTATAGACTGGATATGAGTGAGCTTTTTGTTGTTTGTTGCTATTTTCTATCAGTCTGTGTGCAGCCTTTTCCCTTTCTTAATGGTTTTTTTTTGGCTGAACAGATGTTCTTAATTTTAATAGTTTTATCTACGCCTATTTGAAGATCATGAAGATATTATATATTATTTTTGAGAAACATCATTGTTTTATCACTCATTTAGATCTATGATCCACTGGGAATTTCTCTCTTTTTTTAAATATGGTGTGAGGTAGGGATTGAGAGTTACTTTTTCCATTTGGAAATTCAGTTGGCCTAACAGTATTTATTTAAAAGAGTCATCCTTTCTTCTCTGCTATCCAATGCAACTTTGTCATAAGTCAAATAAATTATGTAAATGGATCTGTTTTTGTACTTTATTCTAGTTTATTGGTCTATTTGCATATGTGTGTACCAATACAACACTGTCTTAACTAACTAATGGATTTACAGTTACCCTTAGTGTCTAATAATGTGGGTCTTTCCACTTTTTAAAACTTTTCAAAGCTTGTCTTTGTTCTTTTTAGCCCTTTGCATTTCCATATGAATTTTAAAATAAGCTTTTCAATTTCAACAGAATATCTGCTGTGGTCTCAATTAGGATCCATTGATTTGCATATGAAATCAGTTTATTAGGAGTCTTCTAATCTATGAATATGCTACATCTTTCTATTTATTTTGAGCATCTGTAATTTCTTTCAATCGTATTTTGTAATTTTCAGTATAGAGGTCTTAGTTTTTTTGTTTATTTTTGTTTTTTTGTTTGTTTGTTTTGAGATGGAGTCTTGCTCTATTGCCCAGACTGGAGTGCAGTGGCACAATCTCAACTTACTGCCATCTCCGTCTCCCAGGCTCAAGCAGTTCTTCTGCCTCAGCCTCCTCAGTACCTGGGATTACAGGCACATGCCACGATGCCTGGCTAGTTTTTTCTATTTTTTGTAGAGATGGGGCTTCACCATGTTGATCAGGCTGGTCTCGAACTCCTGACCTCAAGCAATGCGTCTGCCCTCAGCCTCCCAAAGTGCTGGGATTACAGGCATGAGCCACCGTGCCTGGCCTAGAGGTCTTTTATTTCCTTTGTTAGATTTACTTCTAGGTTTTTGGTGAGTTGGGGAGTTATGCTGTTTTGTTTTTAAAATTTTATTTTTGTAATGATGTTTAGAAGCACAATTACTTTTTGTATGTTTTTCGTGTCTCCAGATACCTTGCACAGTGTTTATTATTATACTAGTTATCTGTATATTCTTTTGGGTTTTTAATGCATATTGTCTATGGATGGTGAATGTTTCATTTTTTCTTTGCTAATTTTTAAACCTTTTATGTCTTTCTTGCTTTGCTGCACTGCCTAGGACCTTCAGTCAAATAGTAATAGTAGACATCTATGTCAATCATTGGTAATAGTAGGCATCTATGTCTTATTCCAATATCAAGAGAAAAACTTTTGGTATTTCATCATTACATATAAAATTTGCTATAAGTTCTGTGTAGTCTATGAGATTAATGCAGTTTACTTTTGTTCTTAGTTTGCTGAGTTTTTCTCTTAAGCAGGTGTTAAAATATTTGATGGAGTCATGTGAAATTGCACATATTTGATCATTTTCAGTCTATAAAAATGGTATTTTCATTTGGTTCAACTGAATATATTATACTTTTTCTGCATCTGTTAATAATCTTATGTTTTTTTCTTTATTGTGATGAATTTTCTGATTGACTTGAATGTTAAGTCAACCTTACACTTCTGTAATAATTATTATAATGTTTTATTGTTTTTATATACTGTTGAATTTACATTGCTTATAGTCAGTTTAATGAGATTTACATGTGCTTTTTTTTTTAAATGCTTTGTCACATTTTAATATTAAAGTTATACTAACCTCTTAAAATGTGAAGTTGCTTTCTTTTTCTATTCCTAGGATTGCCAAAATTTTTCTGTAGAGAATCAGTAAATAATTCATGCTTTGTGGACCACATATGGTATCTATTTCATGTTTCTCTCTCTTTCTCTCTCTCTCTCTCTCTCTCTCTCTCTCTACCACTTAATGTAAAATCCCATCTTATTTTTCAGGTTGTATAAAATCAAGCCACAGATTGTACTTGGTTCGTGGGCCATAGTTTGCTGACTCGTTTGATTCTCTTGAAGCGTTTATGTAGGAAGGATGCTATTTCTTTCTTAAGTTGGGATGGATTTGCTTATGAACCTATCTTGGAGTTTTCTTTGTGGAAAGATTTGTAAATTATACCTGCAACTCATGTAGGACTATTTAGATTTTTAAGATTTTCTTGTGTCAGTTTTTTTGTGTTTAGTTTTTCTTGGAATTTTTTACATTCCATTTGCATTTTCAGATGTATTGAAATAAAGTTGTTTAAATACCTTCTCATTATCTTTGTAATGACTGTAGGATTTGTAGCGTCATCCCCTTTTAAATTCCTGATATTGTTTATTCTCTCATTTTTCCTTCATTGGACTTGCTAGGACCTGATTTATTATATTAATAAAGAACCACGTTTGGTTTTCTTGATTTTTTTTTAAATTGAATTAAATACATTTCTGCTGTTATTGCTATTATTTATTTTTGTTTTTGGGATTTAATTTGCTGGGGTTGTTGTTTTTACTGATTAAGGTAAATATTTAGATCATTGATTTTTTTTTTCAGACTTTCTTCTGTAATACACTTGCTTAAAACTATAAATTTCCACCTTTGTATGGCTTTCGCTAGATTATGTGAGCTTTTTAATGTCATTTTAATTATAATTTGGTTTAGAATATAATCCCGTTTCTCTTTTTGACTCGTGTTAATTAGCAATATATTTCTTAATTACAATGCTTTATGGATTTGCTAGTATTTTGCTTTCATTTTGTTATTGATTTCTAGTTTAATTTTACTGTGGTCACTCATGTAATTTCAGTTTTTAGAAATTCTTTGAATTTTGCTTTATTGATTATATGGTCAATTTTGTCAACATTTTATGTATACTTGAAGATAAGAAGTCAGCCGTGGAAATTTGCTGGTTCTACGTGTCCATTTAATCAAATTAATCATTGTGCTCAGATCTCCTGTTATCTTTACTAATTTTATTGTCTGCTTTTCTCTCAGATAGTGGGAATGGAATATTAAAATCCCCTGATGTAATCTTGGATTGGCATTGTTTCTCTTTTTAGCTCTGTCAGGTTTAGCTTTTATTTATTTTGAAGCTATTTTAAGCCTAGGCAGATTTAGAATTTTATGCATTCTTGTTGGAATAACTGCCTTTTTGCTACTGTGAAATGTCCACCCTTCCCTCTTGTATCCCTTCTTACGCTCAAGTCTGACGGAGGATTCTGTGAGGACTGGTCGGGTCCGCGTTGCCCTTGCTCCTGGCACAGGGCTCTCCTCACCCCCATGTTCAGTCTGACGTTCGTTTCCCAAGGTCCGAACCGTCCGGTGCTGCTCCGCTCCTCAGCCTCGAGAGGAAACATGGGCCGAGTGTGCCCTCTTTCCACCTCCCTTCTCTCCCAGGCCTGGGCTCCTCGTGCATCCCCATGTTTTAGATTGCATCCTGTCCTCCGTGTTCCTGGCTGGAGGGTTAGTATGGGAGAACCTGGCCTCCTGCAGCCCAGAGAGGAAGCTGAGGTTTACTTGTCAGTCCCCGCATGGTGGGTCCAGTGCAGCCGTGGCGATGGGTCATTGCAGTTCGCTCACCTGGCCCCTGTGGGTACTTCCTGAAGGTTTCCCCCATAGAACTCACTATCTGGGCGGCTTAGTTCATGAGTCCCAGGTTGCTTTCCAGGCTTGCATTCATCTTTATGTTGCAGTAAAATAACTGCTGGGCATATTTTAAAGTGGACTGAAATATATCTGCAGCCTTGAGCAGCTCTTATAGCACTTTTATTCAGATATTTTATGAGGTGATTTATGTCGCACCTTATAAATGCTCTAAAATCTCCCTGACCAGAAATGCAGTGGGCAGGACCACCCCACCCCTTCCTGCTTGTCTTCCCTCCCCCACCCAGCCTCCTTCTCATGGCTTTTACCGTTTTCCTCTCGAATATGAAGGAAGAATTAATTCTGGATTTAGCTTGAGGAATCAAGTGCAGGACGTTGCGTTTTGTACCATCAATGTCACGATGGTGCTGGCTGCGCTTTGCTTCAATGACCTGTCAGCCCCGAGTGCCTCCTAGGCAGGCTGAGAGCTTCACTTAGCCGCTCTGGGTCTCACTATGTCGTCTGGGCTGTATTCAGGGATATCTGCCTTCCTCCCCACCCTGCATTTCGGGCAGCCAAGGCCAGGCAGGTTGGGAATGCGCACGCACAGGGCAGCAGGTCAGTATGTCAGGAGCGTGGCATGTGGGGCTGTGATGGCAGCACAGCCTGTCTTCTTCAGTGGCCTTTTCGGGATGGAGAAGGCTGAGGGCGAGATCTCTTTTGCTACATTAAACCAAAGTGGTTGGGTTACAAATACCACGTTTAGTGTACAACATTTAAAAGTATATTTTATTCAGTAAAATTGCTCACTTAAAACGTTTAAAGGTAAATATACTTGTATTGACACATTGAATTACAGATAGCCTAGTAAGGAAGCCAGCGATTTTTCTTCCTGTAGAAGGCCAGGCTTCGTGACCAGGGTATCAGCATTATGGAGAAGCAGTTATTTTGTTTGTCAGAATCAGCATCCTCCTCCGAGATGAGAAAACAGTGTGAAGGTTGGCTGGCCTGTGCCACTTCTGCCACGTGGCTGCCTTCAGCCACTGTGCCGGGTCACCGACAGCCTGTTCAGTGTTGGTAGAGAAGAGCTTCTTGGAGCGGAAACCCAGACCAGTGTTCGGTGGGGCCGGAGTTCGGGTATCCTGGGTGAGCCACACTCCTTCCTGTTGCCCTCTTGCAGTCCTGCTTGCCAGGTTGCCGGCTGCAGTCCCCAGGGGCGCTCGCTTAGGCCTTTGGAACCAGGCAGGGTTAGCAGCTGCCACTCCCTTGTGGGGTCTCCTGCGAGGCATCTCTTCCTTTGGCACAGGGTCCTCCTAGGGCCTGGTTGGACCTCCCCTTTCTGGTGCTCCTGTGGAAAGCTGGCAGTGGGGCCACTTGGCACCACTCCCAGTGTCCCTCTGGCTCTCCCGTGGCTCTCCAGGCAGCTGCACCCGGCCTGCGTGCTGCCTTCAGCCATTAGCTCTGTGGCCGCTGATCCAGGCCCCTCTGTGTGACCGTGGCAGCCTCCCACTAGGCTTCTGCTCCCTTCTCTGAGAAATGGGGCTCCTAAGAGACTTCACCTTATAGGGTTGTCGTGAGAATCAAGTGAGGCAGGCATGGAGCCCAGTGCCTGCTCCTGCCCAGAGATGTCAGCTGCTGTCCTCCTCTTGGGATCCAGAACCCTCTGTAGCCCAGGCCAGGCCCTGAGTGTCTGGCAAGGTTTAGTTTAGTCAACCTTGTCAGACTCATGCCCTTTTTGATAAATATAAATAACCTGTGTCCTTCAGTGTTTGAAATTTCAGAATAACTTGGACATCAGATCACAAAACAAATGGAGCACGGGTGTCTGTGTGATGCCAGCTTCCCTCCCCCAGCCGACAGCACCTGGCAGTCTGGCAGCACCCCCGCTTGATGCTGCTGCCCAGGGCACAGGCGGAGCAGGAATGGGGGAGTGAGGAGGAGCGGTGCCCCGGTGGGAGGAGGGGTGCACAGGAAGCTGGAGAGGAGCTGCTGGCCCTCCCTGGCCCCTGCCCTCCCAACCCAAGCTGCTGCTACAGAGGCTGCGCCTGTCTCACTGAGATTGCGGGGCAGAATCAAACTTGCATATTTTCCTTTTTTTTCTCTTTTGGTGATGAGTGATTATAAACCATAAAACTCAACTCCTGAGAAAGGAATTTTACTAGCAGATAACAGAGGGTTCCTGTCATTCCAATAGGAGGACCCGCCTTTGGGGTCTGCACAGCTGGTGGGGTCCCCATGGACCCCTTCTGAGTCCTTCTGGGAGTGGACTGGCCCAGGATTGGCTGGTGGGGAGGTAGCTGCACTGGGGGGGATGTAGGGGGTTGGCATTGCAGGACCTTCCATGCCGCCTGCCTCCATCTGGGGCCAGGAGTTGGCCCTGGGCTCTGCCTGTGGGTCCTGGGTGTGCTGCCGCTGCCTGGTGGCCTGGGCCTGGAGGAAGGAGCTCAGCTTACACTCCCAGCCTTTCAGGCAGGTTCGCAGCAGCCAAGTGGTTTCTTAAAAAGAATTCCTCCTCCCTTGATTAATTTCTGGCATGCAGCTTCGGGGAGCTCTTGCGTCAGTAAATCGTCATAAACCCCCAGTTGTCTGGATCAGACATAAACACCAAGCCCAGCTCCACCGCTCCTGACTCTCAGCCAGGGCTGGCCTGCCCTCTGAGCTCCGGGCTCGGCTGCTGGAGATAAAGAGGGCCAGCGGGCGCCCGAGAGGTCAGGCATGTGGCTGCGCCTGACAAAGTCCTTTTCTCAGAGGTGCCGAGCCTGGCAGATCGGATGTGTGCTGTGCTTGCTGGGGGAGGATGCTGGGCACAGATGTGATTTATTTCCTGAAATGTTTGGTGTTTCTTTTTCCTCCCCCACCAGCTCCCCACTCTCATGGATAGGATGTTTTCCTCGTCGGGAGTGTTTGCCTCCTTCCAGTGGGCATTCTGTAGGGGTTAAGAAAGATCCCTGTGTGTGAGGCTTGCACAGTGTTACATTCAGGCCTGGGAAACTCAGGGGCTGGACAGCAAGTACCTCACTGTCCAGATCTCAAGGACAGAATGCCATACAGAATGCTTCCTGTTGCCTGCAGCAAACCTCATCATAAGGCCTTTTCAGCAGCGTGTGAGATCCTCAGGAGGTCCCTGGACTGCATTCGTCCTGCCCTAGTTTTTGTAGAACATTTTTCATCTGAGATATCCTTGAAGAGGCCAGAAGCCTGGGAGCTGGGCTCCCCACAGTCCTGGGTGACTGGGGAGCACACTTGGGCCAGCGCCAGGGCTCCTCCAGGGTGACTGGAAGAAAGAACTTGGGCCTCCAGTTTTTTCAGGGCTGATACAGGCGTTTGCCAGGTATTGATTGAGCCCCTGCTATAAGTGGATGGTGCAAACGTGTGGCTCTCAGGGTGTCATCCAGCTTACATTGCTCAGGGTGGGGACCAGCCGCTGGCAGATGTGGAGGGATGTGCAGTGAGGGGTCTTGTGGATGCGGCCTGGCATGGGCCTGTGCAGACATTCAGAAGAAATGGCAGCCACCCCAGGCGCCTGGATGGTGTGCATGTGGGGACAGCATGGGAAGGAAGCCTGTCCAGAGACTGTCCGGGGCCTCTGCTGGATGGTAGCTTGCAGGGAGCAGTACGGCCAGGAACCGGGCAGGGCTCGGCCACGCCCATGAACTTGGCCAGAGCTTCTCTAGGCTTGCTCTGGGTTTCCGAGGGCCTGCAGGGCACAGGCATGCTTTGGGGAGGGTGTCAGGCCCTGGTTCTGAGTCCCATCCTGTGAGCCAGGCAGTCTCTCTCGGAAAGCCCTGTGGGCAGAAGGGCAGTCCCAGGCCAAGTCTGGGCTGACTGGCTGGGGGTAGCATCTGATTTCGAGATTTCAATTTTGACTTGTTTTCTGCCTATGCACACAAACTGTGGTATGAACCAAATTTAAGGGAGTTTCATGAATGAAAAAATGTCCAGGCTGTCTACGACACTGACTTTGTGTGTAAAATTGAGGAAAGACTTCCCTTATTGTAGCTGAGGGGCAGAACAACTGAGTTTCACTCCCTGGACACCTGGGCTCTGCAGAGCAGGTTCTGAGGGCAGGGGACCGGGCCCCAGTTTCTGAGCTGCATGGGGGTGCCCCCTCTCCCCTGGGGAAGGGGAGGAATGTTCATCGGGCCCGGGCTTGCCTCATTCATGCCATTGGCTCAGCCGAACCCTGGGCCACTCTGTGGGAAAGGCACACCCTCCCTCACAGGTGGGTACAGCCAGGCTCCCAGGGCGAAGCCGGGTGCCCCAGGAAACCCAGCTGCAATAGAGCCGGGCGAGGCCACTGCCTTCTGACCCCAGGCTCTTGCGGCTTCCTTAGGGCTCTGCTACTCAGATTCTGAAACATTTGTTCAGTGAAGGCAGTTGGTGAATCATCCTAGTCAGGGTTTTTTTTTCCAGAAACAGGTGCACCGCCAGTGAGTGATGTGGTCTCGCTCAGGCTGTGCCTCTCATGCCCGCACGCATGTCCTGGGAAGGTCACACCCCCGGGCCCGTTTTGCACTTCTCTTTAGCAGTATGACGGGTGACTTCTGTGTGCTCGGGGGCAGCGAGTGAACTGCCCCACGGGCGCCTGCCAGCATTCAGAGAGGCCTCAGGTGCAGTGGATGTGGGGGTCTCGGACCAGAGAAGAAGCCAGCTGCTGGCTCACTGGGATGCCCATGGCCCCAGAACTCTCTAGCAAATCATGGAGAGTTTAAAACATACTGCCATCTGTTGTTTTCTTTCAACTCCTTGCTTTGCCATTTATTACGCCTTGAAGATTATTTCATATCAGTTAATAAAGGAATCCCTGATTCCTTTAATAAATAATGTATTTCTTTTTAATTCTTGAAATAACACTTGGGTGTTGTTTCCGTCTATCTACCGACATGTATATTAATTTCTTTGTTCATCATGCTTTTTTATAGTGGTAAAATATACATAACATAAAATTTACAGTTCTAAGCATTTTTAAGCACACAGTTCAGTGGCAGTAAATATTTTCCCATTGTTGGGCAACCATCACCACCATCCATTCCCAGAACTTTTTCATCTTCCCAAACAGAAACTCCATACCTAGTAAACAATCCCCTATTTCCCTCCCACTAGCTGTGGCACCCACCATTCTGCTTTCTCTGCGAATCTGGCTCCTCTAGGGCCCTGCTGCGAATGGAATTGTATCGTATTTGTCCTTTCTGTCCTTTTGTGTGTGGCTTCTTTCACTTGGCATCATGTGTCAGGATTCACTCGTGTTGTGGCATGGTCAGAATTGGGTTCCTGAAACTTTTAAGGATGAGTAATCTGTTGTGTGCATATACCACATTTTGTTTCTTCATCTCTTGATGGACCTTTGGACCGTCTTAACTTTTTGGCTGTTGTGACTAACGCTGCTGCAAACACATGTGTACACATGTCTCTGAGTCCCTGCTTTGACATCTTTTGGGTATATACCTTGGAGCAGAAGTGTTGAATCCTGTGATAATTTTGTGTTTAATTTATTGTTACTCTTTTTTTCCTTAAGATGTAGTCCACCCTGTCGCCCAGGCTGGAGTACAGTGGTGCAATCTCAGCTCACTGCAACCTCCGCCCCTGGGGTTCAAGTGATTCTTGTGCTTTAGCCTCCTGAGTACCTGGGACTAAAGGTGCCCACCACCACGCCCGGTTGATTTTTGTATTTTTAGTAGAGATGGGGTTTTGCCATGTTGGCCAGGCTGGTCTCGAACTCCTGACCACAGGTGATCCACCCGCCTCAGCCTGTCAAAGTGCTGGGATTACAGGCGTCAGCCACTGTGCCCAGCCCTGTGTTTAAGTTTTTAGAAACCACCAAAGTGTTTTCCACAAAGCTGCACCATTTTATGTTCCCGCCCACCATGTACGAGGGTTCCAATTTCTTCACATCCTCACCAATATTTTTTTATTTTCTGATTTTGAAATAATAGTCATCCTAGTGAGTGTGAATGGTATCTTATTGTGGTTTTGATATGCATTTGCCTAATAATTAGTGATGTTGAACATCTTTTCATGTACTTACTGGCCATGGGCATATTTTCTTTGGATAAATGTCTGTTCACGTCTTTTGCCCATATTTGAATTGGGTTGTTTGTTTTTGTTGTGTTGTAGGGGTACTTCATATGTTATGGATATATAATTTGCAAATATCTCCTTCTATTCTGTAGGTTGTGATTTCATTCCCTTGACGGTGTCCTGTGGTGCACAGAAGTTTTTCATTTTGATGAAGCGCAGTTAATCTGTTTTTTATTGCTTGGCCTTTGATATCATATCTAAGAAGCCACTGCCAAATCCAAGGTCATGAAGATTTCCCCCCATGTTTTCTTCTATGAGTTTTATGGTTTTAGTTCTTATATTTAGATCATTGGTCTATTCTGCCTTAAGTTTTGCATATGGTATGAGGTAGGGATTCAACTTCATACCTTTGCCTGTAGCGATATGATGGTTCAGCACCATTTGTTGAAGAGCATGTTGCTTGCCTTTAGCTGCTATGAGAGAGCATGTGTCTTAGAGGAAAGATCTTGCTCATTTCTAAAGTTGTGCTTTGAAAGTGTCTGAGCTGCAGTTGTTCTTCCTTCCCAGGTCAGTGTAGATTCTGCTCTTCCTAAGCCAGGGCGATGCAGCCATATTCACAGTCTCTTGTTCACTGGCTCACATCCCTGCTGCTGCGTCCCTACAGCAGCACCTCGCCCATGCCCCATTCTGTTATGGCCTCCTCTCCAAAGGATGGCGAGCCTAAGAACAACTGACCAGGGTTTCCACAGGAGACAGAGAACAGGCTGTCTGCAGCATGGGTTCCCAGTTGTGCTGACTATGAGCTGTGGTGCCTCGTGAGTGGGGCTCTCCCGACCACCCTGTCACCACTTGCATCAGAGTCCTGCGTGGTATCTGCCCGGGGGTCCTGAGTGTGCTGGCTGCTGCACTGAAGCAGATGGGTTGCTGAGCAGGAAGCCACAGCGTGACACACGGGCACTTTGGCCTTGCTTGGCCCCTGGAGAGCAAACACATAATGACAATAGGTTTTACAGGGATTAGGATTTATTTATTTTATCTGAAGGAGTTTAAAAATTGCTCTTGTTCTCTTGCTTTTAATTTTCACTCTCACCAGCCCTTCTGTCCTGGATACTGTGTGGTGAGGACCTCTTTCTCCATGTTAAGTTCACGTTGCTGAGTTGTGGCAGGATTGGTTTTCTCGTAGGATGGCTCAGGGCTGTGTTTCTTTCAGCTAATTGTGGCTACATTTTTGCCTCTGCATGTCCAATTTGGGTTTCAAATTCAGGATTATCTAAGTACTTTATGTTTGAAAATATTTTCCAGAGACCCCAAATTTCTTATTTATGTGCAGTGACTACTTTTTAATATTTTCAGCTGCCTTCTAGTTTCACACCTTCAATTGTGCTAATCCTTTGCATTTTAAAAGTTACACCAGCCTGTGTCAGTGTCTCATCAGTGCGTACCATAGTGCATGTGTCCCCATTCAGATGCACTTTCCGTGCCCTGAATTCTAGGGGGAGTGATAGAGGATATATTTCATTCTGAAATTCGTACTGTTTCTTTTTTAAGTTAAATATTTCAACAACAGTGGATGTTCTTGTCTTTTTTTAGAAAACATAAAAATGAATGTTTTTGTGGCACTTCTGCCTGGTCGAGTGGCGGTGTTTTTTCCCTGTGCAGGCCCCCAGGTGTGTGTGAGCGGCTGCCCTGGGGCCCCGTGACAGGGGATGCTTTCTGAACTCTCACTGGCATCTTCCTCCACAAATCCAGGTTGGCCAGAGACATGAATTCAGCATTACCTCTCCCATGTCCATGCATGAAGAAGCACTTTCCAGGCACACACACCTAAGTCGTTGGCCGCGGGTTCTTGGAGGGCGTGGCCTGAGCTCCCAGATGCCTCCTCTCTCGCCTAGCACTGCGCTGTGTCTTCCACACACAGGCTTGCCAGGGATCTACCCAACTTACTGCTTTGATTTTGTTGGATGAAAGCAGTTTATTAAATAAATGGGAAAATACTCCCCTTCCCCAGTTTCAAAAGTTAAGATGTAGTCTTATCTTTACTTAACATCCAACAATGCTGAAAGATGAAAGAAAGGAAAATGCCCTCTTTGCCCCGCCAGACCACAGTTAGCCACAATTCAGAGAAGGTCGTCGGTGACTTTTTGTAGATTCTCGAGCAGGAGCTCTCTTTTTTTTCTCTCTTTCCCTCTTTGTCTCCCTATGTCCATATCCATACCTATTACATACATGATAGAACAGCAATGGGATTTTTTTGTAGCTCCATAATATTTCAGTACTTAAAAATCCTCTATTAATGGGACTTAAATTTTCTTTGTATAGTAAGTAACACCTCAGTGAGCATTGTTGCACACGTGTCTTTATGTTTGGGGCTGATTGTTCTTATCATTATTGTTTTGTTAGGATAAAGTCCCAGAAACAGAATTGTGGGGACAAGGGGCATGCATGAGTCACCCTCATCATCAAGAGCGAGCCATTTGTGGCACGTGCACCCCACCCACTATGGCGAGATGCCTCCACACACCCTGCAGCCGTGCTGGGTTTTGTCTCAGTGACTGCAGTTCTTTCTGGGCTTCCTGAGAAGGAAGGGCCACAGGAGTCTGCCCAGGTGCTGGGGCAGGCATTGGTGACATCACTTATCGAAGCCAGGAGTGGGGCCGTGGGTGTGGGGCTGAGTAACAGACCCAGGTTACCCACAGTTGGGCAGGATGAAGAGTGCTTTCCTTAGGCTGGTTCCAGTCCACACACCAGCACTCAGCCAGTCAAGATGCGTCTTGTGAGCATCTCCTACATGCAAGGCTGCTGTAAGCACTGGGGTCTACCGGTGAGCCACACAGGAAAAGCCCCCACCCATTGCCACACCCGGTGCCGGGGGAAAGTCAAACAGTAGATGGGTAAATAAACAACTACATAATGGTAAATATGGCTGGCAGTGATGGAGTCTGCTCTGCAGAGGCACTTTCCGAAGTGTTTTTACATATTTACAGCTGTAATCCTTATAACAGCCTAGGGATGGGTCCTGCTAACCTTACATCATCCGTATTTTACAGATGAGAAAACAGAGGCATTGAGAAAGGAAGTCACTGGCCCAAGGAGCTGTGCCAAGCAATTGACTCTTAACCAGCGAGCTCTGGAGTGTAAGGCTTTACTCCCCTAAACTGGTCATTGCAAGGCAGGAGAATAGGATCTGGAGACAGGGATCCTTCACTTCAGCATCTGGTTGAAGGCTGAGCCTTCACTTCAGCCGCTGATTGGTTGTAGGCCAAGTCTTCATTTGCATAGGGTATAACTTCACTTTGGCCTCTGATTGGTCACAAGCCAAGTCTTCATTTACATAGGGTGTAACCAATAGGAAACCTCTAAAGGGTTCTCAAACCCCAGAAGATTTTGCAACTGGGGCTCCTGAGCTACTTGCTTTAGTGCCTGCTGCTGCTCTAGTGTATTTTCGCTTAAACGAATGTGCGTTTTCATTGCTTCATTCTTTCATTGCTTTGTGTATTTTGTCCAATTCTTTAACATGTCAAGAACCTGGAGGACTCGCAGTGAAGACCCTCCCCCGTAACAACCACATGTGCTGTCAGGGATAGATGCTGCCCTGAGAATGATGAAGCCAGCGTCTAGGGGAGGTCCTGGTGTGGGCGGAAGCTGTGATGTTCTGTGCTCTATGGCAAGGCTTTGGAGGGCTTTGACTGGGCCAGAGCAAGTAACTATAAAATGTCAGAACTTAGAAGAAAAGCGTCATGTACTCTGACAAGAAGAAGCATGTCACTAAGAGGAAGTTGTCACTAAGGGGAAGAACTTCTGAGAACTCCGCAAAGGACCCGGTTAGGTAATTCTTGAAAGCAGCTGCTCATTCAGGGATAATGTAATATTTTTCCAACATTTATACACGTTCACCTTATTTAAGAATTGCCTCAAAACACAGAAAAATGCAAGCTAATCTTATGAAGCTCAGAGTATCTTGATTTTAGAATCTGTAAGAGACAATAATAAAGCAAACGTTCTAAGCATATTTTGTTTGTAAACATAGGTTTAAAACCCTAAATAGAATATTGGGGAAAAGAAAATAACAGTACATTATATAGTTATTCATTATCAAAGGTTTTATTACAGGACAGTTTGTTATACAAGGAAAGCGGTATAAATCATGTAAATATGAGAGAATGTTTTGAAAAATAAAGATAAAATATTTCAGTTTTCATAACTGATTTTAAAATACCCAAGTTGGAGAGAATATGTAGTTCTTACAAGTTGGGGATCATTTGAAAGCAAAAATGAATCTTTTTCATGGCTGGAAAACTCTAGAGGCCTTGTCTTAAGAGCTGTGTTCTGAGGTTGACCTGACGGTAGCACATGTGTTCAGTATGGCTTGAGATATCAGCAGTTTCATTAAGATGGGAAGAACTAAAATAAATTCACATAAAAAGACTCAAAAAGATTCAGAAAATTTTATAGATTATCAGAAACCCACTAGAATCAGCGTATTTTGTATTTGCCAATAATTAATAGCTAGAAAAGTTCAACAGCAAAATAATTTTGATTAAAATACATATTTTTACATAACAAAAGAGTCCTATGAATTTCCTTATTTCTGTGTTTGGCAAATTTAGATTTACCTGTCATTTGTCACAGGCTGGTGGAGTTCAGTGTTACATTCTCTGTAATTCCTTCTAAATTTTTTTTTTTTTCGTTTGATTTATCACTTTTTTTTTGAGACAAAGTCTCGCTCTTGTTCCCCAGGCTGGAGTGCAATGGTGCTATCTCGGCTCACTGCAACCTCTGCCTCCCAGGTTCAAGCAATTCTCCTGCCTCAGCCTCCTGAGTAGCTGGGATTACAGGCACCTCCCACCACGCCTGGCTACTTTTTGTATTTTAAGTAGAGACGGGGTTTCACCATGTTCGCCAGGCTGGTCTCGAACTTCTGACCTCGGGTGATCTGCCTGACTTGGCCTCCCAAAGTGCTGGGATTACAGGTGATTTATCACTTTCTCAGCTCCCTTAGTCATTTTCTTTTTATCCTCTGCACACGTGTTTATTTTAAATTTTAATTATAAATCTCTGATTAAAGAATTAAACAATACATAGACCTTATCTGCATCATTTAAAGAAAAACAATAGCAGTGACCGTGTGCACTGTGAGACAGAGACCATTGCAAGGACATTTATATGTCTGCTTTTCACTGTGTTGTTTCCAAAAAAAGTTTTATCATACATGCACATGTTCCTAAACAACATGATTTTAGTTTTATGTTTCTGAACTTTATGTAAATGGAATTATACTATATGTTTTCTATTTTGTGGGTTCTTTTTCAGGCAGGACTGGTTTCGAGAACCATGTTTCTGCATGTAGCTCTAGGTAACTGGTGTTCATTAGCGTCTTGCATTCAATTTTGTGAATTTTCACAACTTTGACTCGTGTTCAGATGTGGCTGCTCTCAAACATGATGTCGTGGACATTGTTTTGTGTGTTTTCTGGCACACGCAGACTTGGGCCTTTGCCAGGTCCCTGCCCGGGGATGGGAGTGCCGGGTCACGGCTAAGCCACTTTTAACTCTGTGTGGCCTCCAGCACGGCCACGCCGTCTTACACATAGTGCCAGTGTCCTCAGACTGACCAGGGCGCCTTGCTACTCGGTCCCGGGAGGTGACCCTCGCCTGACCTGTACCTGACCGCCAGCCTGCTGTGCCAGCCATCAGTGTCTTCTGACACGGGGCGCCCATTTTTCTGTTAGCTGTTGGTTTTGTTTTCTTAATCATTTGCAGAATTGATGTATCTGGGTGTGTGTGGCTTCCTTCCAGCAGCTAACGGGAGGCTGTGGCTGGCCGTGTGCTGCCTTCATTATCACAGCTTCCTATGGCCACTGCTCCTTAAACTTTCCTGTATGTGGATATTACTTGTTTGCTGTTTCTTGTTGAATATCAGATATCCTGTTGTTTTTTTTTTTTTTTTTTTTTTTTTTTTTTTTTTTTTGCTTTTACTTTTCTTCTGGAAGTAACATCCTTTAGAAATTCCTGCAGAAGTTCCGTGGTTTGGTCGTATGAAAGTTGCCTCCTTTCCCCTTCATTGTTGAATGATCCCTCACAGAAGACAGTGCTGGGGAGACGGCTGCTCTTCCCCAGGGCTCTGAGGATGTGATTGGTTCACTCAGTTCCACTGTGGCTGTTCACTTCCTTGGTAGGAATCTGTTGTGTCTCTCTGGGTGTCTTGTGGTCCTAGTGTTCTACATTTTTAGTAAGAGTTTTCACTTACCCCTGTTGATATTTTTTTGGACCTCCTCAATCTGAAGATTAGTGTCTCCCCGTAATAATGGGGAATTTTATTCCTTAACTTTTTTCTTTTTAACTTTTAATTTTGCTGTAATTTCAAACTTACAGAAAATCAGCAAAAAATAGTCCAAAGAATTACTGTTTATTTGTATGCATCCTTTGTTTTTTTTCAGAATCATTTGAAGGTTAGTGGTAGATGTGATGCCTTCCCCCAACTAATCCAGGCCATGTTGCCTCAGATAAGCGTGGTCGCTCTTCAACTACGTACAGGGAATAGAGTTGGAAAATAACAGCGATCCGGTGTTGTTCTCTCATCTGTAGGCCTTATTTATGTTTTGCTGATGGTCTATTGATGTCTTGTTATCAACAGGAGATGACAGGCCCTGCAGAGCATTCAATTCTCATGTCCTCCCTAATCTCCTTTGCTCCGGGACAGTCTCCTCATCATCTTTATGTTTCATGACATTCACATTTTAGAAGCACAGGGGCGGCTGTTTTGTAAAATGCTTCTCAGCTTGGGATTTCGGCAGTTTCCTTGTGATTGGACTCCAGCGATGCCACTGGACTTGGAGGCCGGCCACCGCAGTGGTACTCAGTGATACTGATATTTCGTTGCTGCTGATGCTGCCTGGAGCCTCTCAGTGAAGGTGGTGCTGGCGGGTGTTTCCGCTGTGAAGTTACATTGTTTCCTGCCTAATTAGCAGGTATCTGCTAGGGAGATAATCTGGGACTGTGCAGACAGCCTGCTACTCCCCGAGCACTGACCCGCAAGTCTCAGCCTCTTCCATGGTTCTTGCCTGAGTCTGTTATTGTCCTGGTGGCGGCTACTGGTCATCTGGTGCCACCATTCTTATGTTCAGGATGGGAAGCCCTCATTAACCTCAAGAGGTTCTTGAAACTGTGACTTTTAAGTGAAATAATACAGAAGAAAACCAAGGTTTTTTTTTTTTCTCACCAGTGTTACAATCAAATGACTGTTGAAGGACTGGCATTGTTTGAGGACCCTCTGTTGTTGGCTTCAAGTTGCAGTTTCCGAGAACCTATAGACGACGTGAAATGTGGACTCACGTAGTTAACTTTCTACTGTAAAGAGCATTCCTTTCCTCCTGATTTATGGTTTTCCTTATTGTTTACTTACATTAGTTTGATCTTGTAGATTCCTAACTTATTAACTGGGTTATAACCTTTTATTATCAATATCTGTTCTGCTGCCCAAATTGTTCTAGTTTGGCCAATGAGAGCCCCTTCATGCTGGCGTTTCTGGCAGGTGCCCCCGTTTGGGGGCCCTTCTTTACCCTCTTGGATACACAGACTGTCCCAATCTCTCCTGTACTTTCCCTGCCCTGGCCTGGAATCAGCTGTTTCTCAAGGCGGCCTGGTTCCTTTCTCGGGGAATGCTATTTAGAAACCGGCCCTCGGCAGCCGGAGCTGTGAATAGATGTGTGTAGATCCGCCCCTGCACCCCCACACACCGGCCCCACCCGCACACATGGCACTTCAGTTCCAGCCCAGCCTCACAAAGGCCGTCAGCCGCCCTTCTCCTTTCACATTTGTTACTCCCTCCTCTGACAACGAGACACGGAGCTCTCAGAATCCATAATGTACTTCCTTATTTGTTCAGTCTCAATCCCAGAATATTCAGAGATTATTAAACTATGCCTCTGTGAAAAAGAAACCCCCAGCTAGAGTCCAGCAGTCACTGAAGGCGTATGGTCCAGATACCGGGTCTAAAAGCCACTTTGGCAAGTTCTTATGCACACCCCACCCTGCCCCAGCGTGGTTATGTTACTCATTTGAAATGGGGTTTGGTTATTTGTTTCTGTTTGTATTTCATTTTAGAATTTTCCCCCCTCTTGGTACTTTTTGATTGTATTAATTTTCACTTTTTGATTATGTGAAACCCAATTGCAGTTTCAAAAGCCAGAACTGTATAGGAGCCAGACCCAGAGAAGCGGGTCCCCTACCCCTGCTGTTCCCCTGTCCTTCCCACCCTGTCCCCACGAGCTACCCTTTCTTTCCTGGGTGGCCTTGTGCGCTTTAATTTGCCCCCTTTCTTGCACAGAAAGAATGTCCTATAGGGAACTCCTCTTCCCTAGCAGCATGTCCTGGAAGCCACACCATGTCTGTCCACAGGCTCCTGCTCATTCTTGAGGACAGCCACGTACACTCGGGAATTCGTCCAGCCACTCTCTTACATAGGGACAATTGGTGTACTGTACAGGGCAGTGGTACGATCACGGCTCACTACAGCCTCCACCTCGTGGGTTCAAGCAATTCTCCCACCTCAGCCTCCCAAGTAGCTGGGACTACAGGCCCGTGCCACCATGCCTAGGTAATTTTTTATCTTTAATTTTTTGTAGAAATGGGGTCTTGCTGTGTAGCTCAGGCTGGTCTCAAACTCCTGGGCTCAAGTAGTCTTCCCACCTTGGCCCCCCAAAGTGCTGGGATTTACAGGTGTGAGTCACTGGGCCTGCCATCTGAGTTGTATCTTCACAGTTGGCTTATGGAGTGATTTCTATCAAAAGATAAGCAGATATATCATTTTGTTAGCTTTTTTCTCAAAATTTCCTGTAGGAAACTTACATCAATTTGCATTTCCGCCAGTGGTGTCTGAGCGAGCCTGTTCCCACAGGGCTTTGGAGTGGAGCGTATTACTTATTTGCTCTTTTGGTACATGAAGGATATTTCAGTTTGTAGGGGCCTTTTTTCTGTCTTTGCCTTTGGCTTTTCTGTTAGGCTTTTGGTCTCTGTTCTCACAGTTTGTGAGAGTTCTACTGATGTAAGGGATTTTGGCCTTTATCTTTCATGTGTATTGCAAGTAACTGCTCGCAGTTTGTCCACTGTATTTTGACGTTCTTTCTCATGCTGCTTTTGCCCGTAAAAGGTTTTTCCTCCATGTATCAACCTTACTGTTTTTTTAAATTGCATCTGGATTTTCAGTCCTGGTTAGAAAGCCTTCCTTGAATTCCGGAAGATGTTTTCTTCGAGTGCTTGTACGGTTTCGTTTTTCATATTTGCATCCCCGATTCGTTTGGAGTTTACCCTTGTGCGTGGCGTTAGGTTTGGATTTACTGTTAGCTTTTCCCAGACGGTGGCCCAGTTGTCCCAGCACCATTTATTAAAACATCCCTGTTTGTCCCAGTGGTTGAGATGGCACCTTTATCCTGCCCTGGAGTTTCGTCTGTCCTTCGTCTGTGTCTGGACTTTCTCACCGTCACCTGGTCTGCCGGGTTGACGGTGCCTGTTGTGCTCTCTGAAGTGTAGGGGCTTTGAGGCATGTTTTAGCGTGTGGTTGGGCATGCTGGGTTTCATTTTGAATGTTTCTCTAGCGCTCGTGCATCGGCATTGCCTGTCGCTGTCCCATCATCTTTCTTCTTTCTGTCTGGGATTCTGATTAGGTGCGTAAACCAAAAGTATCTGAGACAGGTCTCACTCAATTTTAAAAGTTTGTTTAGCCAAGCTTAAGGACGTGCCTGTGACACAGCCTCAGGAGGTCCTGACAACATGTGCCCAAGGTGGTCGGGGAACAGCTTGGTTTTATACATTTTAGGGAGACAGGAGACATGAGACACCAATCAGTATGAGGAAGATGAACATTGGTCCAGCCCAGAAAGGCGGGACAACTCGAAGTGTGAGGCTTTCAGATTATAGGTAGATTTTAAAATGTTCTGATTGACAGTTTGTTGAAAGAGTTACTATCAACACAAAGGAATGTCTGGATTATGATAAGGGGTTGTGGAGACCAAGGATTTACCATGCAGATGAAGCCTCTGGGCAGCAGGCATCAGAGAGAATAGACTGAAATGTTTCTCATCAGACTTAAAAGAGTCTGTTCTATCAGCAATTCCAAAAAGGAGGAGGGTATCATGAGGCATATCTGGCTCCCCCTCCCCGTCACAACCGGAACTAATTTTTCAGGTTAACGTTGGAATGCCCTTGGCTGAGAGGAGGGGTCCATTCAGATGGTCGGGAGCTTAGAATTTTATTTTTGGTTTACAGATGTGTGTTACCATGTCTTCCTCTGTCCTTCCAGTCCCCTAACCTCTCCTGCTTTTTATCTCTTTACCTTTATGTGCTGCATCCTGGGTCATTTCTTCAGTGCTATTTTACTGTTCGCTAATTCTCTCTTCAGCTCTATCTATTAATACTTGATTAGTTAACTCACTCATTTAGTTTTAAATTTTAATGATGACAGTTTTGTTTCTTCAAGTTCCATTTGGATCATTCAGATCCATGTGACACTTCTGATAGTTATTAATAATAACAGCTGAGACATCTGTCTCCTTTCTTCCTTACCCTTGTTCCAGGGAGAGTGTAGGCTCTTCTAATGCCTCTTTGGCAGATGGGAAGCTAAGGCACAGGGAGGTTGAGGAAGCCACCAGGGTTGTACAGTCACTAAGTGACAGGACCTGGCGGCCACTAGCTCCAGCCTCACCCTGGATGACCTCTCTTGTTTCTTCAAGTGTCCTTCACATGTGTTTTGGGTTAGTACCTGATTTTCCTACAATTGAGGTCTTTCCGGGACTTACTCCCGCTACCCATGGTCCTTGATTGTGACTTGATGTCCATCCTTCTTGTGGATGTTATTTTGAGGTTCATAGCGTGTTTCTCTAGAGAAGGTTTCTGCCGGGTGCTGGGAGGTGCTGCCTGGGACACGCCTATGTTTGCAGGTGCCAGGGATGCTCGTCAGGCCTCATGGGTTGTCTGAATTCTCCCCAAACCATTGCGAGGGGTCTGTGATTATGAGTTTTGAGGGGCGTCCTCTCTCGATTTGACCCCTTCTAGCCAACATGAAGCCCAGGCCCGGACATGTCCCTTGCAGGCCTGTCTTCTGGCTTCCCCTGCCAAGGGAGCTACAGCCGCTCCCCACACACGCTCACAGGGACAGTGCAGTGGGTAAGTGGCAGTGCAGGTGGCTGTCCCCAGGACAGGCCCTGGGCTCCAGGCTGCCTTTCGTGTTTGATTCGCCCTGCCTTGAATTCCTGTCTTTGGAGTATATTCCTCACTCTTCAGCCAGCTCAGCCCTGAGTATAATTAGACGTCTCTAAAAGTGCGTGTGCCATATTGCCAGGCGTGAAGGCTTTTCTGAATCTTCCTGTCACCAGTGCTGTACATTGGCTTCCTTTTGAGGCCGTTATTTTCATAAGAAACTTTCTGTGTCCGTAACTTCCAGCAAAGAATCTGGGATATCTGGGGGTCTGGAAGTGCTAAGGGCCTGACCAGCTGTGTTTGCGAAGTGGCATGGAAAACTGGGACGATTCCTGTCATCCTAACCTCTCGTGAGGTTAGGAAGAGTCCAGCCTTCGATACCAGTGCTCAGTGGGACGGCCAGCCCCCGACTGGAGGAGCAGGCTTGTGGGCAGCGTGGGGATACTTGGTTCTAATCCAGATCTTCACACTCTTTGGGGAGGAGGCCGTTTCCAGCAAGTGAGCATCCCTTGGGTTTCTCCTCAAAGCCCCTTCTAAAATTAGTCCCTGGCTGCTGCAGGGACATTTACATCAGCGCATTTTGTCAAGTACTTTTGTTGCTTTCCATTAAGAGCATATTTAAAAATATGAAATGAATTCAGGCAGAAGCCAGTCTGTGCCGCTGAGAACATCTGTGTGCTGGTGAGAGGCAGAGACTGGGCAGTGGATAGCAGGCCGCAGCTTCCTCCTCTGCCACCTCGGAACGCCCCCAGGGAGGCACGGGACAGAGCCCAAGCCTGAGTGAAGCTCCCTGGCTGGGGGCACACCCTGCGCCAGGCTGGCCACCTTGACTCCTTGCTCTGCAGGCTGCACCCCACCCCTCATCTGCCTCCTGTCGGCAGCCAGTGAGAGGAGCGTGGGGCCTGACAGCATTGCCTGCCTCCTGGCTGGCCGCCCCCACAGTGCCGAGCTGGGGCGGTCTTCAGAGGCTCCGGGTCTCCCTCTGCAGATGAAGACATTGGGGGAACGTGGCCTGCCCACAGTCAGCAGGCTCCCCTCTCCGTGTACCAGGCTAGTCTGCCGGTGCCATGGCAGCTGGGCCACCACCACATTCTGCCCTCAGTGCTGTGGCGCCGTCGAAGGGCATGCCTTGGAGGATCCACAGGAAGACCAACTTCATATCCATGGGACATGCCGTCAGCAATGCCACGGACCTTGTTCTGGATGCAGTTTTCCGTTTTTATGAAGGCAAGCGTGGATGTTTTCATTTCGTTGGACGCATAGAGGAAAGGAGAGGACTTCTCTGTAGCCCAGCAGCCCATTCTTAGTGTTTGCTTTAGAATGGAGGACCGTGAGGGACATTTTCCTTGTGAATTTCACCATCTGGCTTTGGCCTTCTTTCCAACAATTGAGGAATAAAGGGCCTAATGTGGAACTATGTGGGTGCGTGTCCTGCGTGTGGGCTCCTGGGCCACCGTGGATGGTGGCGCTGGCAGCACCACTGCCATGCAGTTGGGGGTGGGCAGCAGGCCTCTTGGCAGCAGCTAGTGTCCTTCTCATCTTCCCTGTCAGGCGCTAGGAGCCCTGGCACCAAGGCTGTGGTGATGGTACCGGGGTCTCTCAGTTGGGAGGGGCTGCATTTCCTCTGCCGCACGGGTGGCTGGCTGGCCTGGTGTCATGCCCTGCCCAGGGGTGCCCCCGCCCACCCCTCCTTCCGGGTTGTGGTGTGGTAGGTGGCACCTTGGTGTCCAGTGCTTTGTGATGGTGGCAGTGATGTCAGCGCCGAGGTTCCTCAAGTCTAAACTGAGATGATCTGGTGTGATTTTTCTTGGCTTTCAATTTTTTGGGTAAGGCTTTTAGTGGGCATTCTTCTCTGTTTCCTTTTCCTCATGTTAGTCTAGGGCCCCAGGGAACCGCAGAGCCTCCGCTCTGGGAGGAGCCTTTAGAGAAACCCTTTCTGAGCTCTTCCTTTCACAGGGGGGCGCTCAGAGCCACCGCGTGGGCTGCCCAAGGCCTCTTAGGTCAAGGACCCTCCTGGCTCCGGTCCACACTTCTCCCTGCCATGTCCCCGTGAGGAGGCACCGCCCCGTCACTATTCCACGGTCATTGTAACACCTGCCGTTGAAAAGCATGGGAGCTTCGTGTCAGAATGTAGTTTAACATGTATTGTAACATTTGCTTAGAACAGAAACTTGAAGTTCTCTAAGAAACGGAGTCCCCCGTGTGTGATTTTGGAGGGGCTGAGCTGTCGTTTCCTGTCATGGATCACAGTGCCCCCCTCCCCCTCACCTATGAAATAATGACAGCGGCCTCCGTTTCTACAAAGTCCTCAGTCGCGGGTGCTGTTTTATATCGTAAATCTGTCATCTTCAACTGGATGGTGTAACGCTCGGATTCTACATTTCCCGGATGCTCGGAAAGAAGTGCCAGGAGTTATGTGTTCTGCGGATCAGGACAGCTGACGCCGGCTGAGGACACTTCATCCACTGTTTGCACGGTGCTTGACAAATGCTACCCAGTCTAACGGTCCGGGTCGGGTGTCTCTGGGCTTGGTGCCTGCTTGTGCCACATATCTCAATGCCAGGCAAGACCAGCGTGCCGGTGACACAGCAGGGGACATGCGGGGTTCAGGCTGCTGAGAGCTCGGAAGGGGCCAGGCCGTCCCCCTGGCCCTAAGGCTGCAAGGCTGTGCCCTGGGGCTGCAGAGCGGGCACCTCACTCTGCGGGGTTGTAAAGTGGAGCTGATGCTGCTTGACCCCATGAAAGCTCACAGGCCTTTAAGGTGCCTGGTAACGCTGGAGTGAAACCACAGGTAGCCAAGAAGACCTGCCTGTCAGACTGTGACCGCGCAGATCTCAGCAGAGTGTTTAAAAGGTGCTCTTTGCACGCGGTTTTGGAGTTGTGGTGCTGCTCTGGCTTAACATTAGGGCTCAAGCAGGTTAACGTCAGGGTTCTTTTTCTTAAACGGCCAGTGGCCGTGGTGGTGTTGGTCGTGGCTAACCTGGCACAGGGCAGCAGAGATCCAGGTGTCAGGCCAGTGAAAAGGTTGAAGCCTCTCACCAACACGTCTGTTTTGGAGGGAAGTGTTGGACATTGTGTGAGGCCCCTCTGCACTCAGCGACCCTGCCCTGTGCTCCCGGGCCCAGTTTTGGGTCTGCTTGGTTGGCATCAGGGTCCTGGCCCTGTCTGTGTTTTGGGGCCTCTGTTTGCTTATCATACTTGCATCATTGCCTTTACTCCCCGGGGGGGGAAGGAGGGAGGTCCTGAAGCCATTCAGCCCTGCCAACCTGGGGCCGCCCTTGTGCCTGTGCTGTGCTCTTTCTGCTGGGCAGTCCTGCCCTATGCAGTCTCATGGAGGTAGGGCTCATGGGAGGGGCCTTCCCTCGGCCCCAGCCATCCTCCCGGAACATCACTGTCTCACAGACACACTGTGACCATTTTCTGTTGAACCTACTCTGTGAAACATTCTCTGTCCTTGGTTCAGGGGAGAGCGAAATCCAGAATCTGCTGAACACCAATGCTGTCACTCAGAGTTGGTGTGTCTGCTGTCTGCAGAGCCCTGGACCAGGCTTGAGGGACACCTGGGGCTTCCACCCACATCCAGGGCAAACCTGACCCCCAAGTCACTGAGATGTCGGTTTTTCTACTAATCACGTTGGCTTTGGCCATTCTGTGTGCTAATAAGAAGTATTGTGTTCTCACCTGCACTTGGGCAGAACGGTTCACCCCAAGGCTGAATGACTGCTGTGGACCATTCCCCCAGCAGGGCGTCCTGGGGGTTTAGTGGTTTGATTCTGAGCACCTTCACTCGCAGAGCCCCTTAGTGGGTTCCCTAACTGGACGGCTGACCCTGCTGTGGAATCTGACTTTTTCTGGACTGAAGAGGATGGGCTGCTCTGGAGAAACTCCTTGGGCCTTGTGCCTGATGCTGGTTCGGGCTGCCCTGGCCACCCTTCCTCCATGCCCCATGGGACCAAGTGGCAGCATAGGAGGGGGCAGCTTCCAGAACACACTTCTGCTAGAGGCTTCTGGCCTCCGTGCTGGCATGGCCACATCCATGGCCTGAGTGTGCGATTGGAATGGTTTTATCAACACCAGTCCTCACAGCTTCCCCAGATGAGCAAAGGAGAAGGGGATGGTGTGTGGGGGGATTGCCCTCCCTTGAGGCCCCCCAGCTCCCAGGATGCTTGCTGGCGGAGCTCTGCCCGCGGTGGGGGCCATATGACTTGACCTCCGTCTTCTCCCTGGGCCCCACACTGGCCCTTGCCGGCAGGAACTCCTGCCCGTCTACAAGGCCAAAGCCTTCTTCCAGGTGCAAAAGTAAATGCAGGCCAGAGATAAATTGTACTTCCCTCTAACTTGGATGTGGAGTGACAGGAAGGAAGCAGGAGTGGAGCTGAGTGTTAGTGAGAGGTGGCTGAGAAGGCGGGGTCCTGCTTCTTGCTTCCTCGGGCATTTGCTCTAAGTGCTGGGTTTCAGCCTGGAATGATGCAGCCTCTGCACTAAATTTGATTCGGTGAACGTTCATGGCCCTGAATATAAACAGTGTTCTGGGCGTTCTTTGCGACTCTTGAGCCGAAACACTGTGGTGATCTCTCGTATCATCTGCTTGTTATGTAATGTGACAACATGGATATGAAATAGAAACCAGATGTCAGGGTGGAGCGGCTGAATTCTTCCTCAGCGATCACCGCCGGGAGAGCAGGACTTGGGTTTCTCCTGAGTTACGGCGCCGAACGCCCTCAGAAAAACGCCTTTGGAGCGGTTTCTGGGATTAAGCGAAAGTCTAGGCTGAAGGTAAAGTACCAAGTCGGTACGATTAACTCTTTTTTAAGAAACTTGTAAGGGATTTTCTGTGCTGTTATGTAACTGCTCAGTGTCTTCCAGTGAGCTGGCGGCTTGTTATCAAGAATCCACTTAGAATGTTTGAACTCAGCCTCTGGGGGAGCTGGGAGCATTGTGCCACCTCCAGGTGCCTACAGCGCGCTTCCGAGGGCTTGGGTGTAGAGGAAAGGGAAATCACCTTTCGCCTGCGACAGCCTTGCCCTTGGGTCCGGAAGCAATGAGGACTCGGAATGTGAGCGCCCTGCTACAGGTACAGGCCCCAGGGGAGTGAAGGCGCTGGCGGACAGCAGTCTTGGCACTTTGTGTTAGCAGATTCAGAGTTTCTGCAGCGGCTGAACCCCTGCACTGGGCTGTAAGTGGGGACACCCGGAGGCCTGTTAACTGCACTGTGCCTGGATTACACCATGAACATAGATCTTTGTGCTTTTGAAATACAGAAAACGAGCTCACCTAGATGCGAAGTGTAGTTCTGGAAGCAGTATCTGGCTGTGGATAGAGGTTATGTATTCCACCAACAATATCTTCATGATTGTTATTTTCCTTTGGTAGCTGATCTTTCAGAGAGATCTGCAGATTCCTCACTTTGCTAAGACCCTCTGGAAACAGGGAGCTAAGTAACTCCTCACTCCCGAGTTGATTATAGCCTCATGGAAGTGTGGAATTCTTATTAGGAAAGACTGTTGCTGAGTGCCAAGCAGGTTATCCTCTTGTCCCGTGTCACTAGGGGGCCAGCTTGATCAGGGAGAAGGTGAGTGTGGCTCCCTCGCATCCCCAAGGCAGTGGACTCCCCCCGGTCTCTAGCTCTCTTGTCCCTAAGCTGATAGCTCATGGTCATGGAGGGCTTCCTGCATGCTGACCACCCCCAGCTCACAGATGAGGACGCTGGGACCCAGGGAGGGTGAGTGATGAGGTGCAGGAAGGACGAGTGCCAAGGCCCAGGGAGGGCATGTGACGGGCCCGGCTCTCACCGTTGGGGGTGGGATGGGCCATCCTTGGCTCCTGGCGGCTCGTTGCTTTGCAGCGGCTGGTTGCTGTGTGGCCACTCACTTTGGGGGGAGGGCGACACTTTGCTGGGTGTTGCTGCTGGGCCTTGTTTTCCGTTTTCAGGTGGGGATCAGGAATTCCGAGAGAGTGGCTAAGTGTGATGTGGCTCGGGGTGTGTGGAGATGTGTGTGACAGTCCCCAAATCCACAGTGGCTGTGGGGTGGCATTTCAGGCCGGTAGAAATGCCTCTGGAAAGAAAGCATGAAACACTCAACATCCTCATTGCGTTTTGCTTATTCTAAAAGAGAACATGAAGAAGATCATCCCAGCAGCATTTGCTTAGACCGAGTGCGGTCACGAGAACATTGTCTGAGTGAGGAGGGCTCCTCTCACATGCGTTTTCTTGAGCAGGAGTTGTTGTTTGGCTATTTGGAAAACCATGTTTAGGGTGCCTAGTGAGTCTGCGAGGTCCAGGAGGCAGGGACACTTACTTTTTCTAGGCGAGAGGATGGAGCTGCAGAGATAGGCCTTAGTGACCACTGGGCCTTCGTATCTCTGGCAGGTCCCTGACTGGTGGTGGGAGGGGAGTTCCTTTTTGTGGCTACTTGGTCCTTTGACGACTTGGGGTACCCACCCTTCAAACCCCTCCCTCCTGGGGCCCAGTGGCCACCTCTGGGCATCACGGGGAGCCACTCTTGTGTCGGCGTCTCCAGCTCCTCAGTGCTCTGCTTCTAAACAGAACACCCTCTTGTTTCTAAAAGTAGCCCATGGTCTCCCGAGGGTCCTGGGCGCAGCCCCCACTCAGCTGAGGATGACCACTGGGGCACGGACCCTACCCCAGGCCCTGGGCTTTGTGCCCAGGGCTCTCTTCTCCTTCCCTGTCAGGGTTTCTAGACCCTTCGTGGTCACCCAGGGTGGAAGGCAGGCACAGAGCTGGAGGGTGTGGCCTGAGATGGATGACTCGGGCCTCCAGGCTCACCGGAGCACTGAAGTCCAGAGGGCGAGTGTGGGAAGGATGGTATCACCCACCCTGCCGGTGGCCCCTGTGGTCCTGCGGCTCCTGCTGCTTCCAGGTCACCCTGGGCCCAGGGTGCAGGGCCCGCTTGGGGAGGTGCGCACTGGAGGCTCAGGCCCTCCTTGGACACTCCTGAATGCCCCTGTGCATCCCTGCAGCTCCTCCCAGAAGGTTCTCTCCATCCTCTCTGGCTCCCTGGGGGTGTGTGGGAAACCAGGCCAGGGTCTCCTGGTTGTTGACTGAGGTGGGGTCCTGCCTTCGCCCCTTAGCATTCACCCCCTACCCCTTATCACCATGTAAAACCCTGTGGGCCCTGGGCCCTGGCTGCTCTGCCATCACCTGGGCAGTGTGGGGGGCACATGGGGGCACGTGGGGCGCCTGTCGTAGCCCCTGTGTTTGACCTTGTTTAGGTGAAGAGCACCCTTTCCAGCTCACATTTTGCATCACGACCGGGAAAGGTACGAAGCGAGTGTGTCGGGGCCTGGATGATTTGATGTCTCTACGGGCCGAGTATGGGACACACGATAGCTTGGCCCCGGGTCAGGTATTAGTCAGTCCTTGCTGGCACCTGGGCAGGGACACATCCGTGGATGGGGCCTGGCCAGGTGGCCTCTGAGGTCCTGTGTTGCAGTCACTGACTTGCTGGACCTGGGTGGGGGCTCACCCACCATGGATGGGCCAGGTAGCTTCTGGAATCACTAGAGAGATGAACTTCTTTTGCCTTCTAAATGTGTGAAAAGATGGGAAATGAGAGGAAAATAAGGGGAAATCAGATCTATTCAGGAAAATGACTTTCCAGGGAAGAGCTGGGGTCCCTCCATACCCAGAACCTTCGGTTTCTAGAAGCAAGGTGGACCGAGGTCGGCAGCATTCTTTGAGACCTTGAGTGATGAAGTAGTTACTTAGGGACAGTGTTTCTCATGTAAAGCCAGGCAGTCTAGGGCACTAGGAATCATTTCAGCGCTGGGGAGACGCAGACGTTGCGCTTGCCCACGGCACTGCGTTCATCTGAAATGCTGGTGGCTACACACAGCTCTTTATTGCTGTTCCTGCGCGGTGTCCTGGAACGCTGTCAGGTTAAGGGCAGTCTCGTTCGCAGTCGAGTTTAGGGAACGGGGTCAGAGAGCACTTGCTAAAGCTTCCTGTGCGCACATGGAATTGTGTGTGCATGTGTGTTAAATAAATGTATTTCAACCTGAAAGACAAGTTTCATGGCCATGAGTCTAGGGATGGCTAGAATTTAGTCACTCAATGAAACTAAGCCACACCATCACAAATAACGTGAACATGATTGGAAAACAAACTCAGTTCTTATTCATTTACCTACAAGTCTGGAAACTTCTAGAACTTATTTCAGCATTAAAATAAATAGTTTTGTTTTTTTTTTTTTTTTTGAATATACAAATATACAAAAATAAGGAAAAGTTTGAAAGCCTCTTGCCCCTCTGTCCCAGACCTGACAGAGTGGCTTCCACAAAGAAAGGGGCAGAAGCCGGGGCTGTCAGTGCCTGCAGGACGTTGTTGGCCTCACAGATGACCCAGACTCCCCAGTAATGAAGCCGCAGACCCACAGCGAGCCGCTCACTCCAGGCTCAGCCAAGCTGACGGGCCAGAGGAGTAAGGAATGTTCCCTACCATTGTCCAGAAAATGTAACGAGGGTGAAGGTGTGCCAAGCAGACTCCCCGTGTCAGCCCCGAGGCGCCTGCCATCGCTTTCAGAAACCTGACTACCAACCTAGATCAAAACTGACTGCTTGGTCATAGCCATGCAGTTAGAAAACACAGCAGCAGTCCTCAGATGAGTGTGACCATATTCATGTTACTCAAGTTGCTTTATCATCTGCATTTGAAGGAATGTGGTGAGCCTCCTGTGTGTGCCCACGTGGCAGTGGGCACCTCTGCCCCCCACAAAGGCTAAGAACACAGAGCCTGCAGTACAGGCCCTGCCTCCTGACATGCCCCAGGCCGGCTGGAAGAAAGTGTGGGACTGTCCCGTTGACATGGGGAGGGGATGGCTGGACTCTGACGCTCACTGTGTGTTCTCTGCTGGGCCGTGTGGCTCCCTACAGAGACTCTGGGTGCCCAGTATTCACCTTCTCCTATGTGTGTGTATATATATTATATATACATGTATTTACTAACTTAGAAAGCCCCCAAACGGGCCTTGTTTCTGCTTGACAGCATCCACAGCATGTCATTCCTAAGCCCCACTGAGGAGATTCAGAAGCAACCAGTTCCCCCCGGAGCCTGCACGCTAGGCACAAGGGTCACAGCTTCGTTGACAGCTCCTGACCCCAGGAGCCGAGGGCCGGACGTGGTAGGGCCTGGCAAAGGGGCACTGCCTTGTGTGTGAGGTGTTTCCGCCAGTCAGTCCCTTTTAAAAACAGCGTATCTTTTGAAGAACAAGAAGTTTACGCAGGCATAAACAACTTACTTTGCGCATGGAGCTTTTAGGACGTTTCATGTCTGTTACATTATAGCCTCTGTCCTCATGGGGGCTCTGAGTTCAGCAGCGCCTGAGCTGTTAATCTGCTTTTTCAAATTATTAATAATGAAAGTAACACCATGCCACCAGCTGGTATCATTTCATGCTTTCTGTGTGCCTGGTGTTTACACGGCTTATCTCATTTAATCCTCCCAGCATGTAACAAAAATACTTGCAACAGGTACTGCTCCTGTGTGGACTCCTACCCCCAGCTCACACTGATTGAGGCCTTCCTAGCTCGGGGCTTTGTGAATATCCTGCTTTTATCCTCATTTATAGGTAAGGAAGCTGACTCAGAGAGGTTAAGCAGCTGGTGCTGGGCCCGCACCCAGGGGTCTGATGCAGAGCTGGTCCTACCTGCTTTATAAGCTGTGGCTCAGAGGGCGCTCCGGGGGCTCGAGAGCACCTGGCGGTCTGAGATGAAGACTGGGGAGGCCTGGGAGGCAGGCGCTTGACTGAGGCAGGAAGTGGGACCTTGGGGCTGAGTGTTCCCAGGGCCATGGGGCGGGCCTGTGGGTCTGGTGGGTGTCTGGGGTCCCCAAGAAGCCCTTGTCACGGGGCTTCGCTGCGCCCTGCAGTTGAGCGCAGGGGACGCAGCTGTTGCCGCCGCTGTTGAAGAGTGAGGGTGAGGCCTGCAGTTGCCGCCCGATGTTGTTGACAAGTGAGCAGTTTTTCCAGAAAACATGGACAGTGTCAGGGCTGACTTGAATTTTTTACTTGAGGCAACAGCTCAACCAGTTGGTTTTCGCAATTGTGAGTTAAAAAAAAAAAGAAAAAACAAACAAAAAAAGAAAGCTGACAATGTACCATTGATGAGAGGATTTTTAAGGGAGAGCAAGCCACAGGCCATCCTGAGAAAGGAGCAGGGAGACCGAGGAAACTGCCGCTGTGTCTTGTTCGTGGGGTGCTTGTGACGCTCTCACAGGACGCCCCGCGGACCACGCCTTGGGTGCTCAGTGGCAACTGCAGAAGGGTGACGTATGTTCCCCTTAACGCCAGACGGCGGATCTTGATGGCGGAGGAACCAGGCATAGAGGAGGACAGGTCAATCCGGGAGCGTTGATAAAAAGGAAGAGAAACTTATCTCACATTGTCAAGCTGTCGGGGCTTCCAGGGACCTTGTCCTCTAGGCCTGTCCCTGTGCCCTCCTGTCCCCAGGCCTGAGAAGCCAGGTGTGGGGTGGGAGCAGGCCAGGGCCAGGTGCTTCGTGCCCTGAGGCTCGAGTCAGGCTCTGTGGCCACTTTGAATCCAGGGGCCCGCCCTGAACTCTGAGCTGGTCTCCTGTTCAGTACGCAGAGGTGATGACCTCTCCCACCCAGGGCATTTGAGGACTCCTGAGGTGGCAGCAGTGATGCCCAGCTCAGCATGCAGAGTGCCCAGGCAGTGCCCACCCCTTTCCTCTCCCTGCCAAGGCGTTCTGGGCGTGAGCCCGCATGGCCCCCTGCTTGGGGCTGTCACCACAATGCCATTCCTCACACGCCCCGCAAGTCCCTTCTATGGGTGAGAGCCTGACTTGAGAGACTATTTTGGGGAGGGAGGAGTAAGATGACCTGCCCTTCTCAAGAGTGAGCGGTTCTTAGATGACTACCTTGAGCAGTGATGGTGCTTCCTGCAGGGGTGCACCCACGAAACGCTCTGCACGAAGCACATTGCTGCCTTGCTCAGGCCCAGGGAGAGTGGAGGGTGCTGTGCTCTTGGGCTGGGTCCTGGCTCAAGGGTTGGGGGCTGGAGCACGTCCACCAGAAAGTCACTGGTGGCTGGGCTGCTTCCGCTGTGTTGCTGGAAGAGGGGCAGCACCTGCTGCGGTGTTTGCAGTGCTTGGTCATGGCCCCACGTGGATTTTCCTTCCTGGTGGAAGCCGTTCCGTCCCCAGGTTTTCAGCTAACCTGTCTGAGTTTTGATGAAGAGAGCAAGGGGTTTTGCTCATCTGGATTCCTGTGGAAGGGCCTCCTCTCTCTGCTCCTATTTTCTAGCTTGGCAACTCTAGCGCTAGTTCTGCAATATTTGAATTTGAGTAGCCAGAAGAATTTGCTGCCAGGGTGGCCTTGCCCTTGACTTTGAAATGAACTCACCCGAGACTTCAGCTTGATGCCTCCTTTGGCTGATGCTGGGTTCTGGGCTCTGGCCGCCGCCTGCCTGTCCGTCACAAAGGACCATGTTCTCCAATCAGGATGGAGTTCTAAGCGTTTCACAATAGAGCCGCAGGAGTTAGGTTTTCTGTTCTGGACAGCCTGAGAATGATACTAAGAATGTTTTCTGATTGATTTGGTGAGCTGTCTGTTTATAACGTCATTGGAGATGATTTTCCATGACTAGGAATTATTCTTGACCTCACAGTAAAGGACTCTGAAGCCCTCATCCTCTGCCTGTTTTTTTGTTGTTGTTGTTTGTTTTTATTATTGTTGTTGTTGTTGTTTTAAGAAAAGACTTGTAGCATCAGTCTTAGGCGTACTCTCCTTGGCAGTAGTGATGGGCAAGGCACCTGATGGAGAAACAAAGCGTGGTGAGGTTTTTACCATTCAGGAATCATAGCACAGTAGCACTGTAGTATTTCATCACAATTTACTCTTTACTTTTTTTCATAAAGAAACAAATAGGCCTACGGTGACTCTCACCTGTAATCCCAGCACTTTCGGAGGCTGAGGCAGGAGGAGTGCTTGAGGCCAGAAGTTTGAGACCAATCTGGACAACATAGGGACACCTCTTCTCTACAAAAACAATTAAAAACATTAGCTGGGCATGGTCGTGTGCATCTGTAGTCCCAGCTGTTCAGGAGGCTGAGGTGGGAGGATCCTTTGAGCCGGGAGGTTGAGGCTGCAGTGAGCCATGTCATGCTGCTGCACTCCAGCCTGGGTGACAGAGGGAGACCCTGTTTCAAGAGAGGAAAAAAAAAACAAAAAAAGCACCAGCAGAATTTAGAAATGTGGGCCAGTGTGGGAGCCTCACCTGGCATCACTGGCCTCGGGCTGCTGCTCTCACCCTGGAGCCATTACTTTGAGAGCAGATCAAGGACTCAGCAGGCAGGAGGAATGTTCATGGCAGCAGCAGTCCTTGCGCTGCACACGCACACCACGGCCCCACCATCGCCCCTCGTCATGGCTGGGATGGGAGACAGACTTTAGAAGCAGAGCCTGGGCAGAGGGAGATACCCGCTTCCAGAAGGGGCCTCCTGCTGCTGAGTAAGGGGGTGGCGCCCGGCCGGCTCAATGAAGGGCATGAGGAGTGCTGGCTGCGCTTGGCCTGAAGGGGTTCCTGCAGGAAGGCCTTGCTCCCCGATGGGGCTGAGGGACCCAGCTGAGCAGGAGCAGCAGGAGGAATGGGCAGTGTTCTTGGAGCCCAGAGGAGGGGCAGGGCTTGTCCTTCTGGACGGGTAGCCCCAGGAAAAGAGAAGCCCAGAGCCAAGGGCCCTTGCCCCAGGGAAGGGTCCCACGTGGACCACAAAGACGCTTCTCTCTGCAACCCTTCCTGACACAGCGTGGACATGATGGACGGAATGAGGAAAATGAGCTGCTTCTTTCCCTTCTCTCTCACTTCTCCCTCCCGTCACACAGCATGCAGTTATGGAAGAGGATGAAGAAGGAAAGAGCAGTTGGAAAAATTCCGTAGGAACTGGAGAGGGGAGGATCGGGTGTTTTTACAGCTCCTGGGGTTGTCGGGGAACGAGGGTGTGCTGTGTCCACTGCTGCGTCTTCATTCCTGTTCTGTGGGAAAGCCCAGTCTGGCTTCATCCACATGGATGGAGCAGAGTCAGGTTCAGTTGGGATTTTTTTTTCCCGCTCATTTGGAAAAAGAGGAAAAGACAAAGGAGGGCTTTATAAAGAAGAGGTCTCCTTGGACCTCCTCTCCAGGACTCTCTGCGATGGTGGAAAGGGTCCATAGCGGCAATGCCTGTCGGGGCAGCCACTGGCCATGCCTGGCTGTTGAGCTCATCAGTGGCCACATCAACACGTGGATGGTGTGACCGAGGAACTGGATTTCAAATTAAATTAAATTAAATTTCAATTTAAGTAACCACATGTGACCAGTAGCTACCTACACCGCACTCTCAGGAAGGCTCCAGACGGAGGGTTTGAGGATCTTCCTTTATCAGTGATTTGAATGGATGAGGCTTAATCTGTTTGAATTTCCCAGTTGGGGTAAAAAGAGGGAATGCTTGTACTGGAATGGGAGTAGGTTCACAGCGCACGGCCTGGGCCAGCATCAGTGTGTTGCTGAATTTATGCTCCTTCCCAAGGTTGTTCGGGAGGCTGCAAGAGACGTTCTGTGTTAGAGAGAGGGATGCACTGACTGTGCTGGGGGAGTTCACTTCGTCGTAAGGAGCAGAAATGCCCTCGGTGGCATGGATTGAAAGGCACTTATGGACGGAATTCAGGAGAAATTCATGGAGCGCTGCAGGGAGTCCTCTGATGGGGCCTCTCTTCCTTCCCCATCTCCCCTGCCTCCCAAGCCCCAGGACTCCCCGTCTTCCATCTGCTTGGTCCCCAGCTGCATCCCCACAGGCTCTCCGCTCTGTTGCTGGTTTGACTCGTCTGGTGTGTGCCTCCCCTGTGACATGCTGGGAGCAGAGCGGAGCAGCTGTGCCAGTCCCTGGGCCGCAGCTGGGCTGTGCTAGGTCCAGGGTCTGTGAGAGCTGCTGGGAGGCCACCAGTGCAGGTGGGCGGGAGCTTGCTTCGTGATTCCACCCATGACGCTTCTCACTCAAGGAATTTGCTTTTGTTTCCATGCATACTATTGAAAATCACTTAGCCAGTAAGCAAATGTTGGCCCTTAGCCTGTTAAACATTAGTACAAATAAGCGCGTGCTGCTGCCCTCCCGTTGTGCAGCTGTGATAAACACCACTTGCCCTGCCTCGTGTGCCTGTCTCTTGTGGTGTCGGCACCCCAGTGCCATGGTCGTGTGAAGGGATCAGAACATCTGCTTGAGATTAGACCATGTCAGCATTTTACTGGGGTTAGGCACCTCCATCCTGGTCATTGTACCACGCTGTGTCCCTCTACTGAAATATCTCTACTTGGTAGTCGCCTTTCTGCATTTAAAACAAAACGCATAAACCTATTGTATAGGATGAACCAGTAATGAGGCATTTTCACTCTGACATTGGCAGTGGATGTGTTGATGCTGAGAGGATATTCGTGGTGGCAGGCTGTCCCCAGTTCCGGGTTTTGGATATTTGGAATAAGGTAGGCTGTGACGGGCCGGGCGCTGTGGCTCACGCCTGGAATCCCAGCACTTCGGGAGGCCGAGGCAGGCGGATCATGAGGTCAGGAGATTGAGACCATCCTGGCTAACACGGTGAAACCCCATCTCTACTAAAAATACAAAAAATTAGCTGGGCACGGTGGCGGGCGCCTGTAGTCCCAGCTACTCAGGTGGCTGAGGCGGGAGAATGGCGGGAACCCGGGAGGTGGAGCTTGCAGTGAGCCAAGATCGCACCGCTGCACTCCAGTCTGGGTGACAGAGCGAGACTCCATCTCAAAAAAAAAAAAAAAAAAAAAAGGTACTCTATGGTGATGAAGGGATGCTTCCAGACTCAGTACATTTTGGAGGAAATAGTGTTGTTCATCATATGACACAGTTAAGTCTCTGAGAGAGAATTAAATGAAAATCATTCTAAGTGTTTGATTAATGCCTTTCTAGCCTAGCCCCTGTAGGTGGAGTGTCATGATTTCCACGTTGTTGGGTCCTGGATAAATGATTTAGCCACAGTCTCACGGCTCTGTAAAGAGTGGCCGGCTGTTCCTATCGCTGCTGATCCTGTGTGCGCTGTGCACCAGATGTGGGTGGAATGAGGCTGCAGGAGCACCTGCCTCCCCAGTGGCTATGATGACTAAATGAGGAGGCCCCTGTAGAGTGCACAGCGTTCACCCGGTGATGGTGTGATTGTAACAGCTGGGGTTGCTGGGACCCAGAGTATCCACGGTGTGCATGCACTTGAACTTCAGGATTCCCTATTTCCCTCTCAGGTGCAAGAGCTCTGGCGAGTCTGGATCCCTACACATGTGTGTCAGGTTCTGGAAACATCTCTCATCTCCCCGTGATGCCCAGGGGCTCCCCCAGCCTCTAGAAGCCACTGCTTGTCCAGGGCGCCAGCAGGACAAGCTGTTGTCAAGCCTGGATTTGATCCTAGGTCTGGTTGCTTCCGGAATGCCCAGACGGGCCTCTGCTGTTCCCTGAGCTTGCTGTCAGCAAATGTTTGGTGACGAGAATTATTTGGTTTGGAATTTCTTGTTTATGTTTTTGTCCATTAAGTTTTTATCATGTGAAATATGTTTTATTTTAGCAAACCTAAAGACCCATGACACACAGGTATCTCTTCCATATTGTGCTAATTCCTGCCTTTTTTTGGTGTCTTCTCATCTCAGCATCAGTAGTGGTGGCCGTGTGGGGACAGAGGCACTTAGCAGCAGCGGTGCCGGGAATAATGATTTGACGTGAGGGATCTGTGGAAGAGGCACACGTTGCTGCTTGAATTCCAAGAACGCTATTTACCTTTTTGTTTTGAAAGTTCACTTTCAAGGCCTCAGTTTTCTCAAAAGTTCTAAAGTGATAAACAGAGTTTTTCTAAGATTTTCTTTTTGAATTGGGGCCTTTGATGTGGCACAGCCCTGTGTCAGGTGGGGCTGAGCCCAGAGGGTGCTGAGGGGATGGGGCTCACGGTGACAGCATGGCATGATCCCGAGACAGGACATTGACGCTGTGATGGGCGCTGCCAGTGGGGCCTGGCATCCCCAGGCCTCGTTAGCCGGCAGTGACCACAGGTGATTCATAGGCATTCTCATGCCCTGCTTCAGCTTCCCTCAGTTCAGGAAACCGCAGCACAGCATGGCTCCACAGCAGCCGGGGAGCTGCAGAGTCTGGGCTTGACCCGTGCACCCCCGTCTCAACCCTGTGCTATCACACCAGTGTCTGAGTTAAACGGCAGTGCAGAGCTCTGGGTCCCATCTTCTAGTGGGACCTTTGTGGCTTGCCCACAGGTTGGCAGCATGGAGCGCTGCTCTACGGGGCAGCGTCGGACCCTTTCTGGAGCGGCGTCTGCTTTGGAGGCCCTGGTCGGTGTCTGACGGAGCTGTGGGCCTGCCTTGTCCTCCGGCCGAGGCTTGAGCGAGTGCTGGCTGCTTGTGGGAAGGTTGGGGGCTCAAGCGCCTTCGTGATTGCCTTGCCCTCAGTCCCCACTTCTGTCAGAACTTACGCAGAGCAGCACGTGGGGTCCAGAGGCTTCTGGGGAGCCACCCATGCCCCTGACCCGAGGATACGCAGGCCAGCCCTTGTAGGAAGCAGCGTAAGACTTAATTCCTTTTTTTTTGAAACACGAAAACAAACAGAAATGGGAGTTTTATTTGTTCCCTGCAGCCCCGCGAACATCTTTTGGAGCCAGCTAGAGAACTGATCATTTCTTTGGTGGGGACAATCAAATATTGAATGTTGAGGGAAAGTAGGGCAAATGGCTCCAGGATTGTCCATTTTTGACAGACCTGGTGAGTGAGTTTAATCATTAATCATTAATCCGCACTTTCTAAATTTATCTGCCCCGAAGCATCTCCCGGGCAGAGGTGAAAGTCCTGGTTCCCATGCCCCCTTGACCCGACTGAAGCACAGCTCCGGGGCCTGGCAGTGGACACGCACCCCGTTTCATCCCTGTCCGGAGACACATGTAAGCAGTGCTGCCTCGGTTTGTTATTGAGTGACTTATTTTCAAGGAAAAAGAGCCAGAAATGATTAGATAAATGCAAAGTCCTAAAAAAGAAAACAGCGCTGTTTCTCTTAAATGGCAGCCAGCATTGTGACCCTGATCTGCCGAGGCCTTGCAAGGTAGTTGAGGCCGCAGGAAATGTCATGGGGTGACCTTTAGAATTAGAGTGTCAGCACTCAGCTGGCTGCCTGCATCTGAAAAAGGAGACATTGTAGCCAGTGAAATGGGGAAAAAACCAGAAAACCAGCTGGGCCAGGGCGCTGCAGGACTGGCTATGACCACCCTGTGCCACTGTCTGCGGAGTCCCTGGTCCAGGCGGGTATTGGCCTCCTTCTGGGCAGAGTGCTGGTGTCCAAGCCCAGGGCACACATACGGCCGAGCACATCCTCTGTGTGCGTGCATGTGTGCGTGCATGTGTGCGTGCATGTGTGCATACCTGCATATGTGCATGTGCGTGTGCTTTTGAGAGTGGTGGCTTTCTGACTGAACAAGCAGAGTGGTCAAGGACATGGCTCCAGGTCAGCCCTCGCAGGCTCCAGTTTGGTGCTGCCCTTTTCTTGCTGGATTAACTTTGGACCGTCCCTGAGCCTCTCTGTGCCTCAGTGTCCTCATGTGTAAAATGGGGGTGACAGCATCCTCAGCTCTGTCCTGCTTCTGTGAAGACGAAGAGTCCCTCTGTAGATACGCGCAGTGCCTGGTAGCTCTGATTACTGGCTTTTCCTTCGGCGCTCTGTAAGAAGCTGTTGCAAATGAAGTGTGAGTTGGTGACAGAGCAGTGAAGAGGCTGAGGAAGACAGTGAAGGGCTCTGGGGCACTTGTGATGTGGTTTGGAGAGACAGCTGCCCTGGAACTCACACAGGTGGCCCGCTTCTCTGGTCTGTTTGTGCAGAAGTCATTGGTAGTGATTTTGGTGGTGGTGGTGGTTTTGGTGAGGATGTCCATTTAAGAAATAAAATGAAGCTGAACGGGAATGGTAAACGAGACACAAAACAGAATGAAAAGCCTTCCAGAGGCTGAGCATGAAAGGAAACAGCAAATTACAAAGTGAGAATGCGAAGAGCTTTCTCCTTTAACAAACCAGGGTGCATTGTTCTCCTTTCTAATGATAAGGGAGGTCCTGTTTGCTCTGGGAAGTTTTAGAAAGGACAGAGGCATATGAAGGAGAGAATCTCTCTGACTCCTCCTAGTCCTGTCACCCTGGGTTCGACTGTGAACATTTCCATGCGTTTCCTTCAGGCTCCTGTCTTGTCTCGTTCTCGTTGATTTGTATGTCGCTAGCTTTTGGGTGAAAAAAATCTACTCTTTTGCTTCTCACCCTTGACAGTTTACTGTAGTCATCTTTTCACATTATTAAAAAACCCTTAGCAGCTGTTCCCTGGCAGTAAAAGTCTTATCAGACGGGCGTTGTCCCGAAGCCGTTGGACAGAGTCTTTCCTGGGCCTCCCTGGCCTCCACACACCTGCCCCCTGACTCAGAGCAGAGGCCTAGCGTCTGCGGCCCTCTGTCCTGTCCTGAGAGCACACAGTCCCGACCTGGATGACGCTCACGTGACCTGAGGGAGGACTGGCATGGCCCCATTTTACAGAAGAAGAAGCTGAGACACTGAGCTCCTGGCCTGGGTGGGCTGTGCTGCCTCCGAGGCCTCTGAGGCAGGCTCACCTGCTCCCCTTGCTTCCAGCTCCCTGTTCTGGCACCAGCTCTGCTTGCTATCCTGAGCCTCAGCCATGAGGAATTCTGGGGTGCCCACAAATACCTCTCTGTGTGCCCCAGCTGTTCCCACTACTGTTGTCCCTTCCCAGAAAGAGAGAGCCCCACCCACTCAGAAGCCTAGGTCCGACAGAGCTCTTCCCTCCTTTCCACCTTCAACGTGGACTCAATTTCCGAAACACAGTGGCGCAACCTCCTTGCAGTCTCTTTACTCTCTTTTTTTCCCATCTCTGCCCTGGGAGCCGAGTAGCCTCCAGAGTCCCTGTCAGCCTATCCACAGCTTTCAGAACCTTTCCAAAGTGCAGATCTGATCAGTCGGGCCTCTGCCAAGGCCCGTCAGGAGCTGCCAGTGTCCACGTCCCCATAGCGAAGGGACAGCCTCACTGAGTGCTCTGTGCCCAGGTTCGGAAGGGGCTGCCCCTGCCTGGTGATTGCGGTCCTTGTCTGAGTCACTGTGAGGTGATAGAGGTAGATCATGGGGCACTTCTATTTTAGCATAAATGTGACACTTCAGTGACCCTACACTGCACAAAGCATCCACGAGCTTTCTGCCTGACTTGTGAGAATGAGCTGCTCTTCCTCCCATAGGCAGCAGAGGGTGGGCTGGGAGACGATGGGCAGGTATTTGCGTGGCCCAGTTCTCTCTAGAAATGTCTCTGTCAAATTAACAAGTGGCAGTTAGTAAATTGCAAGTGGATTATTTAAAGTCCTTCTGTTACTTTTAGAGTTCTGGGGGCCTAGCAGGTGCTTAGCAAATACTAGTTAAATGTTTTCCCACTAGAAAGGTTTTCTAAGGAGGAAGGAGGCTGGTGTTCTCACTGTCAGGGTTTTTACGCCATCCGCTGAGTGCAGGTGTTTTGGGAGCACCTAAACTGTATGTCCAGGTGATACAGGTTAGTTTCCCAGTATAGGGTGCGATGGACCCAAAACACAGGAAAACCATGTGGCCAGGCACAGCAGCTGGAGGCCCAGTGGCTGGAGGAAGCCCAGAGATGTCTTGTGCGTAGCCGCTGCTACGCTCCAGGAAGCCTGGAGGTGCCCTCTGTGTTGGTCTGGGGATCCCTGTGTCCACAAGCAGGTGGGCCTCAGGCTCCAGCTCTCAGCTTCTCCCGGGCTCTTGACCCCTTACCTACCACCTCTTGGTAGCAAGAATTTGACCTTTCTCCCATGCTCCTTCCCTGCTCTCCGCCCTTGTTAATGTTCCGCCCCTGCTGGGGTAGATTTTATCCCCCTTTGATTGTAGAGGGCAGGGCCCTTCTCAAATAGGGTTTTCTGGGACCCTGCGGTTTTGCAAGGTGTTTAAAGTTTTTCACCATAAAACTGAGGGCAGGGGGGCAGGCCCTGTTCAAACCTCTTTGGGGGAAGCTCAGAGAAATTAAGAAGGCAATTGCTACGTTCAAGCCCTGGGAAGCTCCCAAGTAGAGAAGCCAGCGGGGCCCTGCCGAGAAGAGCCTTTTCCAGTTTATATGTCATGGACCTCCTGGCCCCTCACGGGATGCCCTTTGGGAAAAGCCTTCTGAGGACTGACCCAGCTGGAGCAGGTACCTGGGAAGGAAAGTCATTTCCAAGGGATTCTGGGCTATGGGGAGCTGGCCGCTGGCCTCACACCTGAACCTGAAGGCCAGGAGGGTGGTCTCATTTCATGTCCATAGGGACATTCAGCTGTATTTTTTAAGTAAAACTGTATCTAATGAAGCATGCTGTTTTTTAAGTGATAGCTTCCGATCGGAAATGTTCTTTTTCCCTCTGAAAGGCCCGAGCAAGGTTTGCGCTTAGTGTTGTTGGGTGCCTGCTTCCCCCCAGCTTTAGTCCCTCGTCGTTTCTATTTGGCTGTTAAAAGCACGGTCTAGGTCCACGTGAGAGACCCGGTGAAAGAGAGCCTCCTTGGCTTCTGGTAATGAACTTCCATCACCCCCCTTCCAAATAAAGAAACAAAAAAGAAATAGGATCCTCTCGACCCAGCCTCCCGCCTTAGTCTGCTGGTTCATGACCGTGGATCATGCCTTGTTTGACCTAACCCGCTACTTGGCTCGAGTTCCCGGACAGGATACTTTGACTTGATTTTCTGGAATTAAAGAGATGCATTTTAGATGCGGGTTGGTGGGTCTGTATTTTCTGGGCCCTGCCAAGTATGCCCACAGGGGTACTGGTTTCTTGCTGGAGTGGTGGGGTCACTGCCAGCCTGTCAGATTTGCTTGGCTGTGGACTCCAGATGGACAGCGGGGCTCAGCCTCCACTGCCCATCTCAGCGCAGAAGCTCTCCAGGGTCTTTATGTCACACATCTAACAAACAGCCAGTGCTGGAAAGGGGTTTATGCTCTAACACAGAGAACAGTGAGTGAGGGCATCTTGTCTTCTGCCGTACCAGGTGGAGGTGACCTCAGGCCCCCCTGGGACTGCTTCTGCAGGTGCTCTGGGAGCCAGGGCGTTGCAGCACCCGTCCGGCTGGGAGTCCCCGTGGCCCGTGCCTGCCACACTCTGACAAAACACCGGAACACCCGGGGCCCCACCCACCATCCTGGGCGTCCCCCGCCTGCCCTGCCACGGTGGGCAATCACAGCCCCTGGTGTGGCCATCCTGAGCTGGGCTGTATGCACAGCCTTTGGTGTGTCCATCCTGAGTTGGGCTGTGCGTGCAGCCCCTGGCGTGGCTGTCCTGAGCTGGGCTGTGCGTGCAGCCCCTGGTGTGGCCGTCCTGAGCTGGGCTGAGCTGGGCTGTGTGTGCAGCCCCTGACATGGCTGTCCTGAGCTGGGCTGTGTGCACAGTCCCTGGTGTGGCCGTCCTGATCTGGGCTGAGCTGGGCTGTGCGTGCAGCCCCTGGCGTGGCCGTCCTGAGCTGGGCTGTGTGCACACACCAGCATCCTGCCCCATCAGTTGCTGTGCTACAGACAAAGGAGGGATCCATTGGAGCGGGAACTCTTGTGAACAAAGGTTCTATTTTCATGCAAATGTAATCGGCAGCTCCCAGGGAGAAGGCCCAGCTATCGCCAAGTGCCTCTTGGCGATGGTGGACATTTGAAATCTCCTTTAAGAATATCTAATATGTGTGGACTTAGAAGAACCAAATAAAAAGCTCTCACATAGATATCGCCCTTCCCCCGACCTGCCAGCTAGGGCTGTAAGTAGAAATTAACCTAAATTAGGAAGATAATTGTTCCTGTGTTAATTGTAGGTTGTCTTTTAAAGCTGTTTTCATTTTCCAGGCCTGAGCAGCAGGCTGGCTTCGGGCCCTACCATGGGTTGCTGCATTGACACCCATGAAAACCAGAGTTCCAGAGGGCGATCTAGCGGCTTGCCTGCTTTCCAGAGCTCCAGGGTCTCTAGATGATGACGTTTCTTTGAAAATCCCACTGCAGCTCTTTCTGTGTGCCTTGAGTCCCCCTGCCACCCAGGGGACCCCTCTTTGAGGGCAATCAGGCTCTCAGCCCAGGCCACGTAAACAAACACCGGCTATTTTCAGCAAGCCCTTGGTGTCTCAGCTGGCCTGGCTTGTGCACAGTGGCTGGCAAGGCCCATCCCCAGTGTGCACTTGGCCCTGGCCAGCCTGGGCCAGCCCTGGCAGGCAAGCGATGCCTTGGAACGTTCTTACCCGCCATGCTTTTCAGTTTTCTCATAACGCCCCCTGGCACTCGACAGAAGCGTCACAGTTAAAAGGGGGCTGAACAAGTACCCCAGAGACTATTGTATTTGGCGTTTTCTTTGTTGGGAACTTGGATTTCTGTTTGAAAGTGCTTGGTAAAACCTGCCGTCTTCCCTGTCCCAGGCGCGCACCAGCAGGTGGAGGCAGGCGCTGCCTTCCGAACAGCTCTTTCCTTTTGTCCTCGGTTTTCTCGAGGCCTGGCTCACTTATTCCATTAGTCATGATTAGATAAAGCTTTTAAAGAAAAATCCCCACCCCTTGCCTTACTGTGCCGTGAACAATTCCTGAGTGAATGAGTGAAGCCACCCACTTCATAGGAGCCCTGGAGGCTGCCTTTCACGTGGATTTTCAGGTGGGCCAGGCCCTTTATAGAACCCCGGCCCTCCCCACAGTGCCCTCGAAACACACTAAACATGGGGGTGTATGTGAGTGCATGTGCGTGTGTGCGTACGTGAGTGCGTGTGTGTGCATGTGCGTGTGTACTGAGTGCATGCATGCACGTGTGTGCATACATGAGTGCGTGTGTGTGCCCGTGTGTGTGTGTGTGTGTGCCTGCTTTCATTTCAGGAGCTTGCCCTGCCTGTTTTGATTTTTCTAAAGATTGACACTCCAAATCCTCTTTCCCTCCAAAACTCACTCCGGCTGATATGGAAGACTCCTAGGGTCTCCAGTTTTACCACATTTTCCCTAATCCACACAGAAGGTGTCCTTCAGCCACATAAAATGGGCCACTCATCAGTGCTGGACGTCCTCACGCCATTGGTGCTGGTGTCCCCATGTCGCTGGTGCTTCAGGTCACGTGTCGTTGGTTCTGGGTGTCCCCACAGCCTGGCCTTAGAGTGCTCTATTTCTTTATAGTTAAGGAATTAGCTCAGCTGACAGGGAACTAGGTAAGGGTAAAGTCTGATAACATGGAAAATGTTAGTGCACATTTGAAAAAAGAATTAAATGTAGTAAAAATGTTGATATATTTTAAGTTTGAATGACAAGACTTGAGTGAATTTTTGCTGGTTAATGTTGTGTCTTTTGATTAAGCCATTTCAATGGAGTGTATATTTATATTAACTCTTGATGACTTTTTTATTTGCAATAATTGAATTAGAAAATAAGATACATTTTCTATAGTCGATAGAACTTTATTTTATTCTCTCGTTTGTTTTCCCTAACTCAAAAATGGTGAGTGAAGATCACGATGCTTTTTTAAAGTTTAGGAAGTGGTGAGCCATCCAGAGGATAAGGTTAGGTGTAATTTGAAGGATGATTATGCAGTGAGGGTTTATGCAGATTTGTGCACTAGTGTTTACAGTAGGGAAACTGAGGGTTATAACCAGGGCATTCTCAGAGTTTGGGCAGGATCAGGCAGCGGGCAGACCCCTGGTGCCCCATCAGGCGGGGACTTTGGGGGGTGCTCTCCGCTCCCCGTGGGCTCCCACCTCAGATGAGCCAGGTGGCTGGGAGGAGGCCTGCGGCCCAGCACAGTGGCCGAGGGGCTGCTGCTCCTGCCCCGTGACGTGTGCTCTCTCCCCAGCCTGGATTTCCAGGCTCCAGAAGAGAAGACCTCTGCTCCTCCTGTGTTTTTATTCTTTATTGGCGTGGTGCTGGGCACTTAGTTGGAATTCAGTAAAGGCTTGGTGAGTGAAGAAGGAAAAAATGTTATTTAGAAGTGTTTCACTCGACTTCCTTGATCTGGAAACACGTACGTAGTATAACAAAAAAGTTATATGCAAAAACAGTTCTTAAATGACACATCGACTAAGCCAAAAAGCAGACCTTTTCTTTTGTGGTTACTGTTTTTTTGTATTTTGTTTAAAAACAAAACAACCCCGAGAAAACCTTTCCTACCTCAAGGCCAACAAGATAACCTTGTATATTTTCTCTTAAGGCCTTTGACGTTTTGTCTTTTGTACTGAAGCCTTCGGTTTTTGTGTGGGGTGCAGGGTCGGGATCAGTTTCGTTTTCTTTGCTCATTTTGAGAACCATAATGTTTGGCACTTTACACCCTTTCTCTGGGATAGCTGTGTGGCCAGCTCATCCTCCAAGTTCGGTCTGTTTTGGACCCTCCCTGTGCTCAGCTGCTCCAGAGCCTATCCTGGGGCCAGCGGGGCACTGTCTCCTGGAGAGGCTCTGCAGCCTCACTCCCGAGTCTCAGCCCCTCCTTGAGACTTTCCTAGCTCCTCCTAGGCTGTGACTTATCTGGAGACAAGTTCCTGTAAAAAGCCAAGCCTGAAACTTGATTAGAGTTGCATTGACTCTGTGGATGAATTTGAAGGGAGGGTTGGCATCTTGATAGTATATTTGTGTGTGTGGCTTCTCTTTCCCTCGGTTAGGTCTTCTTTACTGTGTTTTTTCCAATAGATTTTTATAGTTTTCTCCATAAAGGTCTTGCCACGTGTCCAGTTAGATTTCTTCTTTATTCTTTGGTAGATTGTAGTTGTTTTGTTTTTCTGCTGCAGACAATGTATTTTTTTTTTCTTAATTAAATTTTTCCTTGCTAGTTTTTGGAAATGCAGTTGATTTTTGTATTTTATTTTTATATCCAGTCATCTTATTAAAATCTTACACATTCTAAAATTTTTTTCTGTAGATTCTTCAGGGTTTCTAAGACAAAGACTGTCAGTGTAATGATGCTAGTTTAGTGTCTTTCTCTCTAATTCCTGTGTTTGTTTTCCTTGTCTTACTGTGCTAGCTAGGAATTCCAGTTCAGTTTTGAATAAGAGCAGAAATACTGGGCTTCCGTCGTCCTTGACATTAAAGAGAAGGTTTTTAACATTTTCCCAGTTTAAGCGTGATGTTTGACATAGGTTATTTTAGATTCCGTTTTTCGAGGGAAGTTCGTGGATAGCTGTGTTCCATTAGCCAAATGCTTTTACTCCGCCTGTTGTGATGATTGTGTGGTGCGAATTTTCTTTAAACTTCCCTGATCTCTTCCCGTGGATTCAACTTGTTTGTGATAAATCGTGTCATTTTCATACTTTGCTAGTGCTTCAGGATTCTTCATCTCTGTTCTGGAATTGGAGGGGACGGTAATTTTCCTTTTTAATGTCTTTTTTTTTTTTTTTTTTTTACTTTCAGGGATAGTTTATTTAAGATTAGAATTAATCATTCCTTGAAAGTTTGTAAAAATTAAACTCAAACTATTTGGGGTTCATATTTCCTTGGTGATTTGATGTTTTAACTACTGATTTAACATCTTTAATGGTTACTAATTACCTGACCTTTTAATTCCTGTCATACGGATTGAAAAGAAAGTTTTTAGGAGTTCTACTTAATCTAAGTTTTCCATTTTATTGTCATGGATTTGCTTCTGGTGTTTAAATCTTTGCTGGATTTGTCTCTGTGTGCCCTTTTTCATTTCCAACATGACTCAGCCCCTTCTTCTTGATTAATCTGTATTCACTGTTTTGAGTCACTCTGGCTTTGTGGATTCCCTTAGTTTAAGTCAGCTTTCAGTGTTTTAAATGCCTTCTCTTATCTTCCTGGTACTTTCTGTGGCTGGCTGCACCCGGTGTTCTCTTTCTCCCAAGGCTGGATGTGCAGCTCACATTAGTTCTTAACCTTCCTTCTGTTATAAGCGACACATTTCCCTTGAAATAGGTGTTGGGTGCATACAACAGGTTTTGACACTTAGCATTTTCATTTCCATCCTAAGTTTTTAAAAGGTCATGTCAACAGCACAGCTTTGAGATGATGTAAGGAGGTGCCACTTAGTCTCTGTGACCTTTCTCCCAAAAACATACAACCCCATCTGGTCATGATGACATCAAACAAATTCTAATTAAGGGACATTCTAGGGAACACTCAATCAAGTACTTGAAACTGTCGAGGTAATTAAAAACAAGGCAAGTCTGAGACACTGTCGCAGCCAAAGGAACCTCAGGAATCATGAAGATAAAGGAGGGACTGTGGGGTCCTGGGTGGGGCCCCGGAACAGGAGGACCACAGGGAAAACAAGAAATCCAGCACGGCTGCAGTTCATGCTGATGGATCACTATTGGCTCGTGAAGTGTGACACTTGCCCCGTCGTGCTATAGATGTGACCAAAAGCCTCGTATTGTCCAAGAGGTCCCCAGGACATTCCCTGCCCTGGTCAGTGTCCAGCTCCCTGTGCACTTGTGCTTCCTGCTTGCATCAGACACCCTCCTGCGGGGTCACGTTCTCTTTTCCTGATGAACACATACCCCTTAGGAGTAGCTTTAGTAGACCTCTTGGTGATACAGTCGGTGCGCGTGTGTGTTTGTCTGATCTGAAAATGTCTCTCTTTGACCAACGTGCCTGAGTGACTGTTGGGCAAAACTTGCAGGTGAGTTTTCTTTTTCTCCTCTCATCACGTTTAGTGTACTCTTCTCATCCTTGGCGGCCTACCTCAGCATAGCAGCCACTCCTTCCTTGTCTGTCTGTGTCTCACTGGCTGCCCATCACATTTTTCTTTTGTCCTTGGTGCTTCCAGGTTTATCAGGGTGTATTTGGGTGTGGAGCACCCTGTTCTCTTGGTATATGTTTGCCTCTTTGTGAGTTTGTGTCTTTTATCAGTTCTGGAAATCTGCAGCAGTGCCCCTTTAAATACGTCTCCATTGTCTTCCTTCCTGCCTTCCCTTGCTTCCCAGTCCTGCAGAGTCAGCTGTCACACCTCCTTAGGTGGCACTTCTGGGTTTTCAACTATCCTTGGACTTTTACTTTGAGAATACAAAACACAGGATTTGGGCTCTCCTGCATTTTTGTATTTTGATTCCCTCTGCTCAGCTGATTTCTTCGTCAGGATCTTGTCATTCACCTAATCTCCTTTTCAGTTTTGCATGGCATTTATTGCTTAAGTCATTCATTGAGGGTTTTCTTTTTTTAAATGCATCAATTATACTTTTTATTTTTGAAAGTCTACTTTGTTCTTTTCCTAAAATGATTAATTTTGACAATTCTGTTGCTTCCTCTTTTTCATTACTTAAAATTTTTCAGGTATTTTCGTAAACTTTGTATTTAATCAAAACACACATGGGAAAATGATAGTGGATAAAACATTAATAGATTCTTTTCTTCAAAAGTTTCAGAAACAGTAATCGTACAGTTTCTAATGATATGAGTAACTGAAGAACTTGACTGTCTTTTGATGTGTTTGCTGCGTTTTTTCACTTCTTTCTGTGTTGGCTTGTGTTTGCTTGGGAGCGTATGTCTCTCTGGTCTTACTGTTTGGAAACAGAGGGATTGGAGTGAGGAGGCCGTTCTCCGATGGGCATGCCGCGTGCATTTCCTGGGAGCTGCCCTGGACTCCAGCCCCAGCATCCTGAACCCTGCGGCTCTGGGCTCGCCTTGGCCCTGACCCTCGTGCAGTCCTCCACCTGCTGCCCTCAACTCTGCTGTCAGCATAACTTGAGTTGCTTTCATTTCTCTTAATTATATATTTCTGGCTTGTTGGAGGGTTTCCTTACTGCCGGTGAGCCCAGCAGTGTGACAGAAGGTGTATTTTATGTAGAACCTGGGGTTTCCACAGCACAAGAGCCTGTAAGATGACTTGTCTGCCACCTCCCCAGAAGAGGAAGTTTCTAGTACTTCAAAAGCCCAACCTTTAGGCAACTTTGTCTCAGCCCCTTTTACCCTGCTTGGTTTCCTCCCCCGCCAGCTGGGTGACAGGTTCCGCAGTAGAGACACTTGCTGGCAGCCGCCGCTGCTTCTCTACCTCCACGCGCACCTAGCGGAGTCCCAGCCTCGGTGGAAGCCCTTGCTGTCAGGCTTCTCCTTCCTTACCCAGGAAGTGCAGGATGCAGGGAAGAGCACCGGCTCAGGGTTCTGGCTGCACCGCACAGCTGCGAACATGGAGCTCGGCCGCATGTTCTCCACTGCCAGCGGGGCTCCGTCCCCTGACACCCCAGCGTGGCTGTGTTCCTCCTTAGCGTGGCTCCGTCCCCCTCTAGCGTAGCTCTGCCTCCCTCTGTGGGGTCCGTCCCCTCACACCCCCAGCGTGGCTCTGTTCCCCTCCAGCGTGGCTCTGTCCCCTTCTAGCGTAGCTCTGCCTCCCTCTATGGGGCTCTATCCCCTCACACCCCCAGCGTGGCTCTGTCCCCCTCTAGTGTAGCTCTGCCTCCCTCTGTGGGGTCCGTCCCCTCACACCCCCAGTGTGGCTCTGTCCCCCTCCAGCGTGGCTCTGTCCCCTTCTAGCGTAGCTCTGCCTCCCTCTATGGGGCTCTATCCCCTCACACCCCCAGCGTGGCTCTGTCCCCCTCTAGTGTAGCTCTGCCTCCCTCTGTGCGGTCTGTCCCCTCACACCCCCAGTGTGACTCTGTCCCCCTCCAGCATGGCTCTGTCCCCCTCTAGCATAGCTCTGCCTCCCTCTGTGGGGCTCCATCTCCTCACACCCGCAGCGTGGCTCTGTCCCCCTCCAGCGTGGCTCTGTCCCCCTCTAGCATAACTGCCTCCCTCTGTGGGGTCCGTCCCCTCACACCCCCAGTGTGACTCTGTCCCCCTCCAGCGTGGCTCTGTGCTCATCCAGCTGCCTGCTTTCTTGCTGTGTAACGCTTTCTCTGTACCTTCTGCAGTAGTTGAACTTTGAACTTTGAACCTGGCCTTCTAGGTTGCCATGAAGGTAGATTGTCTAGGTGTGGGGGTGGGATGTGTTTTACTTGATGACTTGGTAGACTGATGGATGCATTTAGACAAATCATCCCTGGGCTTCCTTCATGCTTTTGATCCCACCTCTCCTTCATTGTGAATATCCTCTCATTTTCCTGATGTCCCTGACTTCCTTTCTGAGCCTCTAAATATACTCTAATTACTTACATTAAGAAACACAATAAAACAAAACTTTCCCGATCCTGGGTCTCCCCAGTCTACAGCCCAGACTCTCCTCAGCTTCCTGTGGGAGAGCTGCTTGTGTGTTTATTTTTGAGCGGGGACACTGGTCTCCAGGACACTGGAGAGTGGAAGGGCCTCTGGCTCTGGGACGTGGGCGCTCGCCGTCCGGTGCTTTGCCCCCTGCAGATCCTCAAGGCCCTGACTCCCCCCCAGTCCCTACTGTGGCTCTGTGTGTGCTGGGACCATCTTCATGCGGGGGCATCTTGCCTTTCACCTGCCTCTGCCTCTCTCGGCACCGGACGCCCAGGGCCACCTGATGGGCTTTCATGCATGTCACCTAGCATGTGTGGAAGCTATTCCCAGGATCACCCCTGACCATGCGGGCCAGGAGCCAGTGGAGGTGTCCCTGCACCCATTCCTCAGGGAGGCAGCTCTGCGATGCTCCCCGAGGCTCTGCGGAGGGTCCCCATGATGGAGCATGCTGTTGGCCATCACTGGGTCAGCATGGTGGCTCGGCACTGCCCCTGTGCGTTGGCTCACTCTGCCCATTCCCTGGCCTGCTCCCTCTGTCCCTCACCCGGTGGCCCAAACCACATTTGTCAGAAGCACAGCCAGTCCTGCTGTCGGTGTCCTCGGCTCCTCTGTGCTCAGCTCCCTGAAGCTGGGCTCAGGACCCGCACTCTCCCGGTGGGCAGTCCTGCTTCAGACATCTCTTGGGTTCCTCTCAGTGTGTCTGTGGCCTGTGATGGGCAGCAGGTGAGTGTCACACGGAGGCCATGGCATGGACTTCACAGTTTTCAGAGGCCCTGGGGTGCAGACGCAGGAACTGTGACTGGCTGGGGGCCCCTGCTCCAGTGCCCTCGGCGCCTTTGAGGCCTCACTGCCGCAGATCCAGAGGCAGCACTACTGCCCCAGCATAGTTGGAACTGCTTCCCGCTTCTCCCCGGCACTGCGTGGCCCCTCTGGTCAGCCCAGGCATTCAAGCCAGAAGCAGCAAATGTATTTTGCTTTTCTTTTCCTAACTCCCGGCAGCCTGCCCATCATCCCTTTGTGACAGTGCTTCCTCCAAAATGCCGTGAAGGCCGCCTGATCCTCTACCAACTCCAAGACCGCCTGTGGTGGCCAGCACTGCTGCTACCGCTCACGGAAGTGGGTTGCCAAATACAGCCATTACGAAAATGAAATGAGCTAAACTTACAACTAAATAAGTCACATTAAAACAAATGCAATCAGTGCTTACAACTGTGCCTTCCTGATTTCTTTACTGCAGGGCTCTCTTATTGGCTAGCAGGGCTTTTGTGTTCTTATGATGGAAACACCCAGGTGTGGTGAGGCCCCTTCCAGCCTCTGCCGGCAGTGATGTCCAGGCCTCTCGCGGTGGCCAGCCCGACGCTCGCTGCAGCCTGGTCGGCACTGATCCTGCTCTTGGGGGGCGGTAGCCATGAAACCAGGCTTTCTGCTCTTTGAGGAGCCCCATAGCTCCTGTGCCTCAGGCCCGCACCCCGGCCACTTCTGTTGCCTGGAGCCCCTTCCGCCGGATCTCAGGGGCCCAGCATCATTCAGAGTTTTCTAGCTTCAGCCTCAGTTCCTCAGAGAGGCCTTTCCAGCCAACGCGACTCGCCAGCCCCTGCCCTCATGGTCCTCTGCAGGCCAGACCAGCGGTGCCCTCCTGTAGAGCGCACGCTTCCACTGACTGTCAGGCTCCCTCTGCGCCCTTGGCCTCAGCACTGCACCTGCACGCGTGGCTGACTGTGGGTGAGCGAATCCTAGAACATCACGTTTTGTTTGTAGAGTGGTGTGTACATTGTTTGTGAGTGGTGTACATGGTATATACACGTGTGTGCATAGGGACAAGACTTGGACAACTTTTGCCATCACCTGTTAACAGCGGACAGTTCCAGATGTTGCATCACGTCTTTGTTGTGCCTGGTGTCTTCCTCATGCAGGAGAGAGAACCCTGAGCCTCCTGGCAGAGGCCACAAGGCACCTGCTTCCCGGGGCCTTGTTTTCCTCACCCTTTTTAAGTTGCTTGAAGGCTTCAGCATTTGGGACCAGGTGGAGGCGCGCAATGCCCGGGTCACCTGCCTGCCTTCTGTGCCCCTGGCTGGCCCGTCAGAGGGAGCAGTGGGCACAGCTGAGTCACGCCGACTCAGAATGTTTCATACATTCTGGCTTCCCAGAGTGTCTCAGGAGTACGAGGCACTTGCACCTCAGCTTTGCCCCCACTCTCGGGTTGCTGGCATCATTACAAACAGGAGAATATAAGGTAGAAATTTCCAGATGCCTTTTTTTTTTTCTCTTTGACCAACATGTTTTCAGGGTTGATGCCACAAGAACCAGCTCGTGTCTCAAGTGGCATATTTTGTCAGCATGGCCAGGTTCTTAGCTGACGAGCTGGAGTGCCAGGGCGCTAGGAAACACAGGCACTTTGGGGTTGGGGGGCGGCGTCCTCTTCCGCAGAAGTGGAGGGGATGAGATGCTCCCGAGAGGTGAGATCCGCACTTTCTGGGGACCAGTTACTGATCCTAGAATTCTGAGAGGGAAATGTCAGACGGGCCGCTCACGGTTTGTGGCCTCGTTGGAAGCACTGGGGAAGGGTCCTGGGGAAGGCGTGGAGAAGCCCAGCGAGAGTTGGCCGTTCATCCTGAGGGTGCGATTTCCACCCAGACCTTGTGGTGAGGGTAGGGGACACTCCTCACTCAGTCGCCTCCATCTCATGCCTCCTGCGGGCCTGGCCTGGTGTGGCTGGTTCTCGTCCCCAGGTCCCCTCCTCTCGGGAGGCCTTCATTTATGGGAGGCACGGTGGGGGCTGCGGGAGATTTCCGGCTTCTGCTGCTGCTGGAGCTGTCCCAGCTCGCTCCACCCTGGGCTGCTCCGACCCCTGCCCTTCTGCTCCGCACCCCCACAGTGTCCTCTCTAGGGAGAGGTTTTCTGCTGGGACAGTGGAGAGAGGACAGACTCAGAGGCAGCGAGACGGGTCTGAACCCCAGCTTTTCTGCCTAGATATTGGGAGCATTACTTAGTTTCTTCGAACCTTGATTTTCTCATCTGTAAAATGGACGTAGTAGAACTACCACATGACTTTATTATAAGGCTGAGCGGATCAAGTGTGAATTTAGTGCCTGGTGCCAGTTTGTTCATGGATCCCTCTAATGAGTCATTTATTCAGTCACTGTTTTTGGCTTAGAAACGTGAGCATCTCCTGGTCAGGCACAGACCTCAGGCTTTGCCTTCTAGCAGCCCAGAGTCTCCTGGGAGAAACAGCAAATCAGGGACTTTGCTTTTGCAAGCAAAAGCTATTATGAAATTTGAGTTTGCAGATGCCCTGGAATCATGAGGGGAGCCCTCTGGCCTGCGGGCCTTGCTGCCCCGTTACCTCCAGCCCCTTTCCCCTCCGGGGGCCGGGCGTGGCCCCACAGCAGCTCCACTTTTGTTTTTTTCTGGTTTTTCACTCCTCCTGGCAGCATAGCCTTTTTGTGGGTTTGTTTGTTTGGAAGAGATGGGGTCTGACGCTGTTGCCCAGGCTGGCCTCGAGCTCTTGGGCTCCAGTTTGTTCGGAAGAGATGGGGTCTGACACTATTGCCCAGGCTGGCCTCGAGCTCTTGGGCTCCAGGCGTCCTCCTGAGTGGCTGGGACTGCAGGTCCACACCGCTGCGCCCGGCTTCTGGAGTGTGGTCTTCCTGGCCCCAGCAGCCCTCGTGTTTAGAGAGGAAGAGAGCTGCACTGATGGACAAGAAAACCGTTTCTTGAGGGAAGGTCCAGAGCCGCCTTAGAAGGTGAATTAAAGCAAACTACAGCCTTCGGCCACTTATTTTGACTGATATGTGGTACGAAACATGTGTTTTGTTTTTATTGAGACAGTCTCCCTCTGTCACCCAGGCTGGAGTGCGGCGGCATGATCTCCGCTCACTGCTGCCTCTGTCTCCTGAGCTCAGGCGATCCTTCTGCTGCAGCCTCCTGAGGAGCTGGGACTACAGTTGTTCATCACCATGCCCGGCTAATTTTTGTCTTTTAGTGGAGGGGGGGGTCTTGCCATGTTGGCCAAGCTGGTCTCGAACTCCTGGGCTCAAGCAGTCTGCCTGCCTCGGCCTCTCAGAATGCTGAGATTATAGGCGTGAGGCACTGTCCTGGCCAAAATATGTTTTTATATTTAAAAATTTTCCTTTTCTTTACAAATTAGAATTGTCATTTTTTTTTTTTTTTTTTTAAACCAGAACAAATGCTTTCTGTGACCTTGTAGAAAATACTGGTTGGCGGGCATCTCTTCTTGGAAGACTCCACTGGAGGGGTCCTCAGAGTGAAGTCACCCCCCCTTGGCTTGACGCTCTCTTACCAGTCTCTTTTTCTTTCTTTTTTTTCTCTGATGTCTGTGGTGGGGTAATTTGAAAACTCAACCCTCTCCAGCCAGTGGTGAGCACCTGTTCACTTCTCAGACTCCCTGGGCCTCCAGGTGGTGTCCACCAGTGGGGAGCCGAGTGTACGGCTGGAGTGTGTGGCTGGGGTGTGTGGTTGGAGTGTGTGGCTGGGGCCTGCTTAGCAGAGACGGAGAGCCGAGTGTGTGGCTGGAGTGTGTGGCTGGAGTGTGTGGCTGGGGCCTGCTGAGCGGAGAGTATTTTCAGTTGTTTGTTTCCAGCAGATCTGAGAACCTCAGTAGTAGGAACTGCTTTAGGCCTGGGTCCTGGCCCGGATGGAGTGGCTGTAGAATGCAGGTGTTTTCTGTGTGAGTTGCTAAGTGCTGTTGGGAGCTCTGGAAGTGTCTTTCCAAAGCAGACATTATCAAGCCAGGGCCCTGGTGGCCGCACCAGGCTGGGTGGCTGTGTTACCCGTTTAGGCAGCTAGAACTGGCCTCAGTGGTTCCGGGGGTGTGTACGGTGCGAGTGGGCACATGGCCGGTGAGCGTGCGGAAGTGCCCCGAGACCCAGGTCCCTGCTCCGGAGTACAGAACGTGTGATGATCAGCGATGGGCCGCAGCGGTGTGACTCGTACCAGCGGCGCAGGGACCATAAACATATTCCTTCCTGCTGGCAGCCCGTCCTCCCAGGGTGGTGGCCCAGGGCCTGTCCACCTGGGTCGGTCTGCGCTTCTGGGCTTCCCTGTCCTTTCTCCAGCTTCCCCTCTAGTACCGAGCTTGGTGCTCCTCCTCCTCTCCCCACCTTTCACCCCCGTGCCTTCGGAAAGGCCTTACTAGACAGACTGGGGACAAGAGGGAATCTGCTGTTTCTGGGGGCGTCAGAAGCTGAGCTCGCTGGACTCGGCTCTGGAAGCATGGTTGTCCTCCAAATACGTGTTTTCTTCTTTTACTGATCCTTCTGCTAAGCTTGAGACCCCACTATACCAGGTGCTGGGTACACCGAGGTGAGCACGACCCAGTCCCTGCTTTCAAGAATGATTAAGAGAATTGCAAAATATTAGTGCCATGCAGAGTCCCAGGCGCCACCAGCAGGGGCAAATGCAGGCCCGGGAGGGCGCGGCGGTGGAAGACGGGCTGCACAGAGCAGGGGAGGCTCCACAGCTGACTCTCGAATGGTCTTCCCCAAGGGCTGGAGGCGTATGTGTTAGGGGCTCAGGGTTGGGGAATTTTGTGGCACGGTGACAGACAGTGTTGCAAGAAGAATGAACTTGTACACAGACCTGATCACTTGGTGGCTTCACCCCCTAGAGCATGTTATCAAGCCCCTGGCCTCTCTCTGCCCTCCGGCCTCCCCTGGCTCTGCTGCTTTGCTGGTCTCTGCAGCTGGCCTTTGGGCAGCAGGCAGTGTCTAGGAGTGGCCTGTGTCCAGGCAGTGGCAGTGTCCGGGGAATGAGCAGTGTCTGTGGAGTGGCCGGTGTCCAGGTAGCGAGCAGTGTCCAGGGAGCGGGCAGTATCCAAACAGCAGGCAGTGTCCAGGGAATGGCCTGTGTCCGGGGAGTGGCCTGTGTCCAGGTAGCAGTCAGTGTCCATCTAGGCAGCAGGCAGTGTCCAGGCAGTGGGCAGTGTCTAGGGGGTGGCCTGTGCCTGGGCAACAGTGTCCAGGCAGCGGGCAGTATCCAGGCAGCAGGCAGTGTCCAGGCAGCGAGTAATGTCCATCCAGGCAGCGAGCGGTGTCCAGGCAGCAGGTAGTGTCCAGGCAGTGGGCAGTATCCAGGCAGGGGGCAGTGTCCAGGCAGCGGGCAGTGTCTGGGCAGCAGGCAGTGTCCAGGAAGTGGACAGTATCTGGGCAACGGGCAGTGTCCGGGCAGCAAGCAGTGTCCAGGCAGCAGGCAGTGTCCATCCAGGCAGCGGGCAGTGTCCAGGCAGTGGGCAGTGTCTGAGGAACGGGCAGTGTCCAGGCAGTGGGCAGTGTCTGAGGAATGGGCAGTGTCCAGGCAGCGGGCAGTATCCAGGCAGCGGCCTGTGTCTGGAGAGCAGATGGTGTCTGGGGCGTACTGGTGTCTCATCTCCAGCTGGAGGGGCTTAGGTCCCCATGACTTGTGAAGCTGTTTCAGGAACAGCACTGATGACCACATGGAGCACTCTCCGGCCTACTTGGGAGGTCCATCAGGGCTGCTGTGAAGGCGGCACAGGCCGTACATGCAGAACCCGGGTGCCTGTCCCACTCCTGCCCCTGTCCTGTGGCCCAGGGTCCAGACACATGGAGCTGGAGGCAGAGGGGCTGCTGAGCCGGCTGGACAGGTCTCTCTGTTGACGGGACCACGACTTGACACCTTCTCCCCTCGACACTTCCAAGGCATACTTGCCAAGGGTCCGCACCCACTCTGTGGTTCGAGGCTGGTGCAGCCGCTCTAACTGGTCTGCCATCTGCAGGTTCTCTGTTGCCACCAGAGTGACCTTGCCGGTGTCGGGGTCGGTGTCTGCCGTGAGTCAGGTCCCTGCACAGTCCTCCCTGGCAGTGGAGGAACACTGGTTCTTTGCATGGCCCCAGGGCGGTCCCAGCCTCTGTCCCCGGCCTGTGCTGGCTCGGAGCATGCCAGCCATCTGCTTGGGCGGAGCCTGTCCACCACCGCCTGGTGCCTTCCCACCCGTCCTTTTAAGGCCTCTCCTCCTCTGGGAAGCTTTCCCAGACGAGGCAGGCGATGGAGAAGCTGCGTCTTCCCCGCCACCATACCCTCAGGGTGGCACTTGGCACCGTGAGGAGCTATCTGGGGCTCCTCTGGGTGTTTTCCCCTCCCTGTGAGCTCCTGGAAGGCAGGGGTCCTGGCATTCCATCTTGCCTCCTCGCGTCATGGGTGTGCCTGGCAGCCTGAGGGGCGGGGAGTGGGACCAGGCACTGCAGAGGCCCCCAGCCTGGGTCTGAGGCTGTAGTTGGAGTCACAGGGCGGCAGTGCCGGACCCAGGCATGCCACTGGCACACACCCAGGCCGTGCAGACAAGGGCGGTGGCCGCCATTCTTCCACGCATGTCCCCCTCGTGGCAGCCCTGTGCTGCTGCCTGTGGTAGGGTTAGGGTCTGCTGTCGCTCCTTGGGCCATGACATCGCCACTACCATCACATTTGCGGAGCTCTGTGGGCATCCATGGGAGCGTCCGGACCAGCAGCGCCTCCGGTACACAAGGCTGTTTCTTGGTGAATCAGCAAGTCTGGGCTCCTGCCGTTTCTGGGTGAGCCCTGTGCTTGGACAGTTATGAATCATTTGCTTGCCTCTTGATTTGCGTCAATCAAACCACATGTGAAGAAAGCGGCAGTGAGCGGCGCTCTGCTGGCAGCCTGGCTCCAGCGCGGGGTGGCTTGCCAGGGACAGCCTCAGGAGGCCAGCCTGCGCGGCCTGGTGGTCTGGGCTGCGGGCCTGGGGTGGCCTCAGCCCGAGGGGCTTCCGGCCGGCCCCCGCCCTTTCTTCCCCCGATCCCCGTCAGCCGCGGGAGATGGGTGAGATGGTAATGATAGCCTGGCGTGTGCTGGCTTCCTACGTGTAATCCTGTGGCCAGGGGCACATATTCGCAGCTCTGGGAATGTTTACGGTTGGAAGCTCATCCGCTGATCTGTTCTTCCCTGTCACACAAAATCACTCCAGGACAGGGCTCTTTGCAAAGATTCCTTGTAAGAAAGGCTTAATTAAAAAGGGATGTCACCATGCCCCTCCCCTCCTTCAAACCAAGAGGAGCAGCAGAAGGGGGAGTGGCCCAGGATCGGAAGGACAGCCGGGAGGAGCGTGGGCACCAGGCCAGGCCTAGGGAAGGTCCGTCCACCCGGGACTTCTGAGCCTTTTCTTTTCTGGAGCAGCTTTGGGGATGAGCCTTGCCCCCCGTTGAGTCACTGTGACAGCTCTGCACTGTGCTAGGCTGAGAGAGCCCCGCCGTGGAGGGCCAGCTGGGAAACTAGGGTTCCCAGGGGACCCCTGCTTCAGTGGCTTGCTTTGCTTTGGTTATTTTCGAGGTAAGCAAATTAGGTTCTCGTTTTTACTGTGAAGGTTACTTTTATTGTTGTTGAATTAGCTGTTGAATGGTAGCTGTTGTCCTAGTTTCCTGGTTAGTCATGGCTGTGGCTTGTGCCTTAGAGACCAGCAGCACCCTGGCTCATTCCCATCTCTTGGTGGGGTCCATACATAATTTGCCCTTAAAACTGGGAGGGGACGCCAGGGTGCACTGGGTTTGTGCTGCCTTTTGGTAAAATAATCAGAAGTGGGGTTTGTGCTGCCTTTTGGTAATGATCAGAAGTGGGGTTTGTGCTGCCTTTTGGTAATGATCAGAAGTGTGTTTAGATGTGCCTGATCCAGGGAATCGTGGAAACTTAGTGGCCATGAGGTCCTCTGGCTCTGAAATTTCTCGCTGAATGGGCTAGGAGGGTATAACCTTCCATAAGTGTGAGCCCAGGTTTGTGTTTGCAACAAATAATAAACAGCAAAACAGAACAGAGTGACACCCCTGTCCAAATCTAGCACCTTCACTGGCTATCTTTCATTTTTTATTTCAGAAAATTTCAAACATTTACGAAAGTGAAAAGACAATAAGGAGCGGACTAGGCTGCTGCCCCCACCTTCAGCGATGGCTGAGCAGGGCCACACCTGCCTCACTGTATTGTTTCAAAGCAGTTCTACTGTCATGCAAGTGTCTTCTGAACAGGCAACCTTAATACCATTATCACAGCTTTAACACGTTAATACGTTAATACCATCAGATAATCAGTCATTTAAAATCCCCATTGTCTCAACGAGTTTTCATTCTCTTTTCTTTTCGTATGTGGCTGTTGTTCAAATAAGTGTTAAGTAAGATTCGTGGGTTCTGATGGGACACTGTCACTTGTGATGGACACAGCCGTTCCCTGCCTGTTGCCCTCCAGTCTGTTTGTTGGGGAGCTTGGCTTGTTGTCCTGTTGCATGGCCACAGCGGAACTCTCACTGCCTGTGTCCATGTGGCGTGTTGAGCAGGTTCCTCCCCACTCTCTTTCTGGTGACCTGGTGGTCGCAGCTGGAGCCTGTGGCGGACTGGGGCTAGTCGGCGAGACTGTGGCATGGGAGTGTAGGCGTTCTGCTGGGTGATGAGCAGGTCCTGAAGGTCGCTATCTAGCTTCATTCCCTCCTTCCTGGGGGCTGCAGAGTGATAATCCAAGAGGCTTATTCTTGACTCAGGTAAAATACTTCTGCAGAGAGGAAGTGCCCTCATCAGCTCTTTGGCTACAGAGGAAACACTTTCTTTATTTACCATCTTTCAGAGGGATGAGCTCGTTGCTTTACATCATCTGAAGGTAACTAGTGAGTTTTGTTGTTTGTTTTTGTGTGTAATTGTGAGCTCGTGGATTCAAGTGTACTCCATGTCTTTTAGGCCTTTGCTGTTGTTATTCTCATTGATGTTCACCTTGTCCTCCTTGATGCACGATGCCCTGTGGAGTTGGCCCTTGAGTCTTTTGGACATAACCCTTGCAGTCTTTGATTGCTTCCTTGCTCTGCTGTGACAAGATACCTTGTCACCTTGTATAATTCCTGTCCCCGGAATTTGTCTGATAATCCGTCTCAGTATCCTTAAACGCATGTGTAAAGTCCGTTTGAGCATCTGAGGTGATGTGTTTCTAGGTTCTGGGAATGAGGGTGTAGACCCTGTGTGGAGTATCGTTTATCCTTCCTGTGCTCAACCCTCAGACCTGCAGGTCTGGTCTCTGACTCTGCCACTCATCGTAGGCAACTCTCTGGCCAGATCGCTAGGGAGGGAAGAAACTGTTGCAGGAATGCAGGGACAGCTTGGGATGAGAGGGCCAGGGTAGATGCCCATCTAAGGGTCTAGGGAGGCACAGAGGTGAGCCCCTCTGCTGCTCTTGTCCCCTGCAGCTGCCTGCCCTGCTCTGCCAGGGTCAGAGGGCATCACCTGGGGCACCCACAGCAGCAGGGCAGGGGTGCCTTGGGGGTGAGTGCAGATGGCTGGCTGCGAGAGGTTCCAGTGCTGGGTTTGACGGTCAAGGTGGTCTTGTTATCTTTTTGATTCTGGCCATCCTTGTGGATAGAAAGTGACATCTCATTATGATTTTGATTTACATTTTCCTGAGGTTAACAACTAATGATGGCAAGCATCTTTTCACATGCTCATAGGCCATTGTACATCTTTGGAGAAATGTCTTTTTTTTTTTTTTTTTTTGAGATGGAGTCTTGCTCTGTCGCCCAGGCTGGAGTGCAGTGGCCGGATCTCAGCTCACTGCAAGCTCCACCTCCCGGGTTCACGCCATTCTCCTGCCTCAGCCTCCTGAGTAGCTGGGACGACAGGCACCTGCCACCTTGCCCGGCTAGTTTTTTGTATTTTTTAGTAGAGACGGGGTTTCACCGTGTTAGCCAGGATGGTCTCGATCTCCTGACCTCGTGATCCGCCCGTCTCGGCCTCCCAAAGTGCTGGGATTACAGGCGTGAGCCACCATGCCCAGCAGAAATGTCTGTTTAAATTCTTTGCTCATTTTAAAATTAGGTTATTTGCCTTTTTATTGTTGAGTTGTCGAGGCCCTTTATATTCTAGATGCAGCTTCTTGATCAGATATATGGTTTGCAAATATTCTTTTCCATTCTGTAGGTTGCCTTTCTGGATGGTGTCCTTTGAAGCTCAGAAGATTTGTATTTTGATGGTATCCTGTTTAGCTATTTTTTTCTTTTGCTGCCTGTGTTTTGGTAACCTATCAGAGACATTTATTGAGCTCGGATTGGATTGGCATGGTGATGTGGGCCCCCTCTTGGGGCTCCTGGCTTTTGGCTTCCGTTGGCTGTAAATGCTAAAAGCCTTCTCTGGGCTGTTCGGAGACACAGATTTGATTGCCCAGCCAGCTTCTGCAGCGTCTAATGGCTGGATTCGCTTTTCCCACAGTTGTTTTTAATTGAATGTCCATGGGAAAGTGGCCAAGTAAATGGAAGGTTTCACAGAGAGAGCTGGGTTTCTTTGTTGATTTTTTTTGGAAACTGTGCTTTTTTGTCATTATTGTGCAGAGTTTGTTGGAATCTGGCGCCAGGTTGTGAATGTCCATTGAGATTTGTGTTGGTCATGTTGAGTATGGCAGCATGATAGTGGCTTTTCCCCCACTCTAAACACAAGTTCCAGGAAATTTCGAGGCTCTGTGCGACTTCCAGGTGGACATCTTCCCTACTGAGAGATTAATTCTGGGACATGGAGCCGTCAGGGACTCTGAATGTGGGACACACAGCCTGAGGGGAGAGGCCGCGTCGTGGAAGGATGAAGGGCAGCCTGTCTTCGGGGTCCAGAACTGAACTCTCACTCAGCAGCTGTGCCGGCCTTAGCCACCCAGGCTTTGTGTCGGTAAAATGGGGATGACGACGGCGCCTACCCGAGAATCCGGACAGCCACGTTGGGGGATGGAGAGCTCTAGGGAGGATGCCAGCAGATTTGGCTCTCACAGTCCTGAACACAATCACCAAGAGGAACTGTTGACTTCATGTGAACTGAGTATTCCTCGCTATTCCAAACACAGCAGCACTGAAAACTTAGAATGTGTAAACAAAAAACACACTAAGCTGACCGAGCGTGGTGGCTCACACCTGTAATCCCAACACTTTGGGAAGCCACGGTGAATGGATTGCTTGAGCTCAGAAGTTCAAGTCTGGGCAACACGGCAAAACCCCTTCTCAAACCCCTTCTCTACTAAAAGTATAAAAATTAGCCGGGCCTGGTGGCATGCACCTGTGATCCCAGCTACTCGAGATTCTGAGATGGGAGGATCACCTGAGCCCAGGAAGTCAAGGCTGCTGTGAACCATTATTGCACCACTGCACTCCAGCCTGGGCAACCGGAGTGAGACGCCGTCTCAAAACAAACACCGAAAAACACGCTAAGCCCCAACCTTTTTACTAGCTTTACATTCTGAATCTTGCATTTCCTTCAGCTCCAAACTAATGAGGAAAGTGAAGGTTGTGTGTCTATCAGATAAACCCAGTCCTTTGAGTTGTAAGTATTTTGGGAGATTTGTAACTAATTAGGATATATTTAATATTAGTGCACATATTTGCCATGTTTCTGAATGAGAAACGGACACTGTATTTTCCTTGCCAAAAGCTAGCCTACCAGTATATAATTTACTCTGTATTTGAGGTTTTTTGGAGGTCTGTGCGTATATTGGTTTGAACTAAGAGCCACTTCAGTCTGCACGTGCCGCTCACAGTAACACTCACATCTGTTGCGTCCGTCAACAGGTCGTCTTACTCCTTTCTGTTAAGTAGATGGTTTAATGATCTCAGAAATGTTAGATAGTTCCCTGTCAGTGCACGTAAGAAATTATACAAATGTTGAATGCAAGTAGCACATCTTTGTTTGGAACAAGGGAGTGGTCTGGTTCCCAGGAGACTGGAAAGCATTGTAATATTCCCGATTAGGTTATAAATGTCTAGGTTTTTTAGCCCCCAGACTATTTCAGCTTATTCTGGATTCTCATTTTTAAAGGCCTCTTTTTCTCTATCACCTGCTTCGCCGTGTCTCACTGCAAGATTTCCTGTTTTTCTGCATGTCGCCAGCTCTGCCCTTTCTTCTTTCCAGTTGAATACGTTGGGGGACAGCTAATGAGCATCCCATTGAGGCCACAGCAGGTTCCTTGGGCTTGCTCAGAATTTCCCTCTCCACGGTGTCACCAACAGTGCTTCTCTATTTCCATCATCCATTCATTTTTACACATACAGTTGTGGACAGGCCGCAGGGTCCACACAGCTGCTGCAGTGCAGCCTGAGACAGAGCTGATGGGGCAACCTCCAGGACTCTGGGTCCTCACCTGCTGCCTTGAGAGTAGTCAGGCTGCTGGAAGGCTGGTGACATCCTGAGCTCATCCAGAGAGTAGGCTCTGGGACCTCAAGGGCCACCTGTGTGCAGTTGACTCTCTCCCAGAGTTGCCTGTTGTGTTTTGTTTAAGGACATCATTTGAGGGGGGAGGTAAGTCAGGTCCACTCACCGCTGTTGTTTACAAAGCCCTGACACATGATAATGTGCAATTAACAAAGTGCTGGGATGAGATCCGAGCCAGCCTTGGGTCGTAAGAACCAAACCCATCATCGCTGGCCTTGTAATTACACTGTTGTGTGTGGACAGTTTGTACTTTTCCCCTTTCGAGCAACTTGGAAGATTTGCTGTGTCTTGAAGTTGAAATGACTTGAGTCATCTTCCTTTAGAAGCCTTCTGTGTAGAAACTCAGCGTCTGAACGTGTGGTGAGCCGGCAGTCCTGGCCACGGGGTGACCAGTGCTTGATACTTGTGTTTTTAGGAAAGTGCACAGGGGCTCGCAGCGGCCAGCCCACTGGGGCGAGTGTAAGGACCCTCCTCCTCTGGGAGACCAGCAGGGCATTGTGCTTCTCGTTCAGTGGGGAAAACTGAGGTTCTGAAGAATGGAGCTTGCAGATAATTCCTGCAAACTGGGATGGAGTTTGGCACTGAGCTAAAAGGTGTTGAGGTGATGCCTGCAGGAGTTACCTGGCCAGTGCCAGGAAGTCAGACCCCACCCTTCCTTGGGCACATAGACAACGTACAATATTTGCTAGGTGCATATGTGCATCACATGTATGTAGATGTATGAATGTATGTATGTATGAATGATGGGGGTGCTTGGACGGCTTCCATCTGCTGGTAAATTAGGTCTTAGTGTGCACATTAAGAGCGTCTTCTAATTGAGCGTTTCCAGTGGTAGCTGCCTAGAATCAAGCCGCTGGAAGCTCAGCGGCTTGGGTCCTTGAGATTTCTTGCCAGTGCGATGAGCCTTTCTTTAAAAGCCAGCTCAATTCCATTCTTCTGTGTAGCTGTTTCCTTGTTTCTTTCCATTTTGTGGGGTAGGGAGCCTGGCACCATCCACCTGGTGCCCTAAGGTCTCCTGGTAGGCTTCCGCACAGAAGCTTGCCGGCGTGACCCTGTTCTTGGTTAACGACTGACGAAAAGGCTGGGAGAAGTTCGCTTCCCACACCTGGGTCTCTGCAGCTTCCTGGGGAGTCCTCTTCCATTTTCTCTTGTCAGTCCCTCGTGAGGGGCTGTGTCCCTGACCGGAAATGGGTGGTCCCCTGGGATCACCCTATCTTCCTGGGCCTGCAGGCCTCCTAGTCACAGGGCAGGTTCTCCTGTCCCTCCAGGCGGTCATGAGCACCAAACTGATTGTGCTGTGGAAAGCTTGGTCGAAGCCAGTACCGAGGAAGTATGCTGATTCCTTTTCGTGGTAAGTCAGAACTCAGGGAGAAATTTGTTTACTTTCATGATGAATGTCTTTATCCTTGACATGTGGCTTATTTACTCAGCGTCTTTTCAGAATCACACTTTATCCTGAGAAAATCTAGACGCAAGTCTAATCTCTGATCTCTTGGCTCACTCTTTGCAGTGCGGAGTGGGCCCTGCTCCTTCCAGGACGGGCCTGCCTAGGGCTGTCAATGGGGCCTGGCCCCCCAGGGCCACCGTCCTGGCCACCACCCCGAGGCTGGGAGCGGCCAGCGCTGTTGGCATTCCCCGTTTGCTGAGGACCAAGCTTCCTTCCTCCAGCACCCGTTCCTACTTCCTAAGGAGAAAGCTCAACAGCAAGAATGGGATGAACTGAGCAAATAAATTACAACCAAGTGAATGTAAACCCCTCTCAAAACATTTTCTGATTATTTTGATAACTCTTTGACCTAATTTGGACAACAGTTAGGGAAATTCTGATTTATGCCTGGAATTCAAGTATCACCCGTAGCTTGATGTGTGTGTTTTAAGTGCTTGATATTTGTCTTTTTAGGAAAGTGCACTCATTCTTAGACGAGACGGTATTTGAAAGACTGTGTTTGGAATGTGCGGAATTACTGTGTAAGACTCAGAAGCTGGGAGCAATGGCAAGCGGCTAGCTTTGTGTGGAAACTGAGCAGCTGGCTGGAGCAGTCTCTGTCCTTGCGGGTGGAGAAGCCTGCGAGGGGATGCAGAGGGCCTGCCCCAGGGCAGAGCTCTTCTTGAGCGGCCTTGTCCCTGTGATTTTAGTCTCCCTTGCCGTGTAGAAGGGCGCAGGGCCCCGGGCACAGGCCTCTTCTGCAGAGCGCTCCAGGTCTGCCTTGGCTCGGGGCTCCGCCTCCTCGTGAGGAAATGTCATGGAGCTGTGGTTTGACGTTTCCGGTTTGTGGCTAGTTTCTTGTGTGTACAACTCTCTATAGCTGTGCCGAGCCCTTCCGGGAGCAGTTGTAGATTTTTACTGCCTTCAGCACGTCCTCAAGGGTTCAGGGAGTCCTTTCTGTCCACCGTTGTATCCGGGGACCCTGGGCAGCTGCTGAGTGGTGCCATGGGCCCTGGTGCTCCGCTGGGAACTGTTGGTCACTGGTGCTCTTCAGACTCCATCGGCTTCCTCTCGAGGGTCTGTATCAGAGGCCATCTGTCTGGTGTGATAGGGGCGGGTGTGGTATGCTTGTCCATGGTCACGGACTAGGGTAATTATTATAGGTGCAGTGGATGGGAACTTTCTGTGGGCCGGGCACTGCCCTAGACCCTGGACGGTGGTAGGTTTCACTGTCTCCCAGGTGATAGATGGCAACCCCAGAGGTCAAGTAATGTGTCCAGTGCCACAGGAGTGGTAGGTGGTCAGGTGGCACCCCCCATGCAGTGTACAGCTGCCACGGAGACCATGTGGGCACTTACTCTCCCTCTGCACATCTGTGAGCACCAGCCGTGCACAGCCACTGTGCCAGGATGCCCAGGGTGGTGTCCTGAGAGATTACCAGTAGCCCTGCCTTGTCCCCTGTGGCTTAGGGGACCTCCAGTGGTTAGGGCTGGGAGAGATGAACCTAATGACCTGGTGTCCCCTGGGGGAGGCCGCAGCACCTGGGTGTA